>NC_056518.1:29093324-29130510 GCF_014905685.2 Nematolebias whitei | reverse complement strand
AACCCTTCCCTCACTCTTGCAATGTTCTTAACAATGTTCTAAACTGTAAACACTTTAAAAGAGCACAGCGTGTCTTGATCTCGGTTCCCTGCGACGCCCACATCTCCGCCGCAGTCACACTCATTCTCATCGACTGTGTCTCTGCTGCACCTACCTTCCTTACACCTGCATAGAAGGCAGGGTAAATAAACAATTTAAATTTAAATAATAGTTTTAATAAACAATCCATGCCGCACAAATGGCGTGGATTGTTCATTCCTCGCCCTTTTTTTGCCCAAGACGGATACTTCTGCCCGCCCTTGACTTCTGCTCTGCTTTCAGACCACCGATTCCTGCTAAACCCCTCGTATAAGTTTAGTTTTTCTTGCATCTATGTGAATGACCCACACTTGTATTTTTGACCACGAACTCAGACCCCAGACTCTAGGAGTTGAGCTCTCAGAACCAAGCTCCGCATTCTGAAGAGTGTTTGTCGAACCTTCCAGGTGACACTCACGTATCACGTGATCCGTCCAAACCTCTCTGACGTCATCGCAGCTTCAGCTTCTCCACCTGTGATCGAGCTTTACAGAGACAGAGCGGACTTTCTCCTGATAAAACTTTCATGATGATCAGTTATCAGGTCATTAACTAACAGGGATTTAGAGGAAAGAGATCTGATGTTCAGTAAACCACATTTAAATATTTTATTCTTTTGTTCTGGTAAAGCAACTGTTTAGTTTAATTAGGTGTTTATGGCTTGATAATTTTACATTTTTAGAGCTGATTTTTGGTTTATTTAATTTGAGCTGTGGGCGAGTCGGCATTGTTTCAATGGGGTTTTGGGTGGGTAAGAGAGGAGAAGCAGCAGAGAGGTGTGGAAGACGACACCTCTGCTTCCTGGACTGGTTTCTAGGCTGCACCCTTGATTGTCAATAATTTGTATGTCCAACTGAATCAGCTCAGTTTTTAGAGAGAAGTGCTGCTCCATTCAAAGTGGGATGGATTCCATCTCTCCGCATCAGTCTAGGTTTCCCCCCAAATGCACTCCAGTTGTCTACAAATCCAACGTTGTTTTCAGAGCACCACCTGGACACCCAGTGGTTAAATGCCGACATACAACTAAACAGGTCGTCACTGGCCAGATTGGGGAGGGGTCCGGAGAAAACTACAGATTCCGACATAGTTTTTGCCAAGTTACACACTGAAGCAACATCGATTTTACTGATCTCTGATTTGCATAACCGAGTGTCATTTTCGCTGACGTGAATAACGATTTCACTGCATTAGCTGTAGTTTCATGTAGGATTCATTGACGCCTGCTCTGGTCCCTGGAATTCATTTGACTGTGGTCTGAGTCGCAAGAGCCACGTTTCGGACTTTGGGGCTACCAATAATGAGAGTCTGCTCCTCGGCGGGTGTCTCACTAAGCACGGAGAATACCTACTTGAAACTTGGAACGGGTCGGTGGTTAACCGGGGGCTTAATTTTAGCATTTCATTTACTTTGCACCGTCACCCAGCCGGCCTGTGGTTCTGGACTGCTAAGGGGAGGGAACTGATTTGAAACATGATTTGAAATGTGAGTTTTCATTCAACCTGTATTTATACAGGTTAGTCCCACTGAGCCTCAGGGACTTATTTACAAGCGAGACCTGTTGAGTTCATGGTGAACTGGGGGTTTAGGTCATGCTAGATCTTGCAATATTGTTTTACGGCTGTGACTGTCCTTTCTGACCAGATGTTTATAGTTTAAAGATGGCGTACATCATGAATTCTGTTTGAATTTGTCGTCCTCTTGTAGGTCTTGTAGGTCTTTCCTCCTCTTCCATGGTCATCCCTGCTTTGTCCTCTCTGACACCAGCTGTGGTAAATCCAGCTCTGACCACGCTGATCATGCCCTCCTCCTCTTCTTCGGTATCCTTATCTTCGGCCCCCTCTTCCTCTTCATCAGTGCCCTTATCTTTGTCATCGTCCTCCTCCTCTGTGATGCCCCTTGCTGGCCCCATCCACCCTCAGCCTGTTTTTGTGGCTAACCAGAGTCCCTGCGCCATTGAACTCTGCAGCCCCAGCAAAGAGCCCATCTTCGTTACCCAGGTGGTGAGGGCCCCACACTGTGTCCTACAGCCTCAGGACCCCAACCCCACTCCAGCCTCCGTGAACCTCATCTCCACAGAACCTTCCATTGGTCAAAGGACTGAGCAGGTGGTCAAAGCGGTGGCTGTAACTGCCAACCCTGAAGACTTGGTTGCCCTGCAAAAAACGGCACCCCCAAAAGTCTACCCCATTACCCTGCCCCCTGCAGAGACTCTTCCTAACACTGAGCTCCCATCTCCAGCACGGTCTCCCCCAGCCAAGATACCAGAACACGAGCTGGCCCGCGACCGGATGGATCTGGAGATCGTCAGCGTGGATGACAATGTGGAGTTTTTTATGGCGGAGAAGCAATCTGCAGATGTGGTGGACCTGTTGTCCACCAGCGACACGGAGGACTCGTCAGACTTCAGTGAGTCAGACAGAGAAGAGGACAAGCTGCTACATAAAAACACCAACGTAAGAGTCCTCGTTCATTCTCTAACAAGTCATGTTTTCAAAGTTTTACTTGACTAATAGAAACTTAAATAATCTAAAGGGTTGGTTTAGGTTTGAGGTCTGCTGCTGCTGGCTCTGAAAGAATTTGACAATAAGAGAAGTTGTAACAAACATCCCTTCATCCGGTTCTGGAAAAGAATGTCATAAATCTCAGTGAAGTAAACAGTGCATTGTGGAAACTGGCTTGGATAAAACCTCTCAACAGAGATCTGTATGCAGCAGCTGTAAACCCCCCCGAAAAGCAAGTTTAATCCTGTTTTCATACGTTAACGGGTGTTGATGTTTGTGTTTCTGCAGCGCCTCGCTCACATTATGGCCGAGAGGAAGCGCCGAGTGGAGCTGCAGCATAAGTTCGAAAACCTGCAGAAGGAGGTGGGACAGACTCGGATGTCCAAGCGGTCCACTCTGACGCAGGTCAGGAACCAACAGAAGGACCGGCTGCCTAGTCAGTTAACGGTTCCAGGATGAACACGGGCTGTGTGTTGTTGCAGGCATTCGAGCTGATCCAGGAGCTGAGGATCACCGAGGACGCTCTGAAGAGGACGAAGAGGAGGCTGAAGAGGAGGAGGGATGAATACACGTCCATACTTGCTTCTTCAGCAGGTCTGAACAGAAACCGGGTCACTATATCGCTTCAGGAATTATCCAGAGCAGGGTTTGGCAACATGTTGAATATATCAGCATCTGTCAGGTCCAAACCACCTACATTCACCTCTGGGGTGCACATGACGAGACCGAGGCAGATTTCTAAAAATATAGATCCTCACGGAGTGTCTGTAGAGATTATTTTTACTGTCTGTCACTAAAAACTGTTCGGCTGTAAATAAAAGACTGAAACGCTGTGACGATGCGTTGATCCGGATGAGTTTCTTTACGCTGACGCTGCTCTTTGTTTCTGTAGCAACAAAAGATAAGAGCAGTGATGGTGGTGACGATGTTGTGGTGGAGGTGGATTCAGACAACGTTATACAAGTCTCATCTGACGAGGAGAAACTGGCCGGCACAAACTCAAACTTGAAGGCTCAAACCAAAGTAAGAGTCAAATAGTTTTTAGCAGATATCTTAAAATCATCCTTATTTAGTGCTTTTAAATGTGTTTTACATTTCTTCTGATTTCACTTTTATTCCATATTTTCTCTCTTAATACAACATTTTTTTCCTCTGGAGTCCAAAACAAACCAGGAAATGATGAATAATGTCTTCAGTGTTTAGGCTGAGGACAAAAACAAAATGGCGTCTCAACAGCTTGTTGTGATTCGCTCAGGGTGCCGACGCAGCCGGTGAGTTATCAACTGAAGGCCAGCTGAGGTCACGTGAGGAGAAGAAGGCCATGACGAAGCTGAAGACGTGTCCTAGAGCTGCTGAGGTCAGTGTGGAGAGAATGAGGAGCAAGATGGAGAGGATGAGGAGCAAGATGGAGAGGATGAGGTGCAAGATGGAGAGGATGAAGAGATCAAAGTAAGAAGTGACGACACATCTTTAATTGTAGCAACTTGTAAAAAACATTTTATCTAAACACATATTTGTGTGGGGAATATTTTGACCGTTGTGAAGTGGGCTTCTGCAGAAAAGTTAACAGTATCTTACCTGTTGCAGATAGTTCTTTGAACAACTTTGAAGAATTAAATCTAGCTATCGCTAGTCTGAATGCAGCCGAGACCAAACTGCTGTAGTTTTTTATTTTCAGAAGTGGCATTGTAAGTGCTACAGCTAGCTGCTGCTGCTTGTGCTCAAAGAGAACCACATAATCCAGCCTGAATAACCATGAATAGCTCTGGTCAGAGATACTAAAACATCTGCCTACGCAATGTGTGACATCAGCAAGTACCCGGATCTCAGGCAAGCGGGACTTCAAGCACAACACGATAAGCGCTGTAGTCGTTTTAAAAAACAACGAGAAAATGGTTTCCATGAAGCTACGCTTGTTGCTACGGGACTAGCAATAGTGACAGCCGACGTGCTGACAAGCCTCATATGCATGTTATATGGTCGTGCTGTTTCCAAAGCTGATTCCTCAGGGAGAGAAATGATCATTGGGTTCGACTCTGATGCTCCGTTGGCTTCGACCGCACAAACAGGAACACGTGTGTACATATTTAATATGACACGTTCTATTCAAAATAGTTAAAAATACCATCGCCTTCGTGGCATTCTCTACCTGGAGTGGTGTGACAGCAGTCGAAAAGTTGGTTTATAGCTAAAACTAGCAAATCAAGGGAGAAAAATGAAATTTCCAAAAACTGATTGTGATAATAAGACAAAATAGAACTTATCAATTGTTTAAGAACCGTTTCACTTTTGTAAAATAGAGGAAAAGAACTGATAGCTGTGGCCATTGTTCATGCCTAGACCTGTCGCGATAAACTATAAATCAATTAATCAATTAATCACACGATAAATGAAAATAATCGACCTCATTTTCATTTATCAGCTTTATCGTTTCTTGGTGTCTCTTCTCTTTCTACTGAAGACACTGGATGACAAAAAGCTCAACTCCGGTGCTCTTCACTGACACTTCCCTTTCTCTTTTCGCTTTAAAATCCATTTAAACCGTCCAAAATCATGTTTTGGTATTGTTAAAAGCGGCTAAGCTGATAAGCTAAGTTACGAGCTAAGCTAATAGTGTGCCTTTGTCTAAAAAGTTGTTTTTCTCTACAAAAAGAAGCTGAGAACTTGTTTTCTGATGTTTATTAAAAGCTTTGTGTGAAAAATGCTATGCTAAAGAGCACAAATGACACAGAGTGTCTGCCATTTTGAGAACCAGAGAGAGACAGCCCGTGCCATGTCAAGGCAAGCAAGGGGCCTCCCTCCCATTTTTCTTAAAGACACGCTGCTCGCTCCTTCCTTTGGTTCAAATACTCATACTGCCATCCGGTGGTCGAAAAAGGTACTGCATGCAAAACGAATTTCCAAACATTTCTTCTTAAATTTGACAATAATTAGTAATTATTGTCAAATTTCAAACAATATTATCGTTTATCGCAATAATTTCTGTGACAATTAATCGCCCAGCAAAATTTGTTATCGTGACAGGCCTATTCATACCGTCTGACGTATTGTTTGTCTGACATCTGGGAGTTTTGCGGTTTCCCACAATACTAACCTCATTCCTGACCAGCGCTGTTGACAAACTGATGTCGGTGCCAGGAGAAGTTTTAAAAAGTGCATAAATCAGCTGCGAGGTTTAGAGACATGGTTCTTTGTTTACAGGGAAGAGAAAGAAACTTTAACCGCTGTCACGAACATCCCAACGTCTCCGAGGAGGCTGCTGCCAGATCAGGTACGCTCAGCTATTCAGCATCTCTTGACGCAACACAAACATAAACAAAGAGACAAACAAACAGGTTGTTTGTTGGTTTCAGGCTGCCCAGGAGATCAAGGCTCCACCGAGGGAGATGGAGATGCTGAAAAGCTTCAAGTCGAAACTGAACCATAAACAAGACACGGAGGAGCTCCTTAACACTTCAGGTTAGCCTTTTCCTGCTTCTCAAAGGAAACTCACATTTTGTATTTGTGTCTAAAGCTACCACCAGCTCAAATCAACATTTAAAGTAAAAAAAAAAGCTCAACAGTTTTGTGTGAAACATCTCCGGCTGCAGTGGGTCACAAAATTCATCACCCCCCATCGGTTTGTTCTTTGTGTTGTTGCCTTCATTTAAATGAATATTTTTAAATGTTTGGATGTTTTATTTTACACAATAATTACCACTTTGATGATGCACAATTTGATTTTGTCTTGAAACAAAAGTGAAATAAGAAAAAAAAACTAGCGTGCATAACTCTTCATCCTTTACGTTGGTCTTTGAGTCGTCAACTTTTGCAGCAGGAAGTCTCTCCTGTAACGTCTGGACTGTCTTTTTATTTTGCTCCATCTTTCATTAGTCCCTGCTAATGACAGGAACTGGAACTGAACAGACTGAATCAACACAACTGAACTGATCCTCCATCTCCTCCGGGGACATCTTGGTCCTCTTGAGTATGTCTCTGACTTTGTCTCTGTGTGGAGAGTTCTTTGGCCTTCTTGATGTCTCTTGACTGGTGGTAGCCCCTAACTGTTCACAGGTGGATCTTATTTATCCAATTATCTGAGTTCTGGAGGTGATGGCTTCAAAACAAAGGGGGTGAATACATTTGCACACATCACTTTTTGTATTTATATTTTTAGGATTTATTTAAGACCAGAACAAGGTCCTGCGAGTTAAATATTCTGATGCATGCTCAATAATCCCAGTAGAAAACACTTGAAGTCTGGAAACAGTCTTCACATTTTCTATCCTCCACTATTCACCGTAAAGTTATCAAGTGTGTTACAAAAAATAAATTAAACAAAAAAACAGCCTTCCCTGTTCAATGTTTAGTCAGTCAGTCGTGTATAGTGAAGGTCTAATTAGGATTGATCGCAGCAGCTTTTTGTTTCTAAAAGATTTCAGACAAACAATACATTTCACTGAGGACGACAAAGATAAAGTTGCCAACTCTGATATATTTTACCTCTACGTTAAATTCATTGTTCTGGATAAAGTTTTACAAGGCAATAGCATATGCTAGGTTATTTAAACGTTAGCTTGCTAACTTGAGAGGCACATAGCTAGTGACAAGCGGGTTGGAAGGATTGAAGAGATTTTTTTTATTTTACATATCATTTAAAAGAAATGTACCATGCTCTGTTCAGCAAAATATGTTACACGGTATTGCTCGCTGCGTCGGCTGCACTGAGAGTGAAACTTAAAATGAACGGCCATGACTTGAATGTAGTCTTCATGCGCCCTCTGCTGGATACATTGTACAATTACTGCTGGTTCCCAGGATTTTAGGGATGTACAGAAGTTTTTATATCCGCGCATAATGGGACAATTATCAACGTTACCGATATGTCCCCAAATACCTTTATCAACCTAAAATATCATCCCTACCGATATATCGGCCCTACCAATATATCGGGCCTACCCGTGGTTCGGTTGGGCTCTAGTAAGAAGATCCTCAGAGATCCAGTTGAATCAACTGAAGTGGACAGAAAGTTAATATGGATCTTTATTCTGTTCCTGGCTGCAGATGAGGAGGTGATGATGGTGGAGGAGAGGCTGCCAGCAGGGCGTGGACCTCCTGCTGCTTCACCTGCAAGAGATACCAAGGCTGATACAGCAACATGTGACCCACAAGCTCCTCCCCCTACTGTTGTGAAGCTGTCCAACTCTGCCCTAGCTCATCCTGGCATTTCCCACAATGCACCTGGAACTACGACGCTGACGAAGACGGTTCCAAATATCCTCTCTCGCTGTAAAAGTGCAGCTCGACTGTCGCCTCCGAGCGTGCTCGCTTCACAGAGTAAGAACTAGCTCTCTAATGACCGAGCCTTTCTTATGTTCCAGTTTTATTTAAATAGCTGAACGCAGCGGTGACCCTCGCTGATTTCAGTTTTCTTGTTTCCATTTTCTTTCTGCCTCAACGTTCAGCAGTTTTTATTTGTGCACTGCAGCCCTGGATTGTTCCAGAAAGCTGCCGCTTCATGATGTAATTTAAACCTCCACACTAACTTCTTGCAGAAATCTGTCACCCAGCTGCAGATCTAAAAATCCTCCCCAGTGTTTAGTGGGACGATCAACAGTTGCAGCTTCACCGTGCTTTCCTGTTTTTTTACCGGAGCCCCATAAACTCCTTCACACGTCAGGAAATAAACCGTTGCTGTGCTGCGTCAGCGTTTCCACTTGTTTATAATCGTCGATCCCCTCCTGCTCTTTGTTCACACCAGGCTGTAAAATAATCTGGCTGTGGGGAGTGAAGATTGTGAAAAGTTCAGGCTCGTTATTTTACTGCTCTCATATAAAAATCACGTTCAGCCCAGGTCTCACTGGGCTGGGGCTGATTTGAGATGCAGAAATGCAAGAAAACACTTTTTTTTTTTACTATTGGTGTTTAAAACGTAGTCGAGCACTTATTTAACTTGGAATTAATTGCAGCATTCATGACGTAGAAAATGTATTTTTTCATAATTTAGTGTCTTAATTTTGGCTCAGTTTGATTCTTTTTCGTTTCCAGCCCATCACAGTTTGCTTTCCTCTGTCGGCAAATCATCCCAAAGTTGTCTCCCGTCCCTCAGTGTCCGACTCGAGATGAGTTTGTGACGACTCTTAGAGAATACGTTTGTTTTATAAATCTTGCGTCCTGAGTTCTGTTCAGGCGACTGAGGCCAGGTTCTGCCACTCCCATGAGGAAACCTCGGGAACGTTTGGAGACATTTTGGAAATTCCCTCGCAGCACAGAACTCTAAACTGAAAATGGTTTTAATCACATGATCAGTATTTTTGCTGATTGGCTTCAGACTAAATGACTTCCTGTTTGATTGGACCTTCCAGGTACGCCTCTGTCTCAGTCTCTGTTGGCTCGGGTTCTGTCTCTGGTCAGGGAGGTGTTCTCAGGGGACCCCGCGCTGACCGTCAGCCCAGTGATCGTTGAGACCTCAGCTCTGCAGGCAGATCCCCCTACAGACCCCTAACACTTTGCTTTGACCAGAGCTGAGGCTGAGCTAGATCTGAATGATCCGGTCCAATTACTGTACCGACAGAACCTCCAGCTGTGGGTGTAACATCGTCTCTGCGTGTTCTGAAGAACTCAAACCTCAGATAAAAATGGTTTTAAAAAATGGAAACCAATCATTTCTCCAGTTGCTTTCTTAAAAAGAAAACTGTTGGATTTGTTTTGTCGGGTCCTTTGTTTCTGGTTTTCTTGACTTTGGAGTTCATTTCATGTGAGCTTTGCAACAAAAGACAAAATTTGAGTCACTTTTCTTCTAAAGGGGGCCGTGTCCTGATAGTACACGTTTAACACTAACTTTGTAGCTTGCAGTTTAAATCCCACGTGTTTTTTTTTTCTTTAAGTACTGAAAGTAAAGGAGATCAAACTGCATTTAAATTTTATTACTCCATATTCTCATATCAAAGTTTTCCTTCTGTCAACGTATAAATCAACACTTGCTGTATGTCGCAGTTTTATGAACTTTTATTTAAAATATGTAACTGTTTGCTTGTTTCCAAGTGCTTGTTGCCCTTTGTACCACTTTTGATCTTTTAAAGATTTGAGACATTTGCAGAAACATCTCAAAAAGTTAAACTCGTCCATTTTTCAGATTTATTACACACAGGGAGATAGTTCAAGCTGTTATTTTTGTTAATTTTAATAATTATAGCTGAAGTTCAGTTTTTATTTTTTATTATTTAGATTTTTTAATACTGTAATTAGAATATTACATAATAATAATAATAATAAAAATAAATTTAATTTTAATTCAGAAATATTAGCCGTCTGAGAAGTGTGTCCATGTACATGTAATCAGTATTGGGCCGGTCCTTTCACATGAATTCTTGCAGGATTTGGATATTTAGAAGTTCCCGTCTGAAAATAAATGTGAATCATTTATCTGTGAGAGGAAACAGCTGATTGTCACTGTTTGTTTTTACAGCAGCCGTCTCCAGCAGCCTGCCTCTCCTCGCTCAGACAGAAAGTACTCAGCATCATCATCGGACCCAGCTGGGTCCAGGCGCTCCTCGTGCGCTGTTCTACAGGAACCAGGACCCCCCTCTGACCCACAGACCTGCATCCTCATTCAGTCCATTTCCGACGATGGACTCCGATCTACAGCCGGGTGGAGGGCCTCCAGGTCCGGATCCCCAGCAGAACCCGGAGAGCGAGAGCCTGTCGTCTCTCCTCAACGAGATCGTGTTTCTCAACCAGACGACTGTTGTCATGGCAGCCGCAGAGCAAAAACCAGAAAAACTTTCCATTCAGGATCCTGGTGGGGCGGCTGCTCAGACACACACCCGCAGGACCCGGCTGAGGCAGCTGGACTCTGTGGATCCTGGACCGATTGACCTCACAGAGACCGGTAACAAGGCTGAGCAGCCAGGAACAGATTCTGTTAACACTAACTGTGGCATTTTAGCCCCGCCCCCTCTGCTGCACATGAAGATGGGCGGGACCAAAGTGGGCAGCCTCACCAGGATCGACAGCACGGCAATGGAGGGGGTAGGAAGCATGGGGGTCAGCAAGGGGGTCGGCAAGGGGGTCGGCAAGGGGGTCGGCTGGAGGCCGATGCCCAGGCTGGTCCCTCTGGGGGTCCAAGGAAACTCCCCGAGCTGACTGTAGGACTTCAGGGGTTCTGCAGGTCCGCAGGATTCTCATGGGTTTATTTTAACATGAACAGTCAGACCAAAACGTTTTTATTTTCTTTATTTTGTCAGTTTCTAAAGGAAACTGAAATCCTAAAGTTTTGGAGTTTTAAAACCACCACAAGTTTTTTTTTAGTTTCACATCAGACTGTTACCATGGCGATGCAGCATCCTGCAGCTGAAGACACAACAGCAATAAGTAAAAACAATTATTGACAACAATCCTGTGAAACGTACTGCTCAGCCTCGAGTCCTGAGACACCAACAGGATGAACCGCTCCAGGTCCGACTGCAGAATCCACACGTTCTGTCGTCTAAACTTCAGTTTTGTGTCGTTTTACGTTTACAGATGTTTAAGAACCTCTGAGTGAGATAAAAGTTGTCTGAACGCTTTCAAGTAAATCAATAAAGGGTTTTTTCTATTTATTTGTGTTTCTAAATTTGATCTCAATGAAAACAAATTATAAAGTTTTTTTTTTCTTATGACACAAATTGTGCAAGACGACAAACCGGCTTTTTAAATTTATAGATTTAATATCTAAAATGTTGAGCAGATTTAGGATTATTCTGGTGATCAGATGTATTGATCAGTTGATCCTCATCAGTCGGACCACCTCTAACCTGCAGCATACATGTGTGTGTGAACACCGTGCCACGATGGGAAGACATCAGCAATGACCTCAGAAAAGCAGCTATTGCCCAGCAATTTGTGAAGGGTCAAAGGTCATTTGGAGTCCATTGTTCTACAGAGAAAAGGATGATTCACAAGTGTAAAACTTTTCAGACTACTGACGGTCTTCACAGCAGACTCAGCTGAAGGTCAGATCAGTAAACGTGTTTCAGTGATTATCCGAAGAGACTGGAACATGCCCGAGAAGCTGGTGAGGTGCCAAGAGCTGAAAGAGGAAATGCAGAATCATGGTCTCAAAGGTCTCTGACTTAGGAACAGCTAAGATCCTGAGCAGAACCCTCATGATCTCTGGTGGAGGACCCAAGCTTGAGATAAGATGGTTCATGTGGAAAGAGAAAGACCAAGTTCAGTTTATTTACTGTGTAGCTACCGAGTAACTTCTGTTCTGCTTGTAGCAAAATATGAAATCCATTTGGGGTCAATTTTCTCTAGCTGCTCAGCATTTTTTATTTAATTATACATACATACATACATACATACATACATACATACATACACATATATATATATATATATATATATATATATATATATATATATATATATATTAGTATATAATAATTATATGCTAAAACTAAATTT
Organism: Nematolebias whitei; assembly: GCF_014905685.2. Taxonomy (NCBI): domain Eukaryota; kingdom Metazoa; phylum Chordata; class Actinopteri; order Cyprinodontiformes; family Rivulidae; genus Nematolebias; species Nematolebias whitei. The sequence goes on along the minus strand of NC_056518.1, from coordinate 29,118,505 downwards.
GTTTCTACTAGCACTAATTAACTCCTATTGACTGTTTTCACTTTATTAACAGCAATATTAACTATTTATTAGTCATTTATAAGCATAGCCTTGTTGTAAAATGGCATATTTTCATTTTATATTGCAATATTTTTAAGTAAACATAGTAATTAAACAAAAAAATCCTAGACAAAAATTACAAAAATATACTCTATTTTTGTTTAGGGTTAAAAATGTATTCAGACTCTGATTCTATCTACTTTGTCATACTTTGAAATAACCGTAAAAAGGACAAATAAATAAATAAAAAAATCGCAGTAACAGCCAATTTAGTCTTATTTTGAAATTCGTTGTTCCGGAAATTAATGTTAGTACCGAATGCGTTAACGTCTGTAACCTTATTTTGAAAAGAGTTTTCCGGAAGTGGAATTGACGGTGTGCCGCGTGTGGCTTGACGCCGGTGGAGAATCCCTCCTAGTCCTTAGCTCCACTCTCAGTTGCTCGGTTCAATTTTTGCTGCGGCGGAGAAACAAGCTAATATGTGGAGCAGCAGGGAACTGGGTCAGCCCGTTCGGAACCAGGTCCAGGCTAGCTGAACGCTCCGGCCTGGCTCGGTTCGGTCCGTAAACAACATGACAGGACCAGAGGAGGCGATTCATGGTTGATCGTTGGATCCGCGCAGCGTCTCGGAGTGAGCTGCGACCGCCGAGAGGGACGCGGCTAGCCGGCGGCTAACGGCGCGATGTCCTCCGACGGAACCGGAACCATCCGCAGCCGCATCAAGAACCTGCTGCGCTCCCCGTCCATTAAACTCCGACGGAGTGGAACCGCGCGGAATAAGCACGACCTCAGCAAAAAGGTGCGCGCGCACACACGGCACGCGCTCACACACAGACGACAACATAACGGCGTCCTCGGAGTGTGTTTTCTACAGGTTTACTGGGTTTCTGAGCTCCTGCAGGACCATTATTTACTATTTTTACACTTAAGGTTCATAAATAATATAGTATACGGCTAGCTGCAATTTATAATGATATAATGATAATCTGTTTAGATTAATAACTAATATTTTACGGTTACATGTTGCTATGAGGATGAACACCTGTTTTCAACGGACTTATGTGTATCTGTGAGGTCCATCAACAATTATTTTTACCTGCTTCTTCCTTTTTCATTCAACCTTTATTTAGACAGGTAAATCCCATTGAGCCTCGAGGACTCATTTACAAGAGAGACCTGACCTTAACGGATCATGGGGGTCACTGGTGCCCATGTCCAGACCAGCAGCCACTGTGTGAGAGGTGGACCCTGGACAGGTCTCCAGTCCATCACAGGGACACATAGAGACAATGGGACAAACCACCATTCTCACTCTCACCTAGGGACAATTTAGAGTTACCAATCAGTCTAACATGCATGTTTTTGGTCTGTGGGAGGAAACCGGAGTAACTGGAGAAAACCCACGCATGCACGGAGAGAACATGCAAAATCCACCCAGAAGGGCCCTGGACCAGGATTTGAACTGGGGCGACCTGCTCGCTGTGAGGCAGCAGCTCTACCAACTGCGCCACCGTGCTGCTCTCTGTGAGGTCCAAACAAAAAAATTATTAGTTTAAACATTGAATACAGCAGATTTAATAGTTTTTATGAAAATATTAACTTTAAATAAGACTTATTTAGTATAAGGTCAAGCATCAGATGCACAACTATATATATATATATGTAAAGTAACATCTGTCAGGTTCTAGCAAGAATATACGATGAATACGAGCTTGTGTGACGTTGCTCTTTTTATTTGAACACACACTATTTTCCGACTTGTCTGTAAGTGCTTTCCTCTTAAACACACTGGAACAACCTGAGACACATGATGTCAGTTTTACACCCGTCAACACACACTTCAGCACAGATGTCAACCCAAACCTGAACAGGACATCAAACAGAAAAACCACACTCCAACCATTGTAACAAAACACAATAGTCTCACACAAATACCACAACATTACCCAGCATCCCTTGCAGCCCGACCAGTTTCTCTGGGTTGCTACATAATACACACATACACACACATCTTTATTTAATGTGATCAATTAAAGACTAACGAACAAAGTTAGTCTTTAATTCACTCTCCTTTCATAAAATATCTTAGCTTTTACCTCTGTTCAAAAAAACAATCTGTTTATTTAAGCGTTTTAAATAAATGTTATTACCATTTGTCTGTTATTTTTATGTTTTATTCACAGGGTTTTGTTAACATATATCCTCCTCTAGTTTTGGAAAAGTCCAAAAAGTACAAAAAAGTTTCACCTTGCTCAGGAATAGTGTGCCGTTACTTCAGGTTGGACAGTTTAGATTAAAAATAAATAAACAAATCATGAGAGTTAGAAGAACCGCGTGGTAGAACCCAGCACTGTTTGGTTCTCCAGCTCAGATTCCACAGCAGAACCATCACTGAGAGTTTAAACTTTTCACGACTGAACAGCTGTTTTAATATCTTTAACACTTTTTAAACAATCACATGTAAGATATCTGCGTCTGGCCCGTCTATATTTGACAAATTTGTGCACACTTTGTGTCTCCCACACTTCGTCTGTAGTTCATACATCATATTGTAGGTATGTTTAATATTTGTTCATTTAACTGCTGTAAGACTTTTGTTTTCTGTAATCTGTGCAGAGCACAGTAACTCCCGTTGACTTCCATTGTGTCCGAGCTCTGATGTTTCATCAACACTGGAAGTGATTTTTTTATGTAACTTGTCCTGTTTCCTTTATGAAACATAAAAACCACCAGGTGCTTCACCGGCCCAGGAATGATTTTAATCTATTTTTATTTCTGGTGTTTCTGACCCGTTTTAACCTGCGGGACTCCTGCCCGACTTCGCTGCTTCCATTAAACTCTGTGTTTCGACTCCGACTCACCGGACCAGTTTTACTCGTGTGGTCGGGACAAATATCTGTTCAGGAACTTCCTTATGGGTAAAAAAAAAAAATTAAAACAAGTTGTAAGAATCAAGATATTTGTTGATACAATCGAGACGTTTTCCTGCTTCGGGGAAGTTAACGCAGAGACAAACCTGAGAAACAAAATAAAACGAGTTTAGCTGCAGGAGTTCTTCTGATACGAGTTTTAACGTAACCCTGATTTTCAAACCAAATAAATTAATTCACTCAGACGCAGAGTTGTGTTTTGGAAAGCATCAGAAAGTTTCATGTTCCACCAACAGCTGCACATTTACAGCTGGTTAACCTTTGATGTCTGCCTGATTTAAAATGGCTGCTGTAACCACCTGGCCTAAAAAACACATATTGATATGTATTGATATTGATATTGATATTGATATTGAGCTAAATGCTGGTGTGGTGGTGGCTGAGAGTCATCCCCTACACAGTCTCTGAGAGCTCTCGGACTGCGTGAGGTCTTAAAACCTTGGCGGGTGATATGCATTCCTTCACATGATGCCAGATTAAGTCGGGACTGTTTTGACCTTTTATAGCAGGATTATCTTCTGGAGGACTGGAGACGTTTGACTTTAGTGTTGTCCCCTCGCACTGAGACATTCCTGACGTCCTGCTTTGACGTCTCCCAGGTTCAGAGGAAAGTCAAAAACTCACAGAACTGGTCTGATGGACTTCAGTTCTGGATCTTCTCTGCTGGATGGAACAGATGTTCTAAAACCTGAAGAAACTTTCCTGCATTGATGGAGTCTTTCCAGATGTAGAAGCTGCACGTGCTGGAGGCATTAATGCACCCCCATACCATCAGAGAGGCAGCTGTTTGACCTGTGAGTTGGTCCAGGCTGGGTGGTCCCCTCCTTTTAGTTTGGAGGATGTGGTTTCCAAACAGAACTTCAGATTTGGACCCGTCTGATCACAGAACAGTTCTGGACTTCACCTCAGTCCTTTTGAAATGAGCTCTGGTCCAGAGAAGATGGCAGCAGTTCTAGATGGTGTCCACATCTTTGAACAGAACCAGACCTGGTTTTAACACAGTGGCCCCTGAGGGCCTCATCCTTTGACCTCAGATTTCTTCAGATTCTTCTAATCTGTGGATCAAATTATGAACTGGAGATGATGGAGAGTAAAGTCTTTATTCAGAAACTTTATTGTGAAATTCATTCAGGAGCTTTATTCTGAAGTCGTTCCTCTAGTTTTAGACAGACTGCTGAACCTGTGTCCATCTTTACTTCTGAAGTCTCTGAAACATTTCTGTTTAGGATCTTCTGCCTGGAACCAAATCTTTTCACATCAGCACGTTCTGGTTTTTACATTTTAGCTGTCGTCTCGGCTCGTTTGGACTTCACAGTGCATCGTCTCTGGTTTTTGTCTTCCAGGTGATGTTGGAGAAAGTTATCGGCATCACATCTCCGGGGAACCGAGCGCTGGCCTGTGACCCGAGAGCCGGACTGCTGGCCTACCCTGCAGGGTGAGTGACGCTTCAGTTCTCTGTCTGAACCAGGACTCCTGAAGACCTGCAGCCTGTCTGCTTCAAACACGTGCTCCGTTTAACCCGATAATCTCCTCACGTGTTTAACCTCTACAGTCTGAAGCAAAGACGGACAAATCTCGGCTGCAGCTCGTCCTCTGGCCTTTTAGCTTCTGTGGGACGTTCCTGACAAGCTGGGCTTTAATCTGTAAACCTGGAAGCGGGCAAATGATTGTGTCCCTGTGATGGACTCAGACCTGTCCAGGTGTCCCCCACTGCTCACAGTGAGGACATGGACACCAGCTTCCCTGACCCACCCCAGAAGGAAAATAATGGCTGCTTCATAAAGTCCAGTTTGAATTTGGGAGTTACAGTTTGCTGGTTCTGGGTTCTGCCCGCAGAACTCCCTTCATTCATGACGGCGCTGGTTCAACAAAGTGTTGGGAACTTAGAGGTTCTGGTCCATATTGACATGATGACATCATGCAGCTGCTGCAACCAAACGCCCATGATGGGAGTCCCCCGTTCCACCTCACCCCAAAGGTTCTGACTGGACTCAGGTCTGAGTCCAATGGTTCTGACTGGATTCAGATCTGATGGGGGTCAGAGTCCACTGAGTCCAGGACTTGTGTGTCCAGTCTAGGTGAGCCTGAGTGAACCGTCAGATTCTGGTTCTTAGTAAAAGAAATAACGAAGATGTTTGTACGGAGTTGTTGTTTGGGAGAACCCGTTTGTTGAGGTTCTGATGGAACTTCATTCCTCTGATAGAATCTGCAGCTCGTCCCCGAGTGACAAATATTTACCTCCAGCGTTGTGAGTAACAAACACTTCCGCTCCTTGTCTTATCCCGGCGCCATCTTCTGGAATTTACTGCTCAACTTTTTTTTTTAGCTTTAAATTCAGAAAAGTCACCGAGCTGCATTTTTCTCACTTCCTGTTTCTGCCACAACCAGGAGCCCGTTGACCTTAGTCTCCGTCAGCTCCACACACATGAGCTGCAGCAGGTGTGGTAGTGGCTGAGAGTCCTCCCCAGCTCGTACTCAGAGTGCTACAGATCGTTCGACGTCGGGCGACACGTTTAGGATCGGCCCGGTCTGAGGAGGCGGGTCAGCTGACAGATCTTTAGTTTTTAAATTTCTTCCCACCAATCAGCTGCAGGCGTGGGAGGCCTGGGAGCTCCTGATTGGTTGGCGTGTGCTCGGACTCTGAAGGGACAGGCTGCCGTTTAACGAGGGACACTGAAGTGGGTCAGTGGAATGGTGTGTGGGGGTGTGTGTGTGGGGGGGTGAATGTGGGTCAGCTGAGGGGAAACTAAAGAGACATTCATGTCAGACAGAGAAACATTTAGTCTGACTTTACTCAGCGCTTTTCCTCCGGGCCCAGTTCATTTGCTGCTCTCTGCAGACACACTCACAGTTCAGTCCGTAGAGCTACAGGACAGCTGTTGGGGACATTGTTGTCTGTGTTAACAAAATATCTCACCAACCACCGGTCTGACTTAAGGTGATGAAGAGCCTCATCTCATTTACAGCCTGAACCACAGTGAACTGGCTTTAACAAACACAAAGAGAGCTGCAGCTCAGTCACTTGTGCACGTTCTGAGCTACACTCTGGTGTGGTAGTAGCTGAGAGTCATCCCCAACACATACTCTGAGCACTAACAGACTTATTGGCAAGGTTTGACCAAAACGACTTTGTCAGTCGTGGACTCTCAGGTGTGTGCAGCTTCCTCAGCTGGATTAACAGGCTGCTTGCTTAGAGAAGATTCTGGATTATTACGGGTCCATTTGAAATTCTTTAAAGCTTCTGTTTTCATCTGCAAATGAGGCAAACGAATAACAGCAATTATTAGATCTGACATCAAATTAATTTGTAAACCGCGAGTCTTTCTTTAGAGAAATGATAATAAATGATGTAAGGGGAAGTTGGACTCGGTGAGGCTGTAAAAACTGATGAAAGCAGGAGCCGAGCCCCGACTCCCCCCCTCCCCCCTGCAGCACCTCTGCTGCAATGCAGATGTTCTGTCGGACCAAACTGCTGAGGCGGTCTTTTTTAAATTGTGTGGTTAAAGGGATATTTCAGGCTTTATGAAGTGAGGTTCTGTTGGAAACATAAACAACATCTTACCTGCTGTAGATGGTGCTTTGAATATGTGACACATCCTCAGTTTGATGAAATATTTCATTTTACACTTATTTATTTATTTTTTTTCATATTGGGTTTTTTAAAGGGCTAAATATATTTCTTAACAGTTAGTAAACCCTCTAGGCACAGACCTAATCCACTCAATCAGGTTTTTTTTTTTTTTGTAGAACAATGTTTTTTGAAAATATTTTCTCTTAAAAATAATGGAAATTTTAATAAATTGGTCCACTGCCACCACCTCCTGAAAAAAATAAATATAACTACATAAACATCAATTACCTTCAACCATCATTTTTAACACAATGCGGGCACAATTTCTACTAATAACATCGCTAAAAACTGATATTTAAACATCTGCAGCTGATTAAGATTTTAAGTCAGTCCAATTCAAGATGGCCGCCACAGCAAACCAGAAAAATGACTACAGCTCGATGATTTTTACAGATACCGAGCAGAAATGTTTTGTGGTAGTGGCTGAGAGTCCTCCACAACCCATACTCTGAGCCCTAACTGTTGAACCTACGACTCTTATTTAGGTTAAAGCTCATGGACGATGGCGGGCGATATGCATTTCATTAAGGAGTGTTGGGCCTTTATTTAAAAAGTTTGTTCTTGTCATATCCTGGTCAAAGCATCAGCGAGGTTCTTTTTTTTGTGCTGGAAGTTAATTTTTATTGATTATGTTAAATGTTGGTCCAGGATGAGCAAATGTTTATTTGTTTACAGTTTGTTTGAGAAATGTTCAAAATAAACATGTTTGTTGGCCTTCGACCTGCTGCAGCTTGACCTTGTTCTGACGGGTCCGGTTGTGTTCCTGCAGGTGCGTCGTGGTCCTGCTGAACCCCCGTAAGAACAAACAGCAGCACATCTTCAACAGCTCCAGGTAAACCTGCTGCGGCTCCTCACGTCAAACAGCGAGAAAAGATTTGACTTCATCAGACAACGTTAAACTTGAACTCTTCTTCTGTGAAATGAAGCTGCTGCTTCATGTGAATCTGGTTCTGAAAGTATAAAGAACGGTTCTCCGTCGCTCCTCTTGTGTTCTCAGGAAGGCCATCACCACGGTGGCGTTCTCTCCGGATGGAAAATACATCGTGACGGGAGAGGTCAGTGTTTGTGTCTCTGTCCCAACAAACAAAAGCAAACCAGCGTTTTCTGCTAAAAAATAAATGCACAAACGCAGAGAGCCGAATGACGGCTGAAGAGAAGCCGAACTGTAAAAGCTAAAACCAACAAAACAGGAGATAAAAAAATATCTGAAACCAGCAGAACTGTAGCTCAGAGATGCAACAAGCTCAGGAGTCACAAAAAATCAAAACCTTGGCAAAAAACAAAATAAGCTCAACAGTAGCTAAAACCATTCAAACTAACTAAAAGCAAAAATTACAAAACAATTGGTAAAAGCTAAAATGGACAAAATGTAGCTAAAAGCTAAGATTACCAGAACAATCACAAAAGTGTTAAACTAGTAGAACAGAAGCTGAAAGCTAAAATTAGCAAAACACAAGCAAAAAATATATATATATAAATATCAGAACATCGGCAAAATATTGAATAAGCCAAACCGTAGCTAAAAGCTTAAACGGTTTAAAAAACATTAAGCCAGTAGAAAAGTAGCTGAAAGCTCAAATTGGCAATAGAGTAGCTACAAGATAACATTAGCAGATTAGTTGTAAAAAGCTTAAACCAGAAGAACAGTTGCTAAACAAGCAAAACACTAGCAAATAATAAGAAACTAGTGGAACAGCATCTAAAGGCTAAATCCATCAAAACAGTAGCTAATAGCTATAATTAACAAAACTATCTTAAAGCTAAAATCAGCAAATTAGCAGCTAAAAGCAAAAAACATGCAAAACAGTAGCTAAGAGTTAACATTAGTCTACCAGGATCTAAAATATAAAATTAGCTAAACAGTGGCTAAAAGCTCAAATTAACAAATCTTAAAGCTAAATCCAACCAAACAGTAGCTAAACGCTTAAATTCATTAAACAGTTGCAAAAGCATTAAGCCAGTAGAAAAGTAGCTGAAAGCTAAAATTAGCAATACAGTAGCTACAAGATAACATTAGCAAATTAGTAGCAGAAGGCTTAAACCAGCAGAACAGTAGCTAAAACAAGCAAAACACTAGCAAATAATAAAAAATTAGTGGTAGATCATTAAAAAGCTAAATTGTTCAAAACATCTAAAAGAAGATTGAGTGGACAAACACAGCTGATCCCCTGTAGTAGATTTAAGTATAACAGTGATTTAAAGGAATTAAAGATAATTTTACAGTTGAATATTTAATTAAACTCACAGAGAATAAACGTTGTATCCTGATGTTTGGTGCTTTGATATAAATCTGTTTAAAACAGCACAAAGTTTGCAGGAGAGACATTAATCGTCTAAACACTGACTCAGCCGAGACGAGTTCTGCTCATGTTTTCCTGTCTTCCTCAGAGCGGCCACATGCCAGCAGTCCGGGTCTGGGATGTGTCCGAGCGTCTTCAGGTCTCGGACCTGCAGGAGCATAAATACGGCATCTCCTGTGTCGCGTTTTCTCCAAATGGCAAATATATCGTCAGCGTGGGCTACCAGCATGACATGATGGTCAACGTGTGGAACTGGAAGGTAGTGGACCAAGATGAGCTTTATGATGTTTGGAGGTGTAACGGTACACGGATCGGTTCGTTTGTAGAGCTGCGGCGGGTGAAGGAACCCAACCAAACATGGGACAGAGAAGTCTTTTCTAATTAAATGAAACCATCTTAGTGCGTATTGTTTACTGTATAAACCTGTTTATCGTTACACCTCCTTTTCTGTGTGATTGAATCCTTGATAAATCGTAAACAAAAATATGTTGTTGTTGTTATTGTTGAGCAGAAAAACGTGGTGGTGGCGGCCAATAAGGTGTCCAGTAAAGTGACCGCCGTCTCCTTCTCTGATGACAGCTCGTACTTTGTGACTGCCGGGAACCGACATGTTAAGTTCTGGTACCTGGACCACACCAAGACCTCCAAGGTTGTCATGACAACGTGTCAATCAGTTGTTTGTGGATTTCTGCAGTTGTTGATGTTATCTTTTTTTGTTTGTTTGATGTCAGGTGAACGCCACAGTTCCCCTCCTGGGGCGTTCAGGGCTGCTCGGAGAGCTCAGAAACAACTTCTTCAGTGATGTGGCATGTGGGCGGGGCCGGCAGTCCGCCTCCACCTTCTGCATCACCTCGTCCGGTCTGCTGTGTGAGTTTAATGACCGGAGACTCCTGGACAAGTGGGTGGAGCTACGGGTGAGTCCTATCTCAACCTTTCAGGCGTGACTCCCTGTTGTGACACGTTAGCACCTTCCCAGCTGTGTGTTTATGAACCTCCTCTGCTTCCTCCTCTGCTTCCTGTTCAGAGAATCGACTCTCTCTCTGTAAGTTCTGGACTTGGTTTCTTTGGACCTCCTCGTATGTCATTTTAACATTTTATTACACATAGTTTTGAAAAAATTTAATTTCATTGTATTGAGTTTTACACAGTCATCACAACTACCACTATATTGGAGCATCACCACGCCATTCTTTGCCAAAAGGCCACACCCCTTTTTGGGGTGAAAACAAAAAGGGGTGTGGCCTATTAAACAGCTGGTGACAACCTAGAAAAAAGGTTCTGTGTTGCAGAATTTTTTTTAATAAAAAATAATTGTATTTTTGTTTGCTTCTCTGAACAGAGTGCACCTTTTTAACTAAGGGTTTAAAGGAGAAAACCTATAGCTAAAAGCTAAAATTTGCAAAGGGCTATCTAAAAGCAAAATGTAGTTAAGAGATAGCTGAAAGCTAAAAGTACAAAAATGATCGCTTGGGACAAAATTAGCATAGAAGTAGCTAACAGTAGCATTACACGTATCTATGGGAAAATATTTGTAGATAAACGTAAACATTTCAAAAACAAATTAAAGTTCCTGATTGCAGAAGTAGTTATATCACAAAAAATGTTCAGAATAAACTATTAACAGGAAAACAATAGTGCAAAAGCTGATGCTGCACTCAGGACAAACGGCTACAACGACAAAAGCCGCTCAATAAACGAGAACGTGACGAGTGTTTGAAACATTTTCCTCCAGGGATTCACAATTTGTCTGCTAACGACACATCTGGCCACTGGGGGCGCCATTCTGCCAATTTGTTGAACTTCAGTTCATATTTCTGAAAGTTTTCATGTAGAAAGATAATTTTTAATTGGCTAAGACAATAATCAGCCTGACGGGCTTTAATGTTTGGGTGTTTATGGGCTCGATCTCAAAAGTGGGCGGAGCCTCATACAGACATGTTGTTAACGTTTAGACCAGAGCTATTCAACTGGCGGCCCGGGGAGCAAATTAGGCCCACGGGTAAACTCAGTTTGGCCCTCCAAATGGGGTCATTTATAAATAAAACTAGATTTTAAACCATAAAACAAACTTAATGACAATAACTGCTGGATGTCTGGCCCCTGAGCTCTTGGTTTTAGTAACTGTGGCCTCCTGAGCAATTTAGTTTAGCCTTGGTTTAGACCGTTTCAACCATTGTTTCCACCTGAGAGTTAAAAACTCTTAAAATCAGGTTTTATTACTGTTTGTAAACAGATCCAAACCTGATGTTTTACACCTCACAGATCTACAGTTTCCATTTACTGCTGATCTTATATCTCCTGTTCATTTAATCACAACTTCTTGTGTGTTTTGATAGTTCTCACAGCTGCAGTATACTGTACAGGGAGGTTTCTTTTAGTGTTTTCTTTATCTTCTGACTGTTTTATGTGCAGCACTTGAGCTAACGGCAGCTGTTTTTAAAAGTACTTTCTGAAGATGTCAACATGTCACTCGCTGCATGCTGCTTTCATTCATAACCACCTCACCAGTTGAGTCTGGACGATGAGTGGACCCGCCGTTTAAAACTCACATTTTATCACCATTTTTGGTTCTTTCTTTGCTTCGTTGAAGCGCAGAGTCAGTCCTGCAGTCTCATTCTGTCCCTCGTGTCCTTTCATCTGTCTGTCTCCAGGCGTCCCAGGCCACCTGTCTGTCCGTCACGGATGAGTTCATCTTCTGCGGCTGCTCTGACGGGACGGTCCGAGCCTTCAGTCCCGTCAACCTGCACTTTCTTTGTACTCTGCCCCGCCCACACTGCCTGGGCGCTGACATCGCCAGTATGGTTAATGCCAGGTAACTCACAAAACTGCTGGCTCAGAATCAGACCTAAACTCAGACCAGTTGTGTAACCAGAGAAACCACAGCAGGAGAAGGGTCACTCTCTGTGTTTCTGCTCCTCCAGCCAGCTGTTCTCCTGCAGAGGAGAGGCTCGGTATCCGGATGCAGTGGCAGTGACCTTTGACCCCACCAATCACTGGCTGTCATGTGTCTACAATGACCATAGCCTTTACGTTTGGGACGTTCAGGACCTCTGCAAAACGGGGAAGCTGTACTCCGCCCTCTACCACTCGTCGTGTGTGTGGGGCCTCGAGGTCGGTCTTTTTTTTAACACTTACAACATGTTACCTACATTTTAAGGAATTTAAAGTAAATCATGTTTTTTATAATTTAAATATGGAATTTAAGAAGACATTTGAGGAGTGTGTCCTTTTTAAAAACACACAACACGGAGGTGTAGCTTCAGCCAGGTGTTCCTCAGGCCCTGCTGATCAAAACATTCCCACAACATGATGCTGCCATCACCGTGCTTCACTGTAGGGATGAGAGGTTTTTAACCAGACGTGGTTCATTTAAATACCTGAGCATGCAACGTGAGACACTTGTAAATACCTGCGATCAGTCCTCTTTTTGGGTCTCCTGCAGGTGTACGCAGAGGGAAGAGGAAGAGGAGGGTGTGAGGCACACCTTCCTCCTGGATCCTTCCTGTCCTGCTCCTCAGATAACACCATCCGACTGTGGAACATCGACCGGCACAATGTTCTCCACAGGAACATCCTGAGTAACGTACGGCAGCGCTGCACCTATGCCTGAGAAGCTCCGCCTCTTACCTGTACAACTGCATTACTCTGACCTCTGACCCCTTAGGACCTGCAGAAAGTTATTTATGTGGATGACAACACCACCAGCCTCCTGGACACGGACAGCGTCGCTGTTGCTAACGGCAACACGGAGAAGGTGACGTCACCGGTTTCAGAGGGCCAGCAGATGGACCAGAGCAGGACGGGCATCAGGACCCTTAGAGTGAGTCCAAGCGGACAACACCTGGCCTCTGGAGACCGGATGGGGGTCCTCAGGTAAAGCAGCGATGAAGCTACTGGTCCTCTTCCTTTATTTGAGTCGGTTTGATGTGTTTGTGGTGGTTTTGTGTCCAGGATTCACGATCTGAGCAGCATGGAGGAGATCCTGAATGTTCAGGCTCACGACTCCGAAATTCTGTGTCTCGAGTTCTCCAAACCTGACACCGGTGAGGATCACTCAGAACACACAGGGAGAGGCGTAAACATCACTAGCAAACTCAAAAAAGGCTCCAACTTGTTTAGTTTTACAGATATTGAGCTAAAATATGGTGTGGTGGTAGCTGAGACTGATCATCATATATTTTGAGCTCTAACAGAACCAGAAAGGCTAGTTTTGATTCGGACACCAGAACCCAAATTGAGAGTTTGTCTCAACATAAACAAAACAACAAAAATAAGTCCAATTTGTCTTCCTTTAGCTGTTGGGCAGCTTTTAAAACCACCTCAGAACCCCCAAGGTGCAGCACAGAGCATGAAGGATTTCTGACTAATGGGTTTAAATCTGCAGCTCTAACACGGGCTAACAAGCAGATAAACCCTCGGGCCCAAAACTCCCAACAGTCAGCAGTTTATCTGTTTATCAGCAAGAGTGATGTCACTTCCTGTAAGTCAGCTCAGTGACTGTGAGTCAGCTTGAGATAAAAACTCCATAAAAAAAAAAAAACGTCAAGTCAACTTCATTAACAGTTCTGAAAAAAAAATAAAAATAAGGTAATTTTTGTAGTTTATTTTTCAGAGGCAGTGATAAACATCCTGTTCAAAAAGGAAAATTCACTTTTTATCAGCTGGGAAAAACCATAAGTGTTTGTTAGCACAAGCTCAGACCTTCAAAATAAAAGTGTGAATGGTGAGTTAGTCATCTGACCTTTTGTTTGTTGTTCAGAATTACAGGAAACTGACTTGATGTTTCAACTTAGACAGGGCGTGACGCTCAGCTGGACAAACTAAACTCCAACACTTTTTTTAATCCTGTTGAAATGGGTCACAGCAGCTACAGGCTGAGATTCTTTCTTCTCAAAAGCCCAACAGGAAGTCTGGATCTAATCTGTAAATATGGCTGATGTTTTGTTGTACAAACTGTAGAGGCAGCAGTTAGAACGTTCCTGTCTGTTCCTTTGCATCGTTCAGGTCTCCAGTTATTAGCCACAGCCAGTCGGGACCGTCTGATCCACATCCTGGACGCGGGCCGAGACTACAGCCTGGTCCAGACTCTGGACGAGCACTCGTCCTCCATCACCGCCGTCAGATTTGCAGGTCAGTTGACCTCTGACCCCCATGTACGCACACCCAGCTGCTGGTTTTAACCCCCGTTCTTCTTTTTGTCCGACAGCCAATGAGGGGAAGGTGAGGATGATCAGCTGCGGCGCCGATAAGAGCGTCTACTTCCGTACAGCTCAGCAGGTAAAAGTAGCGTCTGAGTAACTTAGAAGCTAAAAGATTAGCTGCTCGTTCATTTCTGGTGGATATTTTCCTCAGATGGGGGAGAGTTTGGAGTTCACCCGAACGCATCACGTTGTCAGGAAGACGACTTTGTACGACATGGACGTCGAACCAACCAGGAAGTACGCAGCTGTAGGCTGTCAGGACCGAAAAATCAGGTAAATCCTGCAACTTTTTTCTTTTGTCTCTTGTGTCTTCATTTGTTTAAAGACATGTCCGTCCTGCAGGATCTTTAATATCAGCAACGGGAAACAGAAGAAGGTCTATAAAGGCTCTCAGGGCGAGGACGGGACTGTCGTTAAGGTAATCGGTTTGTTGTTACCACTTGTTTTAAAATGAGTTGAGTGGTAACTGACTCCTCCTCTTCGTCCACGGCGTCCTTCAGGTGCAGATCGACCCGTCTGGACTCTATGTGGCCACATCGTGTTCGGACAAGAACGTCTCCGTGTTTGACTTCTTCTCAGGAGAATGTGTGGCCACCATGTTTGGACACTCAGGTCTGTTAGAGACGTGTGTGCCGATTTATTACCGTTATCACCCGCTGCTGAAAGGCGAGGGCGGGCGATCATGTTTTTGTCTGTGTGTGTTTGTTCCTAAATTTTAACATAAACTGTCGGACAGTAATCATTGGATGTACGTTTACAACTGGTTAACTGTTGGAGTCAGCACGAGTCAAGATGGCTGCCACAGCCAGCTGACCTTCACAAACACAAAAGTCTCAGTCTCAAACTCAGGCGTGACAGCCGGCGGGCGACATGCATTCCTTCAGGAAGATCAAGTCCTTGAGTTTATCTGCGGAGACGTTTTGGCTCCTGGTTCTTGTAGTCATTCTGCTTCCTGTTTGTGTTTCAGAGATCGTAACAGGGATGAAGTTCAGCAGCGACTGCAGACACCTGATCACGGTGTCAGCAGACAGGTACGTCCCACACGGTCCAACTCGTGTCCTCCACCGGGACAACTTTTATCTGCTTCCTTCGGACTTCAAAGCCTCTCTTCTTTGTGTGTTCTTTGTGTGTCCAGTTGCATTTTTGTGTGGCGTCTGAATCCAGAGCTGACCATCAGGATGAAGCAGCGACTCGATGATCTCCAGCCAGATCAGCTGACGTCAAACTCCCAGAATGCACCTCATCAGAAAGCTGTGAAGCCCAGGTACGTGACCTTTGACCTCACACCAACAAAAAGAGGGGGGGGGGAGAAAAAAAAGACGAGGATCAGGACTGACTCAGGGTTTATGGAGTTTGCAGAATGTTTCCTGGTTCTGACAAGAACAATCTAACAAGAACAAGATCAGATTCCACCGTGTTGTTTTTCACTCTTCAGCACTTTGAACCCGAGCGTTATTTCTGGTTGTGTGTTTGAGCAGCGGCGAGACGTTCTCCTCTGATGTCATCAACATGTCGTCTGACAGCGATGCCGAGGAAGAGGAGGGAGGGGTCCTGACAGGAAGTCCAGAGGAAGACGCAGGTTAGTTTTCTCTGAGATACCATCACATCTCAATGATTCTCTCTATAAAAAAAAAATCAACAGCAGGTGATTATTTTCTTTATTAAAAATTAAAATAATAGTTTTTTGTATAAATGCTGAGTCAGCGTTCGAATGACAGTTTTTCCTGTTTTTATTAGTTATTTATTTGGATCTAACTACTTCTGCATACTTGTTACAGTTTTAGCTGTTTGTATATCTTAATGTCCGACTTGTTTGAGAGATAGTTGCTGTGACTTTTAGTTTTAGTAACTTATACTTTTAAAAATATTTTACTTTGTTTACAAAGATTTTCCCCAAATAAATACATTCAGATTTCAATCCTTCAGTAACTTTCTCTTTGAAATCTGCTTCAGCTACTGGCTCTGTGTTTGTCTTCATAAGCTACTTTTAGCTATTGTTTTAGCTAACCTTTTGCATGGTCTAGGTTGTGGCTAATATTTTTCTATTTTTAACTTTTAGCTAACACTTTGCTAGTTTTAGTTCTTAGCTAGCCTTACATTACTTTTAGCTTTCAGCTAGCCTTTTGATACGTTACACTTTAAATCAGCCTTTGCTACTTTTAGCTTTCAGCTAGCATTGAAATACCATTTAGTCATTTTCTAGATTAAGCTTTTAACTATCCTTTTGTTAATTCTAGATATTAGCTATGCTTTTTTGCTTCTAGGTTTTAATAATAAGAATAATAAAAACTTTATTTCTATAGCACCTTCCAACAACGCCTTGCAGTGACCAAGGTGCTTTACAAGATAAAACAAATAAAAACAAAACACAATAAATTGGTGCAAATTAAAAACAGCCAGAATAAAATAAGGTAAAAGAGATAAAAAATGCTAAATTCTAAAAGTTAAATATTAAAAGCCATTTTAAATAAGTAGGTTTTCAGTTTGGCTTTGAACAGAACCAGATCAGAAATGGTGTTTTTATAGTTTTAAATTTTAGTTAGTCTTATTTTACTTTTCACTTTTAATGTAACATTTGCTGCTTTTAACTAGCTTTTTGCTACTTTTAGCCTGTTATTTTGATACATTTAGCTGTTGGTTAACACTTTACTACTTGAGCTTTTAGCTAGTCTTTTATTACTTCTAGGTTTTACCTGGAATTTTTTTCTACTTTTAATTTTTAGGTAGCCTAACATTACTTTTTGGGTTTAGCTAGCCTGTTTATACATTTAGCTTTTACCCAGCCTTGTACTACTTTTAGTTTTGAGTTAGCTTTCAGCTACTTCTTGCTGACCTTTTTTTTTTTTCATTTGAGCTTTTAGCAAGCACATTGCTACTTTTAGCTTTTAGTTAGCCCTTTCTAACTTTTAATTTCTAGATAGCCTTTTGTCACTTTAAGCTATTAGCTAGTTTTTTTTCCTTCAGCTTTTAGCTACTCCTGTGCTCCTTTTGCTTTTAGCTAACATTTTGCTGCTTCAAACTAGCATTTTGTTACTTTTAGCTTTTGGCTAATGTTTTGCTACATTTAGTTTTTAACCAGCCTCTTGCTACTTTCAGCTAAAATTTAAATGCCTTTAACTAGCCTTTTTCTAATTTTAGCTTTAAGCTAGTCTTTTGTTAATTCTAGCTTTTTCTACTTCTGCTTTCATCTTTTATTTAGTCTTGCATTACTTTTAGCATTTAGCTGGCCTTTTGCTGCTTTTTAGCTTTTAACTAACTTTTTTTGCTACCTTTAGTTTTTTGCCAGCATGTTCTTTCTTGTAGCTTTGACTCGATTTCAGCTTCTTCGGCTGCTTTCAGCAGCTGCGCTCTTGCCTCGTTTTGACAGAAAAAGTCCTTTCTCTTTTTTAAACTGATGCATTTTCTCCGTTTGCTTCTTTCTCAAGTGTCTGATGACGCGTGCAGCAGAGAGAGCAGGAAGGTACGTTTGCATGTAGTTAAAAAGTTTGTTTCCAGTTGGAGGCGTTTGCACCAAAAACTAAACAACCATGTGTATGGATCACATGACACTGACTCCACCTTAAAAACAGCTAAAACCAGAAACATTTCCTTTTCTGAAAACATTCCATTTTCTGTAGAAATATAAAAAAGGCACTTTGTGTTTTGGCGGGTCTGCAGGACACATGTGCGACTCGACCCGTTCGCCGCCGCTGGTCCCGGAAGGCAACCGGCGCTGATGGCGACCTGATGGTGAACTCCATGCTGGACCTGAGACTGCTCGGCTCCTACAGCTCCGACACTCAGGAGAGACCGGAGGAGGTTCTGTCTGACACCGCTGCATACTTTAAAACCAGGACTGTTTTTAAACATGAGTTGAGTTGATCATTCATATATGATGCTGCTCCCCCCTCAGACGAAGGTATGGCCCCACCCTGATGACACCTGCAGCCTGAGGAGGAGGAGTCAGAGGGTGGAGCCTCTGAGTCATGGAACCACAGAGAAGCTGCAGAGCACCATCAGCCTGCAGGTCACCTCTGCGTGGGTAAGAAGGGATCATTTAATCCAAATAAACCATCAATTTCCCTTTGTTTTATTTGGTATTTGATATTTTAGACATTGTAAAAAGAGCTTCTGTGGAAAAATGATGAACAGTTAATAACTTACCTGCTGTACATAGCTCTTAGGAGAAACAGAGTTTAATTCAGACTGAACTGAGGCAAACAGCTAAGCTCCAATCTCTCAAACTTTATAGTGGTTCATATGAACCCTGTTTTTACAATGCCATGAGTGCCTCAATACTTGAGTGTTTACATGGAATTCTGGGGTTACTAAATAGCTGCAGCTAGCTGTAAATGGTAAATGAACTGTGCTTACATAGCTCCTTTCTATCTACCGGTAATCAAGATACTCAAAACTCTTTACATCACAATCTGTGCCCTCATTTACCTCCACAAACACATTCATGCAACACTCAACATGTAACTGCTGGTGGAATCGAACCCCCAACTGGAGGACGACTGCTCTCACCTCTCAGCCACAGCTGCCCCTGTAGCACTTCCAGTGCAGCCTGGTGTCAGTTCCAGCAGGAACATTGTAATATTTCTGCTGAAATAACAGCGTAATTCAAATGTGATGAAGATGCAAAGCTTTGCATAAAATAGTTTGAATGAACTGCTTTGAAAGTTCAACGATTGGAGCTTTAAGATGCTAAAATCCCTTTTGGAACCGGTTTCATTCGGACTAGCCATTATTAGCTCGTCAATACGAGCTATTCTGAGTATTGTCCATTTCTAATCAATTCATGAAGTATGTTACTCAGCGGTGGGCACAGCTAACCAAAACATTAGCTTTGCTAACGTTAAACCGCCAAACAGGTTAAGCTCATGCTAAACCGCTAAGACGACTGTCACTCAGTCTGCGTCGCACGTCTTCCTCTCCTTATGGTTGAAACTGTGTTGTCCAATCACGTCTTGAGGCACGCCCACAACAGACAGGAACATGCTTGTGAATTTTGCTATCGGACTTAAAGTTGGCTAAACCTAATTTAGTGGAAGCTAATTTTTGCTAACGATTTCCTAAATTAGTGAAAACGCTAATCTGCTAAATGAAACATTAGTTCCACTGTTAGCTATTAGCGGATTAGCAGAACTGTGCCCACCTCTGCTGATACTCCTAAATGTGAGCAGGACGGCTCCAGGTCAGTTAGCCAAATTGTACTTTTGCAGCTTTAGTCACCAGCTTTTATTGTTGTTAATTTTGAATTCTAATTTGAAAAGTACGAGCAGGCCAGGTTGTGTTTTCTCTGTACTTCATACGAGCAGCATCCACTTCAATACGACTGCGCTGCTGAGAGTCTGTCACTGGTACGTGCATGATTCACGCACTCCAACCTCAACTTGAATCCAAGCAAAGCTTGATCCTGTTCAGGGGATAAGTGTGTTTGCTCAGAGCAAATGCGTGAACTACTTTTTCTGCGTCGCTCTGAAACAGAATGGAGTAGACCTAAAGCTATAAAACAAGTTCTGCAAATAAAACGTGATCAGTTTCAAACCCTTCAGAGATACCGCTCGCCATCACTGCCTTGAGGTGTTAAAAACAAGTTTTTGTTTCTGTTCACGCAGGCAGATGAAGAAACAAAGAGCAGTCGGAGGCCAGACTTCATCCAGCTGTCCACTCAGACCCTGAATGCAGAAGATCCAGTCCTGTTTCCTGATGGATGGGAAGACAGGACGAGCCTGGCGGGCAGGTATTACATCCTAACATGAACTCTCTGCACTAGAAGACGTGTTTTTACATGCACAGGTGAGGCTGCAGTTACAGATTTCACGGAAACGCTTTTGTTTGATGTTGTTAATATTTGACTTTAAAATGAATCAAAAATGGACAGCTGGGAGATTTATCTGAACAGTTTCACAAACATCTTGCAATCTGAGTCTCTGAGAAAGTAGCAACAGGGATACTTCTATTTCTTAGTTTACCTCTAAGGCGGTAATCGGATACAGTTTACACAACGCTCCTGCAATCATGATAAAAGATATTATGTCTCAGTCATTAAAGCAGAATTTTACTTGTTTTACTGGTTAACAGGCAGAATGCTTATTAGCATACCAAATAATTAAGATTTAACGAGTTTACTGTCGCGTCCACTAATGACCAACCAACACCCAGACCAGCTGAGAGTCTCTCAACTGGTCTGGGTCTTCCCCAGGGTCTCCTCCCAGTTGAACATGCCTCTGTAGGGAGGTGTCCAACAATCAAAATGCCAAACCAAGGCGTTTAAAATAAATGAGAACACGACTGTGTGAGATGTTCTTCCAGATATTCAAATCAGATCACATCCCCAAACTGATGACTTTAGTCCAGGGGTCCGCAAACTTTTTGATCAAAAAGAGTCATTGTCCTTCGCTCGCTGAATAAAATGCACCTGGCGCTTTCTTTTTATGTTTTCACTTTCCTTATCTAATGAAAAAGGTGGCGCTGCTCTCTGCGGCTGCAGCCTCAGACATCTTGTCCCCGCGTGTCTGTTGTTTCTTGACGGGATGTATTGAAATGAAATTTCCCTTTGGGATCAATAAAGTATATTGAATTGAAAACCTGCTACAGCTGTGATTATCAACTGGTGGCTCATGGGCCACTTTGAGTTTGTTGAAGTTGGGGTTTTCTTGGCAAAACAATGAATTTTAACATTTATTTACTTTTTTTTTACGTTTTAGGATTAAAGAAAAGCTAAATTCATGTAACGAAGGGGGGGAAATATAGTTTTTACCAATTTTGATCATTAAAACATCTGAGCCTATGTGAGTCCTCTTTTATTTGTGGAAAAGATAAACATCCTGCATTAAAGTAAAATGACATAAATTTAAACCGATTACATTTTGTGTTAGTTTTGGTGAAAGCTTCAAAGAGCCTCAGCAGTGGGACTGAAAAGCCGCAGGTTGCAGACGCCTGCTTTAGTCGACATGTATTTGTATATAACACTTGTCTTCAATGATCAATGACACTACCGTAGATAAATATTTGCCTAACAGGCTGTAGTATTTAGGCACTGAAAAGCTTCAAAGGAATGCAGTAGGCCTTTTTTTATGAAGAGCTTCATTGCCTACCAGTCAAAGTGGAGGGCTTGTTTCCCCCAATCGTGGGCATCCCCCTGCACAGAGGGTTTGTATCTGTTCATGAAGCTCAGACTAGTGAAGAACTGAGGCAACAGTTCTTGTATGCTCAGTCTCTCTTATCTGCTGAAGCTTGCAGCTCCTTCAGAGTGGACTCAGGTGTCTTGGAGGTCTCTTTCAATATTCTCCTTCTTCGAGGTCTGTTTGTGAGGACGGCCTGCTCTTGGTAGATTTACACATGTTTCATATTTCTTCTACGTCCTAATGATGGATTTAACAGAACTCCACTTTATGAGAGGTGAAATATTTTTGAGGACCAAATCAAGGAGAACCTCTCCACCTTCTGTCAGTGAGTTTCAGGTGAAGGAGGTGAGCTACTCTGCTGCACCTGGACAGCAGGACAAACCAAGTCCAGACAGCGGCTGCTCTCTGGGGTTCAACTCTACGTTGTCCAGTCCAAAAAGACCTGCAGGAGACAGTAAGACGAAGAACGACGAGATAAGTTCTGATGTGTTTACAGTCTTCATCTTTTGTTTCCTGTGTTCTTCAGATACAGAATCCACTCTCTGTGGAAACTCTTCTGACCTGGAGTCTGAGATGAAGGAGGAAGACGAGGAGGAAGGACAAGGAGGCGGGAACCTGGGAACATCTCGAAGTGTTCCCGAGGCTTCAGACCAGGAGGCTTTCCTGAAGGAGAACTTCGTCACGTTAGCGGACCTGTCCGCCTCAGGTCTGATGGCGCAGCTGGTTAACTTCCTGTTGGTTTTAGTTAATAACTCCCAGTTTACCACAGATCAAACAAACCAACTGTTCTGGCAGCTAATGGATCAGGTCACGTGAAATGTTTGTGTTGGCAGGAGGTCCGAGCAGAACGTCTCACAGCTCCAGTGAGAGTCTCAGCATCTCCTCCAGGTTCCTCTCCCAGAACTCAGCTGGAAGGTAAGACACTGAACGCTCCGATGAAACGGCAGGGCTTCGAGTGTCTTTGTGGT
Source organism: Nematolebias whitei (assembly GCF_014905685.2). Classification (NCBI taxonomy): domain Eukaryota; kingdom Metazoa; phylum Chordata; class Actinopteri; order Cyprinodontiformes; family Rivulidae; genus Nematolebias; species Nematolebias whitei. Next base: position 29,096,324 of record NC_056518.1, on the reverse strand, counting down.
TGTCTGTGCTTCCTGGTTCTGATCCGGGTCGGCCCGTTGGACAGAAGCAGACAGGCGCCGTGTTTGCAGCATGTTAAGTTGTCTTCTCCTTCCTCCTCAGCCGGACTGGATTTTCTTTAACTGCGTGGTCCAACGAGGGCGGTGAGGGGGAGGTAAAAGTCCGGCCCCCTGTCTCTGAGGTCCGGCCTCTGATGGAAGCGAGCCAGAGCAAGGCGCTGGACCAGGACCGGACCTCTATACCTCAGGGCAGATCACAGCCTCCTCACATTCAGCAAGATCCAAAGCATTTGCAGTCACAGGTGGAGGAGACCCCCTCGGTCTTTCCGGCCCCCGACCCCTCACCACTGAAGAAGAACATCCAAACTGCAGTGGAACCCAGAAGGAACCCAGATCTGGTGGTCCATGCTGCGTCCCCCCTCCTGAATCCTGGCCTTCGGAAGGCTCAGTCGGTCCACAGCCTGGTTGAAGCAGGTAACGCTCACACCCACAAGTGTCTCCACTCCAACCCACAAGACTTCACACTGAACACCTTCTGTCTTGCTCCAGCAGGGGATCCCTCAGGTTCTTGTCCATCCAGAGAGGTCCCCCCTCAGCGTCCCACCACCCTTCCTTCCTCTCCTAGATGGATTCCATCCACGGCGCCACCCGGAGGGAAACCCAGCCCTGCCTCCCCACGGTCCCCCCTGCAGGAGAACACTGCTCTCACACCAAGGAAGTCCTCGTCGTCCTCCTTGGCAGCGCAACGCTCCTACATGAGTCCCACAGCCAGCTCCATGGCCAAGATGTCCCGCTCCATCTCCATAGGTGATGGCCTGCACCTCCCTGAACCTGCTGAAGATCCTTCAGTGACATCATCAGGACCACCCTCCTCCTCTCAGGTCAAGGAGACTCCATCTCCTTGTGTTGCCGTGGTGCACTCGAACTCATCTCTGGCCACGTCTCCTCAAGCCACCGTCAGCCCTGTTCTCGTCTCCTCCTTGTGGTCCATGTCTGTTGGTAACCATGGTGATCGAGCTGCTCCTCCTACCCGCGGTCTCCAGGCTCGTGTTCCTGGCTGCAGCCGACCACTTCCAGACAAACCCGTCCTGGACTCCTTCTCAACATCCTCCAAGCCTGCAGGCTCCTCTTCCTCGCAGCCTCCTCCTGTGTCTCCACCGCAGACCGAGGAGGAGCCTTTGACTCCGGCAGGTTTCACCTCAGACCACACAGAAGATCCAGGTTTGGACTTTCATCCTCTCCCTCCTCCTCCTCCTCTTCTTCTTCATCACTTCATCCTGTCATCTCTCTGGCTCCGCCCCTCCTCCTCCTCTCTCTGAAACGGGTGAGACGTGTCACTCCTCCTCCAACATGTTTCCTCTGAATCCTTCTGTTTTCTGTTGTCTCCATCGTGTCACATGACGATACTACAGTTATGAAAAAAATACCGTATTGTAATTTTATAAGTGGGACCTGGTCTTCACCAGGTTCTGAAATTATTCAGATCTAACTTGAAGTTAGAACTTAGTAAAGACCAGATCAGTTTATCATGGTCCTAAAACCAAAAGTGGGTGACTGTGAACACAAAGCACATTTGCAATTCTTTTATTTAATAATTTGTTCCGACTGTAATCCTGTTTTGTTTAATAATAAAACCTAACAAGTTGTTGTTTCTTTCTGTTCAGATCAACCAGTCAGCTTGGAGTCCTGCAGGGCTCTGACCAACGAGCTGCAGAGCTGCTTTAAGAGAGCAACACATCTCTACAGGAGGGTGAGGAACTCATTGACGTCAATCAAAGAAGTTCTGAACAAGATTTAGAATATATACATGTGTGTATATACAGGTCCTTCTCAAAAAATTTACATATTGTGATAAAGGTCATTATTTTCCATAATGTAATGATAAAAATGAAACTTTCATATATTTCAGATTCATTGCACACCAACTGAAATATTTCAGGTCTTTAATTGTTTTAATACTGATGATTATGGCATACAGCTCATGAAAACCCAAAATGCCTGTCCCAAAAAATTAGCATATCATGAAAAGGTTGTCTAAACAAGCTATTAACCTAACCATCTGAATCAACGACGTAACTCTAAACACCTGCAAAAGATTCCTGAGGCTTTTAAAAACTCCCAGCCTTGTTCATTACTCAAAACCACAATCATGGGTAAGACTGCCGACCTGACTGCTGTCCAGAAGGCCATCATTGACACCCTCAAGCAAGAGGGTAAGACACAGAAAGAAATTGCTGAACGAATAGGCTGTTCCCAGAGTGCTGTATCAAGGCACCTCAGTGGGAAGTCTGGGGGAAGGGAAAAGTGTGGCAGAAAACGCTGCACAACGAGAAGATGTGACCGAACCCTGAGGAGGATTGTGGAGAAGGGCCGATTCCAGACCTTGGGGGACCTGCGGAAGCAGTGGACTGAGTCTGGAGTAGAAACATCCAGAGCCACCGTGCACAGGTGTGTGCAGGAAATGGGCTGCAGGTGCCGCATTCCCCAGGTCAAGCCACTCTTGAACAAGAAACTGTGGCAGAAGCGCCTGACCTGGACTACAGAGAAGCAGCACTGGACTGTTGCTCAGTGGTCCAAAGTACTTTTTTCGGATGAAAGCAAATTTTGCATGTCATTCGGAAATCAAGGTGGCAGAGTCTGGAGGAAGACTGAGGAGAAGGAAATGCCAAAATGCCAGAAGTCCAGTGTGAAGCACCCACAGTCAGTGATGGTCTGGGGTGCCATGTCAGCTGCTGGTGTTGGTCCACTGTGTTTTATCAAGGGCAGGGTCAATGCAGCTAGCTATCAGGAGATTTTGGAGCACTTCATGCTTCCATCTGCTGAAAAGCTTTATGGAGATGAAGATTTCATTTTTCAGCACGACCTGGCACCTGCTCACAGTGCCAAAACCACTGGTAAATGGTTTACTGACCATGGTATTACTGTGCTCAATTGGCCTGCCAACTCTCCTGACCTGAACCCCATAGAGAACCTGTGGGATATTGTGAAGAGAAAGTTGAGAGA
>NC_056518.1:29081086-29088324 GCF_014905685.2 Nematolebias whitei | reverse complement strand
ACATTACTGTTAAATAAATACAGTACATTAAGTCAAGACGGACACTTTAATCAACCAATCAGATTTGGAGATGCAGCCAGTGGGCGGGGTGGAGGCGGGCTAGAGCAAAGTGTTGTTAGAGTAACGCTAGCTAAGCTAACAGGTTTGATATCTTTGATTATGCTGAAAACGACGGCAGGTGGATATGATTTCACAGAATTATTAGTAGCTTTTTCCTAGATGCCCGCTTATTAAAAAAATAATGTTAAAAATGGCAGTTCAACATCCGAACATTTGTCATTTTTATAATCCTCGATGGGCTAGCTGCTCAGCTAGCAACGTAGCGGATTAAAGGCTAACACAGGAACAGCATGACTAGGAAAACCTTTGAAGGATAAGTTGTTTTAAACTTTATTTTTCCAAAATTACAGATAAATGAATTTTGTTTTAAATAATCAATGAGTGAGTGCGCTTTTGCTGCAGTGAATTTTACAACAGGTTTTTCTGTTCACTACATTCCTTCACCATGTCATTTTTACAGCCGCCATTTTTTGTCATTTCGTACCTGGACTCAAATGACCTTGAACCCTTTGAACTGTGTTAAACTGCTTGCTCACACTTCATTGCATGAAAGTTGTTTTTAATAGTGTGCTTCAGTTTATGCAGCTCTGCTCGTTTAAAACAAGTAATTTAATCTTGTCTTTTTGGGTGTAATCGTGCTGCAAGCTGTCTGCACAGAAACGTCCACAAGCTGTGCAGCTTAATGCACACTTGTACAAGCAAGAGTTGCCTTTGAGCTTCACAACCCTGTTCTCAAATGTAAAATGTTTTATTTAAATTATGTCCACAACTAAACTTTTTTTTATTTATTTCTAAGGCTTGTCAGGACATAATATTTATCTAATTTTTCCCCAGGCCCTAAAATGATTCAAATGTCACCTTGTGTGTACCAAGGCTGAACATCAGCAATGACTTTAGAGAAGCTGCTGCTCTTCAGTCTGAGAAGAAAACGTAGGACAACCTACGCCCAGAAGGTCAAAATTCAAAGGAACTCAACCAGCCTGCAGGAAGATGGATCTGGTTTTTGGACCAGATTATGCAAGGGCTTCCTTTGGATTGCCTTACAGTCTAAGGTATTAGTCTACTTGGACATCTTGACGCTATAAGCTATAAGTGTGAATGCCTCTGCGTGTGGGTCCTGTTACTGTCCAAGGGGACAGTGCAGTCTGTAAACCCCCCCCACTACCCACCGCAGAAATTGGACAGACAATGGTTTATTTTGTAGATCTTTAATAAAAAGATCTTCCATCTTTAATGATAATGGATATAAACTGAGGTAATATTTGCATCTTTTATTTCCCATATATCTTCATAATTTAATTAGTTCATTCTATGGCCACAGGAAGTTTTTCATCAAACCAGATTTTTGTGAATTCCATTGTTCATTATAAGGCCTGTTTAGCTTAAAAACTAAGTACATGTAGAGAAATTTATGAGGAGAGTTCATTACATGGATAAAACCTCAGATTTATCCTGATCCTTGGTGCGTCACTGTCAGAGCGGGAACAGCAGGAAGCCGGAAAACATGCTGAAGTTCCTGGAGTCATCGTAGAGCCGATAGGTGGCAGGCAGACTGAGGCGGACCTGGTCACCCTCGTCCAGCTGCAGAACCACAGCGTTGGAAGTGGAGGCGTATCCTCCATGGTCGTTCAGGTTAAGGTTGAAGATGATTGGCTGATCGTTCCTGTACAGGTGCAGACCCATGTAGCCCTTCAAGTAATCTGCAGCTGTGAAGCTGAAGAAGTAAAGTCCTCTGACCGGAGCTGTGAAAACACCTGAGGGACCAACACAAGCAGCAAGTATCGATTCTGTTCACTAAAACCAGAAGCAGTTCTTTAAAGAAAAAAATCTTCAGCAGGTTATGAGAAGTTTATCACCCCATCTCTTAAAGCTGAGAGGTTTTGTCTTCGTCTCTCGTTTAAAATGATCTCAAAGGAGGAGAGTGATGATAACAGAATTGACTTGAGGGGTCATTTTCGTGTTTTTCCTCATTTCACCTCATCAATCTGGAGCGCACGTCCGTTACCTCTGATCAAACTGAAAATCAATATAAACTGTTCTTCTAACAGCTAAAAGAAAATGGTGTTTCACCAAAACAAAGCAAGACAACAAGCATATTAATGTGATTATTGACATTTTAGAGCTAAAGTCATTTTAGTTTTAAACTACCTGCAGACTGGTTGTAGCCTTGGCCGACGTTGGTGATGGTTTTGGAGAAGATCAGAGTTGTTTCTTCATCAAAAGGACCGACTAACCCTGAATCAGTCAGACCGGCTGAAAACCCCACTTGAAGCTCATCTGAAAGACACCAGTTGGACTTTTTGACTCATTGGCTCCTCGATGATGGGATTAACAGCGAATCATGAACTTCACCTCTGTTCTCTGTCTTCATCTGAGTCATTGCAGCCTCGCTGACTCCAAGTCTGATCTGGAGCTCTAACGAGAAACTACTTGATTACACTTCAAGGATTTGAACCACCGTGTGAGCACAAAGTTTCTGTGAGTCACCTTCAGTGTTCCTCTGAGCTTCAGTCAGTCTGTCTGAAACTGCGAGCAGCTCTGCAGCTCTGACTGAAAACATGCAGACAACATATTAAAACATTTAAGAAACGAATAAAGCCAGAACAGCATGATGACCTCTAAATATCGCTCAAGTCACCTGAGCTTCGCGTTCTCAAATCATCCAGCTGCTCCTCGGTTACGTTCAGCCTCGCAGTCACAGCTGACAGTTTCATTTCACAAACTGAAAACATTTCGTTTACCATTATTCATTCTTTTTATATCAACAACAAAAAAACAAAACGAGATTTTCTGTTTTCACTACAACTCAATTCAAGAAAGTGGATGCCTTTTTGTAAAATTTTCAGCAGAATATTGATGAAAAGTTGACGATCAAAACCCAGTTTCAGCAACGAGGGATTAATCCACCCCTCCTGCAGCCAGTGGATCCACAATAGTTCCTTCAAACCTCATAGGCAAAGACTGGAGCACCAGAGCATCGCCTCTAAATGATAAGGGCCACCACTAGGAGATACCACAAAGACCTAGAAACTCTCCACACAGGTCACACACACAGTTGAGAAGTTCAGAGCTGCACTTGGAGGAGTGTCCAGAAAAACGACATTGATTCAAGAAAAATAAATCGGGGAGAACGTTTGTATTTGTCTAAAAGGCGTACTGAAGACTTCTTCAACATGTAAAAGAAGGTGCTGTGGTCAGATGAGACTAAGACTGGACATTAATGTCCATCAAGAGGCAAATCTACCAGCTCTCATCATGCAGAGAACACCATCCCAACAGTGAAGCACGGTGGTGATAGTATCATGCTGTGGGGGATGGTCCTCACTGGCACAGACCTAAAAAATAAAGTCCACCCTCACTGCCGAGAACAAGAGGATACAGATGCACGAGATTTATTTGATGATGTCCATAAAAGCAGATATTTTATCAGTTTGCTGCTTTGGAGCATTCAGATGTGTACACGATGTCAAGATGGACGGATGTTAGAAAATCTTTGGTATGAATATTTTTATTGTGTTTATGGCTGAGAACATCTTTCCCTCCTGCTTTGAGCCCAAAACATTCTCTTTTCTCCATCTGGAGGCCGACTTGTCGACGCCATGGATCATGTCTATGCGTCTGACTGCAGCTATGAGGGAACACCTGCTGGGCTGTGCTGCTGTATAAAAGTCTGCAGATAACTAAACAGCGCTCATTCTGTGACACGCCCCATGCTTCATCTGCGTAATCTGTCTCGAATGAGTCCTTGCAAGTACAATGCTGCGTAAAAATCTCCTGCCGTTGAGTCTGGTTCTTTTTGGATAAACAAAGTTGGTGAGAGTGATTTTCTCTAACAGATGGTCCTTCGAGAGCCGGCCCCAACATCTGACCTCAGATCTCCGGGCTTGCCACCTGAATCCGTGCACGGAGGCGTCTTGGACTCCTGAACTGAAAGCCCTCCGGCTGGATTGCCGATTTAATTGAGGCCAGGTCTGCTGATGGGTGGAGGTGACGGAAGTCCAACCTGTGAGGTGCCATGACTACGGGGTGAGAAGAGTTTTGTTTAATGTCTGAATAACCAGGGGTTATCAAAAAAAGAGACGTTTGGAGAACTTCATTAGATAGTGGGGGACTGTCAGAAAAAAAGTTTGGGGAACTACACGATATTGTGTTGATACTAGAAGTACTTCAGCATCAAGAATTGGTCTGTGAGATGTATGGAAGTACACCATGGTCTGTGTGAAGACTACGAGAATAAATGACTCTTGTTTAGATGTTAAATGGGGAAAAAAGGGATCCAGTCAGGAGTGAATGTCAGATTTGAGTTTCAGTGGCGTCTTTGTGTGTAAATAGTTGTAACTGATTGGGTTTGTAACAGCCTCTAAAACACCCCACCTAAAAGACGAAGAAAATTCTCTGGACATCAGCAATGACTTTAAAGAAGCAGCTTTTGCTTTACAGACTTCTCAGGATGTACGTCCCAACAAGTTCAACCCTTGTTTTGGCTCCAGTAGGAGCCTGTGGTTATACGTTCCTGTTTTCAGGAGAATGTTATTCGTTATTTAACCTTTATTTAACCAGGCAAATCCCATTGAGATCACAGATCTCTTTTGCAAGGGGGGCCTGAAGGCTGCCTAACATGCATGTTTTTGATCTGTGGGAGGAAACCCAGTCAGTTAATGTTCAGTTAGTCACAAAGATTCATGCCTTCACCTGAGTCTTCTGTTTTCAGGTCTTCAAGCTGCTTTTTGCTGACACTCAGTCTGACGTCCAGAACTGAAAATAGAATCATAAGTGTGTAATTTAAAGCTTTTATGCAGGTTTATTGAAACTAATTATAAGCTGCTGAGAGCACCTGCTATGTGAGCTTCCAGATGTTCCTGTTGGGTCTCTGTGGATCTCAGTCTGACCTCCACGTCTGTTGAACAAACCTGCTGTTACTTATTTATCTACAACAAATGTGTGTGTGTTGTAGACCTAAAAGGTAAGAGGTCCAGTTCGTATCCAGAAGCTGAGAAGATCTAATCAGGTTCACCTGAAGTTCTGTTGAGTCCATCAGTCAGTCTGGACTCCATGGAGGAGAGCTGAGCTGAAAATGACACATGAACACATCATGACCTTTAAAATTAAAAGCCTGCTATAATGCAGTCAGTTTGATAGAAAATGAGCTGAAGTCTCTGAGTCACCTTCAGCGTTGCTCTGAGCTGCAGTCAGTCTGTGTGAAACTGAAACCAGCTCTGCAGCTCTGTCTAAAAACACGCAGACATCACAATAAGAAACAAACTATTCTAAAATAATCAGTAAATATCACGAACGTCACCTGAGCTTTGTGTTCTCAAAGCATCCAGCTGCTCCTCGGTTACGTTCAGTCTCGCAGCCACAGCTGATAGTTTGGTTTCACAAACTGGAAACACATTTTATTTACTATTGTTTTTTTTTTTTATTAAACACCAACATGTTTCAAAAACATGCATCCAAAAAGAGATACTTTTTTGTAAACGTTTCTACAGAATATTACTCAGTTAAATAAAAAGGATGTTCCAAGCCTCTAAGCCAGTTTCAGCAGCCGAGTGTCTGTTGGTAATACAGCTGTTGCACCTCCTGGAAGTCATGGATCCACAGGAAGGTGGTCCTGTGTTGTGTCCTCAGAGCCCTTGGGTAAAGACCCACCCACCAAAACACTCCCCCCTGCAGGTTTATCTCCAGGCTGAGGCCCTGGTGTTCCTAGTTCTGGACCCTTTTGTAATACTCCAATGGATTTTCAGATTGTTCTATGTCTGGCTCCTCACCCAGAACCAACATGCCATGGGAGACCCTACCAGAGACAAACTGCTCCAAGATCATAGCTTCAGGGGTCTTTAGGACTCAAAACCTCCCACCTTGATAAGACTCATCATGGATGTTTGCAGCCAGGATACAGATCAACACCTCAAGTCTGGGGCTGTGGTCCTCAACCAGGAAATGGTGGATTGTTGAGACTGAGCCTGTGCCACGGTGGGGGGGGGGGGGGGGGTGTCTAGTGTTTTTAGGTGCACAGGTGATGGTGGATCAGAGCAGGAGACTGATGCTGAATTGGGTCAGTGCAGTGATGTGGATGTAGTGGTTTAACAGCTGGGAGGCGATTTCTCAATTTATCACTCTGTTCCAACACTCAGCTAAGATCAATTTCATTTTATTTTTCAAAAATACTTTATTAATCCCAAAGGGAAATTATTTGTTGTTGTAACTCATTATCCTCATTTCATTAAGAGATGTTATAGATACTGACGGCTGTAGACAGGGAGGATCTCTTGTAAAGGTCCGTCCCACAGTGGATCCTAAGAAACTGGCTGCAGATGCTGTCCGATCCGTCCACCCAGACTCCGCTGGCCTCTTGGTTCCCCCGGGCTATAGGACCACCCGAATGCCGGGCAGAACTCCTCCCAGAGCGATGGCCACTCCTCCCAGCACCCTGCCGAGCTCCTCGTCGCTGCGGACAGCCAACTGTAGGCAAGTAGTAGGTGCCGAGGGACGATCCTGTCCTGCTATCACGAGCCGTGTTTCCTGCTAGTTCCAGGATCTCAGTGGTCAGGCACTCGAGCACAGCTGGCAGGTAGATGAGAATGCGTCCACAGAACATCCTTTTGAACTCATTTGAGATTTGGGGCTGTAGTTGAGATATTTGAGCTTTTGAGATGTTAATCAGCTGCTGTTGGTTGTAGAAAACTGCCTTGTTGCCATGGTTACGCATCATAACAAATTTCCAAAACCAAAAAAGTTTCAGTAAAAATCCTTCCAGCTGCTCAGCATCTGATACCAGAGGAAACAATCATCCTAAAAATGTGATTTACATCCAGAAAAAGAGGAATTAAAGTTTCCAAAAGCAAAATCTCAGAATGAAAGTAACAGAGCTGCTCCAACATGCAGCCACCTTGAGCGGCGCAATTCTAGAACAACCATCATGAATCATCATCATTACAAAGAACAAAATCATGAACTTTGGATAATAACAAAAAGCAAATCTGACCACAGGGCAGATTTGGTTTTCTGGTAAGGATGCCTTCTGGACACCCGTTCCAGGAGAGGCCAACCGGAGACTGGACAGATCCAAGTCTCACAGCTCGATTGGGAGTCCCTTCAAATGAGCTTCAGTCCTTCTCCCTTCTGTGTGGTTGGACAATTTCTGCAACCAGCTGTGAATTCCAGGTCAACGAGTTTAT
>NC_056518.1:29040029-29081076 GCF_014905685.2 Nematolebias whitei | reverse complement strand
ATTACTGAGATGGACATCATAAGTTGATGACAGAACCTGCGCTCTGGGTCTGAAGCTGGTCCAGTTGTGTCTCTGTGGACCTGAGTAACTGCAGTAAGTGTAGAAGTGTCGTGTGTTACCTGTGTTTGTTGTGTTCAGGTCGTGGATCCGTTCTTCACTCGTTCTCAGTCTGCTCACCAGCTCTGAACAGAACATCAAACAATGGTTCTGAATACGTTGCTCAGAGAACGTTTCAGCATCTTTCTCAGTTTAGAGTCCAGAAACTTGCTTTAAAACTTTCCTAAACTGGAACTCGTTGTAGATTTTCCAACTGATGTCATCTTATTGTAAACATGAAAATGGACCTCGTCCTCCAGAAGATGAGCGAGTCAGAAACAGGCAGACTAAATGAGATTGTTAGTCTTCCTCACCTGCGTGGTGTGTTTTCAGCTCCTCCAGTTGCCTGTTGGTCTCCTCCAGCCGACTCTCTGCAGAAACTAATCGAGCTGTTTCAGGTAAAACAAGCAAACAGGAAGTGAGTAAAGCAGTTTAAAGTGATCGTGTGACCGACCTGCAGCTGATCTCAGCTCCTGCAGCTGCAGCGAACTGGACCTCAGTTGGTTTTTCACCTCAGAAACTTGATCTGCAGGGAAACGGGAAATAGTGATCCATCAGTGAACTGATGATGATGTCATTGAGTTGACTTGAACAGACTACGTTCCTCTGAGACCATCCAACATTCATCCAACCAAACATCCAACCTTTATTCATTCATCCATCCAACCTTCGTTCTTCCATCCATCCAACCTTCATTCATTTATCCACCCAACCAACCATCCAATCTTCATCCAACCAACCATCTGACCAACCATATATCCAACAATCCATCCAACCATCTATCCAACCTTCATCCATCCATCCAACCTTCATTCATCATTCATCCAACCTTCATTCATTCATCTGTCCAACCATCCAACCTTCATCCAACCAACTAATCATCTAACCATCCATCCAACAACCATTCAACAAGCCATCCAACCAACCATCTATCCAGCCATCCATGCAACCTTCATCAAGCCAACCAGTCAACCTTCATCCATCCAACCATTCATCCAGCAACCAGCCAACCTTCATCCAACCAACCATCCAACCAATCTTTATCCATCATACATCCAGCAAGCCATCCAACAAACCATCCAGACTTCATCCATCCAACTTTCATCCATCCATCCAGCCAACCAACTTTCATCCATCCAACCTACCTTCATCCATTCAACCCACCTCCTTCCATCCATCTTTATGACCATCCAACCTTCCATTTAACAACCAACCTTCATTTAAAATGTTATCTCTTTGATTTGTTTTGGACTTGTTAACGTCTCCGTATATGATTCTAAGTTGCTCATCAGGTTTGAATTGGACCTGTGCTCATCACCTGATGTGTACTCGTGTTCTAGCTGATGGGTGGAGTTACCTTCAGTGTTCGTCTTCAGCTTCTCCAGACTGACATTCAGTCGACTCTCCATCTCTTCTCCATCAGAGATCATCTCAGACGTTCTGTTGGAGGCTTGGAACTTTAGAGGTGCTGTTGAGGTAAACAATCATATTTTTCTGCCAGCTTTCTCTTTTAACTCCTCAGTTTATGTTCATTTATAATAATCTTTCAGCAATGCAACAAGCTTGAGCAGGCAAGTACAAAAACTGTTTTGATTTGGTCGCTTTCAGGAAAACATCCTCCAATTAACAAGAATCTAATCCTGCACTGACTAAAGAGCTACTATTCCTCTGAATCCATAATAAATACAACAACGATCACCCAGTCGGTTCCAATGTGTTTAAGTAAAAGCTGACCTGAAATCTGCTCCCTCAGGTCTTCCAGCAGACTCTCAGTGTTGCACAATCTGAGTGCCAGGACTGAAAACCAGTAGAAAATAAATTCACCACAATAAAAAAAACTTCCAAGGAGAATTTACTGTTTTCTAATGAGCCACTGACAGCAGCTTTAACATTTCTTTAAATCTCGTTTCTCCTTATACTTTTTTTTTTTTTTTTAACCGTTTAAATATCAAAAAGTTGGCATTTTGTCAGTTTAGATATTTACAAATTATTATTCGGTTTTAGAAGAGAATAGTTTCAGGCAGAAGGTGCATCGACCCCTGTCAACATTTAATGTGTCATTATCCATTCAGACAAGATCAACTTTAATAAATACTGGAGGAACTTCACTTCCAGCAACAGTCCCGTGCGATGCTGAGAGCAGAATGACTGCTGAAGAAGCTAAAAATTAGTTATTAAAGCTAAAATAAGCAGAGCACTAGCTAAAAGCTGTACAAGCAGCTAAATACCAGCCAAAAAGTAAAAGTAGTAAAAGCCTAGCTAGAAGTAGCAAAACACTAGCCAAAAGTTACAAGTAATAAAAAACTAAACAAAAGCTAAAGAAAAACAGAAAACAATTGTTTGAATGCTGAGTCGGTGTTTTCTCTAAAGTGAGGAGGAGGATGATGACCTGTGCTCTTCCTCCTCAGCTGTTCCACTGTGCTCTCACTCGCCCTCAGTCGTGTCTGCAGGAACGGCAGCTCCGCCGCCAGAGCTGAAGAAACAACAGCAGACAATGACTCTGGGGACTTTAGCCTTTTAGCTGCTTTTACGAACTCTGCGTTTATGATCTGATTCCCTCGAAACGGTACACGATGATGTCGACCACAAAACCCCAACACTCACCTGAGTTCTTCTTCTTCAGGTCCTCCACAGATCTCTCACTGCTGTTCATTCTGGACTGAAGTTCTGACACCTGGACTGATTGGACTGTGAGACAAAAGAAGACAATCTGACTGCTGCAGAGTTGAGTGTCCGAGTGTTTCTGCTCAGCTCAACTTCTGTTCAGGTCCCACCACAGCGTTTCAGTCGGGTTTAGGTTCTGGACTGACTGGACCGGTTAATCTCTTTGTTTTTACCCGTTCTGTTGTAGATCAGCTGCTGTGTCATGGTCCTGTCAGACCCAGTTTGGTCCTTTGGTCTACAGAGGAATTCCTGGTCCACTCAGTGACTGACAAGAGCCCAAACCATCAGCCCTCCACCACCATGCTGACAGCTGGGAGGAGTTGCTTGCTTCAGTGCAATCTGGGTAAACATCTGTCCTTTGGTCTGGTTCTGGTCCAGAAGTCTTGTGGTTCCTTCAGATGAAAACTTTCAAAACTAAGTTGTGCTGCCATGTTGTTTTTGGGGAGAAGAGGTGGTGACCTTTGACCTAACTAATGCCTGTAGAGCCTCAGATGGAGCTCATTTCTCAAGCACTGCACAGTCTGACCTTCAGGGTGAATCTGCTGTGAAGATTGTCAGCTGTCTGAAAGGTTTTCCTCTTGTGAATCTTTCTCTGTAGAACAATGAATTTCAGGTGAACTTGACCCTTCCCAGATTGATGGACAGCAACAGCTGTTTCTCTAAGATCATTGCTGATGCCTTTCCGTCTTGGTGTTGTGTTAACACACACCTGCATGCTTGTACAGGTGGTCCCACGGATGAGGGTCAGTTTATCAGCAGCTCCTGAACCTCTCCGACTTAGTGAAAACTGTTTTTTGTTCTCTTGAGGTTACATTTGAATCATTTAACTTTTTGTCCTGATGAATAAAACTCTAGATTTTAAAAAGAGTGGACTGTGGCTCATTTTACAGCCACAGGTAGAACTTCATCAGCAGAGCAGTGTCCATGGGGAAAATAAAAACCTACCTTTGTTCCGGACTTCCAGCTCCTCGGTCCTCCTCAAACTGGAGCTCAGCTCTGACAGCAGAGTCCTCCTCAGCTCGTCCACCTGCTGGTGGACATCCACCTTCAGCCCGTCCAGGTTCTGTCTCTGCCGCTCTGCCATCGTCTCTCCGTCTCTGAGCCGGCTCTCTATGCTCCGGAGGGCTTGACGTTGTCCTACCCCCTCCCCTCTCTGGCTCAAAACCAGATCCTTCATGCCCAGCATTTCATCCCACAGGACAGTGAACTCAGTGGAAACATCTTCCCCAACCCCGACAAATCCAGGTGTAGGAACCGAGGCCTCCGACCGGCACCCACTGATCCAGCTGCAGAACATCAGCAGACAAACGGCAGCAGACCTCATCTTGAAGCCAAAACCTGCAGCTGAGCCAGTCGAGCAGCTTTAACTCAATAATCCTGCAGAAAAGGGAGGTGTACGAGTGAGCTCATGTTCTGTGTTCTGGACCCAAAGAACAGAAGCAGCACTTTCAGACCAAACCACGGCCTTGTTCAACCAACTAACTAAACAAATATGACGGAAGAAAATGAGTTTCTGTGGAACCTCATGCAGAGTCACACCTGAACTCTGTGAACGAATGAAAAAACTGAAGATGTTCAAACGGAACAAAAGCTAAAACTAGGAAGACAGTAGCTACAAGCTACAGTAAGCAATAGCTACATGCTAAACTGTAACCACTAACTAAAATAAGCTAAACAATAGCGACAAGCTGAAATTAGCAAAACAGTAGCTACTAGCTAAGCAAAACAAGCTAAATTATAGCTACTAGCTAAAGTCTGCAAAACTGTGGCTAAAAACTGTTCAAAAGCTAAAATTAGTAAAACAGCTATAAAACTAACTAAACAAGAGCTACAAGCTAAAATAAATGAAACAATAGCCAAGTAAAACAATAGCTACTAGCTAAAATAAGCAAAATAGCTACAAGATAAACAAACCAAAACAGTAGCTACAAGCTAAAATGAACAAAAGTTTTGCCAAAAGCTAAAATCTATAAAACTATAGCCACATGCTAAAATAAATTTAAAAAGTAGATACAGATAAAAGTAAGTTATAGATACTAGCTGAAATAAGTACGACTATAGCTACTAGCTAGAAACTAAAATCTGCAAAACTGTGGCTAAAAGCTCAAAATCAAAACTAGTGAAATTTTAAGCGGTGGAACATAAAATGTTTGTGATGAGAACTTGTTGAATCAGGTCAGTTTTTTTTTGCTCAAAGCTGCATACCAAACAGAACTAAACAGCTAATCTTCAGCTCACATGCCAAACACAAAGCTCCTCAGAGGATCAGCAGCTGCACGCTTCTCACCACAGATGATCGTGGGTTTAAGAAAACACCATCTGAAATGCTTTTTTATTGCTCCCTGACCTGTTTGAAGGTCCACGTGTGCGCTCAGCCTAAAACGTACGTTTTTATCCACTAGTCAGAAACAGTTAACTAAACCAGGGTTTAGCCTGAATGATCAAGATAAACAGAAGAGCTTGATTTGAATAACAAGAGATCTTAAATCCCTGCTTGACTTGGATAAAGCACTAATTTTCTTTCAACCTTCTTCAGAGGATTTCTTGTAGGTTTTATAGCGTTTCGATCTGAAAAGCTCCAGTTTTACCTCAATTATGAACATAACTACGCAAAATGGCTGAAACACTGTAATGTAGTTTATTCACAAGATTAGCACAAAGTGTCCGAGTTGATCTGTTAAGAGTTTTATGATGTTGAGCCCAAGATGGCGTTCAATGAAGACAACGTCACACAAGAACTACGTGTTTATTAAACATCAGAAAAGTCATTTAGGTCAGAATCAGAAGAAAACAGCTCACATGTCAAAATAATAATTAGTGCTCAGTCGGTGCATTCAACCGGTCGTTAAAATAAAACGTGGACGCACACAGAAGACAAATATGACGCTCAGGAAGGCCAACAGAACCAACAGGAAATGGAACCCAAACGTTTCAGTGTGAGCTTCCTGCTCAAGAACAACTGCTGCTATCACGGATTGTTTAAAAACTGCTCTGGAACTTGCAAAAAAGTTCAGACAGACCAACTGGATCCAACTGCAGTCCAGCCCCCTAAAAAGATAAAAACAATATGAAGTCCGTTTCTGACCCGACACCTGGACCGCCTGCTCTAAACCGGCCTTCAGCTTCTGGCGATGGGTTTGGATCAGCGCTGGCCAGTGTACGCTCTGAACCAGGAAGTGACGGAGGCAGCGGCCGACGAAATCATCCCTCCGGGGTTACCCGACGGCTGGGACACCTGCAGTGCACTCTGGGAAAGATCCATGGACTGCAGGGGGAGCAGAAACCAGACAGAGGAGGCTTTATTGGTGAGTTTTTGTCACTTGGATTACACATTTAATCTGCATTTGTCAATCCAACAGTTTAATCCAGACAGCAGCCAACCTGAGAGGGGATGTCACAGAACCGTGGACTGGGCACAGTCTCCCAGTCCATTCCCAGGTCCGTCTCCTCGTCCGTCACCGCCTCGTCTCCGCTCTCCTCCGTCGGTCCCGATGCCTCTGGTTCCACGAACTCCATGGACTCCTCCAGGTCAGCGCTCACCTCAAACGGACCAGTCCTGTAGAAAATGTGCAATGATGATATCAGCAGTGATAAACCCATAATTTCCCGTCTCTTCTCTCTCTTTTTTGTCATCACAACACTCTTGCTTTAGCATTTAGCTTTAGCATTTGGGTTTAGTTAAATTTTAGGAAACCATTTGAGAACCAAAAAATATTACCGACATCCAATTTGGGTCCACCAGTTCTTACAAAACATTTTGTTATTTATGCACTCTGATAATGACAGATGACAGATTTAAGACATGTGCTAAAATTAGAATTTACTGCTTTCTTCTCATCTTGCCACATTATCTCATTATCCAGAAACAAAGATTGTATATTCTAATTGGCAAATTTTTGGTGCCAACTTTTCCTTCTGCTGGTTCCAGACATTGGTTTTGTTTGTCTGAACCTTAATCACCTGACTTGCAGGGCAGCAACTGTTGGTGACAAACTACAAAGTGTTTCCAAAATGTCTCAAAATGTTCATGGTTCTCAGTTCATCTTTACTGATGTGTTGCAAGAAATTTAAACAAGTTCTCATCAGTTCTCACGGGCGTTAGTTCAGTTTTTGAGTCAGAAGGTGCTAAAAAAGAAAAAGTGAGACAACTTTGGAAGAGTTCAGTGAGCAGTTAAATCAAACTGTCATGAAACTGAATGAAAGTGAGACATAGTTAAGACAGTTTGTAACTAAATTACAACCACAACAAAAGTACGATTGTTGCAACTTATTAGCAGTTCACGACCTCCGATCTTCACAGGATCTTTGCAACATCTTTAGGGCAGATGAAGAAGGATGTGGCTCCCCGTTACAAGCCATGAGAAGTTTACTGTGGTAACAGACCCAAGTAAGACCCAAACCGGCTTTATGATGCAGAAAATCCTGAACTCGGCTTTAAACTAAGCTTCTAATCCTGGCAAAACAACCCTGATACCGCTGTAAAGAACTTCACCAGAAACCGCTTCTCTGTGTGGTTGGATGAACACTTTGGCTCTCACCTGCCCAGGTTGTCATTGTCAGGATCGATCAGAAACATGACGTTCCTGAGTGTGTGATGAGGGTGAAGCTTCTCGCTGTTCACGTGCTGAAAACACATAAATGGCTTCAGTTATTTAGAAGTTAGAAAGTAATCAATCAGAGGAAGCTGGCTCCTTGGTTCAATTCTGAGTTATGTACTTTAAAATCGGTATCTAGAAAGCTGGAAAGAAAATGGTGCTCCACTAACGTGAAATTATTTTATTCAACTTAGAGAGATAACCTGTTAAACATATAAGAAAGCTCCCCATAAAGCTAGAACTGTATATTATTCATTTAATTGATGAGAATAAAAATAATTTCAGGTTTCTGTTCAGTATTATAGCAAGACTAATTAAAAGTCCCATCTCCATTGAATCATGTATCCCTACAAATATGAGCAGTGATGACTTCATGAGATTCTTTATAAATAAAATTATTTCAGAGAGAAAATTCAAACCATCTTTCCTTCTATTGCCTCTGATTTCCTGTCTGATAAGGCAGCTTTAAAAATGTCACTAGAACCTGAATTATGTTTGGACCGTTTTTGTCCTGTTGAGCTCTCTGAATTGTCAAAAATAATAGCTTCATCATTGTAAGCGCCCAGGGAGCAGCTAGGGATTAGGTGTCTTGCTCAAGGACACCACAACGTGAGCACGACGGGGAGTTGAACGTGCGACTTTCTAGTCCTAAGTCAGCTGCCCTACCTCTACACCACAGTGGCCCCAAGCTTATGGCACCTGCCATTCTCAGGTAGTTTCCCATCCAAGTACTAATCAGGCCCGACCCTGCTCAGCTTCCAAGATCAGATGTTATTGGGCGTATTCAAGGTGGTATGGCCGTAAACAAACTGGTCCGACTGGATAGAACAGAGGAAGCTCGTTGGGCTAACACGCGAACAGCTAGTGAAGCAAAAGCCTGTTTTTATAATAATTTATCAAGAAACGAAAAGGTTTTATTGAAACCATGGCACTGGTGTGAAACAAAGCTCCATTAGCTGATATTAAACGTTGATGTTTGTTGAGTTTGTTGCCATTTTTTTCATCCAAACAATGTCCGTGTTGCCAGCGTATGTTTGTGAAGTGTAGATAGACCGTGTATAAGCCGACGGTTGAGGCTGACATCTAACCTGCTGGGATCGGGCAGGTCAGCCCAGTTCTCAAACTGACTCAAGTCAGACAGGAGCACTGCTAACGTGCATGAGCTTGTTTATTTTGATTTGGCCCAGCGTTTGTTGATGGGTGGCACCAATGTACCGATACAGAAACTGACCTGAGAGAAGCAGAGGTGGAGGATGTTGGTGTTCAGTTTGCTCAGAGACCTGGTGAAGCGATACCGGCTGAGGTTCTCTCCGCAGAACTCGCTGAGGAAAACCCAAACAACCAATCATCAGGTCTAACTCGACAAGACTGCAGCAGAGGCAGAGCCGGGCCGAGCCGGGCCAGGTCCTACCTGTTGCAGAGCCTTTTGGGCAGGTTGACGTCCAGGATATGAGACAGGATGGTGACGAGCTGTGTGGCGTAGCAGAGGGCAGCACTGATGGTGTGAGCTGGGTTAATGTGGTCCAGTTCTGCAACAAGACAGACACGATCACTTTAATCTGGAACAATCTCAGGCGTTTTCATCCTAGTTTCCCCTGGATTAGAAGAGTCAACCGGAATAAAAAGAGGTTTCTGTGGACAGGTTCAATTTGAACAGCGAAGCAGATCATTTTTACATATTTAAACATTTTACATCATAATATCAGAAACAACAAAACTACTTTGAAATGTTTTAGAAAGAGTAGCACTCAACATGTGTGTTGAGGATACGTCTCAGTTACTACCGCGACAAATTTAGCTCAATGTCCATAAAACTGACCGTGTTTATGTTTAGTCATGGCAGTAAGTTGCCGTCTTGAATCAGTTTGACTCAAAAAGTATCAGTTGTAGACGTACAACCATCAACTTTTTACAGAAAATGTCAAAATCAGTCTAGTGGTTTGTGAGATATTTTGCTAACAGGCAGACACACTCATGCACATGTATGTAATTGGTCATCATTTTATTATGAGAGCAAACAAATAAAATCATGAATAGAATTAAAAAGTTTTTTAATTTTTTTTTTTACTTAAAATGTTTAGAGACAAAGCCTGTCTTTTCTGTGTGAGATCCAACTCACTCAAAACAAAAACTAATTAAAAAAACTCAATTGTTGGACCCTTTTATTTTCAAAATATCTCCGAGTTGATCAGATCTGTGGAGATAAAATAGATATTTCCACTGATCCCGTTTTCAAAATGACTGGAATGTCCCTTTAAGCAACTTTTCTAACCCACCTTGTTTCTGCACCCCGGCAGACTCACACCCCCAACTTCCCCCGGCTCACCTGGACCTGGGTTGGTGCTCTTCTCCTCCACCCAGCTGTAGTAGGTGGAGTAATCGCCGTTGCTAGGCAACACAACCGGCGCTCCCGTGATGCTGATGCTGGTCTCCCCATTCTGGTCATCCCAGATCCAGCGTCCTGACAGGTAGGTGGTTCTGCGGGCCTCAGCCAGCTCCGACACCGTGCTGGAGGTGAGCACGGGGTCGCACTCTGCCATCACGTCCGCGGGATCTCTGACGGAGACACGCAGGGGTCACTACACAGCTCAACATTTTCTCTAAAGACATAAATGTATTAATTAAACATTTACGAAATCAACAATTTATAGTTTATGATGCCAATTATTTGTGAGGTTCTTTTAATTACTGTGGTGTCCAATGAGAAACTTGAGCTGTAAAACAGGAAATGACATCAAAAATATGAAACGTTTGCTCCAACAGGAAGTAAACCAAATGAGCTGCACATACAGCTTCACTTAACATCATAAATTTACATTATTTTAGATATCTTACCTATTTCTTTAGGCTTTTTTTAAACAACCCAAACAAGTTGCAAGAAGTAAAAACTGAAAGTTATTGTGTCTGTTGAGCTTTATGCTTTCCATGAACTGAATGTGCAGCTAAAGTCCAAACAGTTCATCTAGAACCCCCCACAGAACACAAAGCAGGGTGTGGAGCTGAATGTAAAAGATCAAATCTGGATATTTAAGCACCATCAGGAACTCTTGGTTTGCGAAGGCAGAACCGAAGCTTTAAAAGACATTTTACTTGTTGTGGGTCGCTCTTTGAACAACTTCAGTTTGGAGAAATCGTTTAATTTTGACAGGACTGACGAGCGAATGGCTAGTCCGAACACACCTCGACACATCTTCCCTCGAGTTTGATGAACAGATATTTACTCACTTGAGGCTGCAGGTAAAAGTGACAATCTGGACGTGACAAATCAGGCCCAGATCTTTCTCATATGCGCTACTGAATCAGAAGTTTCTTAAAGCCACCTCAGTCTGGATGGGCACGTCTCATTTCATCGGACTTTACCCCAGTGAGGTAAGGGGATGTGGATCAATCCAAATATTGATACAAACATGCAGCTTAAAGCTCAGAACTCCAAATGTCTTCAGCTACAGAACCAGTCAATTTGTCTTTTTTATTAGTCATGTCCTGGATGACTGAGAATCTACACCAACAGTCTTTGGAGACAACTACAAATAATTTATTTTTAAATTTCCAGTGATAAACATGGTGCTGTGTTGTTTTCATGGCAGTTTCAATATGAAGTTAGCATCTATGCTAACTGTTGGTCGGCAGCCTAAGAATAATTGGGTGTTTTGACATACTTTACTGTGCACGTCTTTTAAGGCATGAAAATATATACATGAGTGTTTTGATGAAAAATTATAATTTAGATGCATTTAATTATTTGATATTGCATCTCTCTGAATCATAAACAGATCATGAGGTGCCTAAAAATACCCAGACCTCGCTGCTTTGGCAAATTATGAAATTGTCCACAGACCGAATTATCCTAAACATAAAACTTTTTTTTTGAGTTCCTTGTGATTTTAATAATTAAAAAAAAAAAAATGAATACACTCATTGTTAAAAAAGGTGAACATAAAACTCGACTATTTCCAGGTTGGGGCGACTGAATGAAACATGTTTGACACCATGTCTGAGTGAAACAGGACCAACTCCACGCTCGAAGCGCTTGCAGTTGCAATCATCTCCCTCCTGCCGTTCTGGCTTTTGCAGGCTGCTGAATTTGCTGACCTGCTGCCCTGCTTCTCCTCCTGCGTGGGGAAAATATGCGTGGTGAGCTCCAGGATGTGTTCCCGCCTCAGAGCCGCCAGCTGGACCAGTTTGCCCTGGTGCTCCTGGGTCCGTTTCTCCAGCAGCTCCCCCAGTCGCCGGTTGTGGCGCTCGATCTTGTCCCTTTTCTCCTGGTGGCGCCCCGCTCGGCGCTGCAGCCGCAGAGTCTCCTCCTGGGAGCGCAGGAGCAGCTCCCTGTCTGCAACGAGAGGCGGCGGATCAGGAAGCGCAAGAGGTAAACGAATCCATCAGAACCCTCGAAGACTCACCGCTCTTCACCTCCTCGTTGCCCAAAGCCACCGCCTCCTTCAGCTGCTCGATCTTTATCTTGCACAGCATGATCTTCCATTTCTGACAGAAAACAGCCATTAATTCAGTCTGATCTACGACAACCAAAAACAACTCTGCCGCTCATCTGTCTAAACAACATCTTCTAACACTTCTACAACCAAGACTGTTCACTTTTCCATTCTGAATGTGTCTACAGAATTACAAGAAGATATTGTTTTAGAAGATAAAGAGCTCACCATCTCATCTGCCTGCAGGCTCCTGTCCATGGCCTGGAGAATACTGAGGACACAGTTTATCGTTCACTATTAGCACAAACGTTACATCTGAGATATCAAAAGTAGTTCTTAAGTGACTGAGCCCACGTGTTTTACCTTTGCTGCAGCTTCTCCTTCTCATCCTTGAGCGTCTTCAGCCGCCCCACCTTCTCCGAGTATCTACAGATAAAAACATCGACATGATGAAACACGACAGAAATGTCCACTAAACTGTTGTGAAGTCTGAACCTGAGGGCACTCCAGACTGAAAGACTTGATACCACATTATCCTGGGACAGCTAGCTATAGACACCGAAAGCTAACGGCTAAATGATTCAAATACCAACACATGAAGCAAACCACCAAAGAAAATGAGACATTTCTGTGTATAGACAGAGTGAGGCTGAGCACTGAAGGTCTGCTGAGGTCTGCTCAAGAAGCTGAAACCAAGCTAAGATATTTAAAAAAAAAGGGAGAACATGAGCAAATAGCCAAAAGAAGCAAATAAATAGCTAAACTATGCAAATAGCAAAAGGCTAGGTAAAACCCCAAAATAGCAAAAACAAATGCCCAACAGCCAAACGTAATAAAAGGCTTATTAAAAGCTAAAAATATATATAAAAAAATAGCTAACTAAAAGTAGCAAAAGGCTAGCTAAATTACACCCCCCCCCCCCCCAGAAAAAAGAAGCTCTGAGCCAAATTTAGCAACAGAGTAAAAGCTCAAAATAGCAACCAAAAAAAAAAGCTAAATAGTTGTAAAAACCTAGTTAACGTGTCAAAAATTACCTCACAGCCAAAGGCTAACTAAAAGCTAAAAGTAGCAAAAGGCTGGTAAAAAGTTAGACATCAATCTTTAGCTTATAAAAAGCAAAAGGTCAGCCAAAAGTATTAAGAGGCTATCCTGATGCATGCTCAATAATCCAGGTAGAAAGATCTAAAAAAGTTAAATCTGGTCCTCTGGACATTCAAAAAAACAAAACAACAAAAAAAATCTAGAAATGTTTCGTCTTTCATCCAAAAGACTTTTTTCGGATGAAAGACGAAACATTTCTAGATTTTGTTGTTTTGTTATTTTGAATGTCCAGAGGACCAGATTTAACTGTTTTAGATATTAAGAGGCTAGCTAAAAAGCCAGAGGTAAAATAGTAGCTAAAGCAACCCATACTGAAGCTGACGGCTGAAACAATTATGATTGGATTCAACTCCAATCTTAGTTTAAAAGTGAGGCATTAGAGAGGCGGGCGACATGCATTCCTTTGGATTTATTACTAGGTTTTATTCTTGTGATCTGGTCACCCGAGTCTTCTCTTGTTGGCAGAACTTTACAGTATTAAACCCCAGCATGTTGCTTTATTTTGGCCTTTTTTGTTGAACAAAACGGTGTCTGGTTTTCTGATCCGCTGTGACACGGGCGTCTTTCTTCAACACCCCTGATCCACCTGTTTTTACCTGCGTGTTAAAGTCCAGGGACATGTCTCAGACTTGTTACCTTTCGGCGTTCCTCCCGTCGAAGTACACGAAGTCTCCGGCCTGGATGCACCGGGCACAGATGAGCCTGCGGCGGGACGTGGTGCACAGAGGACACCGCTCCACGGCCACGTACAAACCCTCGGCGTCGTCCACCGACTCCGCCATCACGCAGCCCGGGGTGGAGGCGGCAGAGGGGGGATACTGGCGAGGAAGAGGCGGCTTAGCCCCGGATGAAGATGCGGCGGGGCTAGGCGTTTGGAGACCCGCGGCCGAGGACGCCATAAAGTAAGCTAAAAGCTGCTAAAGTGTCCCGGCTGACGGGAACCATTTAACCCCGTTTACAGCTCTGTGTGGTTCGGTTCGCTCCTAAATGTTTCATCATCCCGCAGTTTGAACTGCTCCTCTGGCGGACATGACTGACAAGCTCCAAATGTTTTTGTTTTGATTAGCAAGTGCTCAACTTCCGGTTTTTCTTCTTCGTCGTCGTCTTTCTGGCAGGCTACTTCCGGTTTATGGTGCGTCTGCCGCCTGCAGGGCTGGAAACTGCTTTAAATGCGGGGCTAGAGGTTAAATTCCCGTTCATCTTCAAACGCTTTATATTAACTACTGATAGAGACGAATATTTTCTTTTCATGACTATTTTAAAATGATCCATCTGAAAGTTTCAAAATGATCAATAGTGTTTTTTGTTTTTTTTTGGCCAGTTCAGAAACTCTTTTTATATATCTGGAGAGATGACGGAGAATCCAAGCCTTTATTAAAAAAGAGGAACCCCTAGGGTTCATAGTGACCAAACAGTATACGAAGGGATTTCCTGGTGCTTTATGAAAGTTGGCAGAGAAAAAAATAAAAAATTTCTAAGGAAACTATAAAGGTTAAAAGACAAAGGATTGTTTATGAAGATATACCAGTTGTAAAATTTGGATTTAAATTTAGATTAGGAAAATTACTGTATATGCTATTTTAGTTACTGCGATTGCTGGATGATGTCTTTTATAAACTCATTTTTATGCAGCCATTTTCACTGAATTTGCACAATGCAGCTTGGACTCATTTGGACTCATTTTACCTGCACGAGTCACATATACAGTAGAAAGACAAAGATTAATTGAGCAAGAGCTATATCTAGATAAAATAAAGACCAAAATATGTAGCACAAACAAAAAATAAAGATATAAATTAATATATGGGAGAGCTCTATAGATGGGAACAAAATGGAGAGAAAAATATATGGCGAAAAATAAAGACGAGAGAAATTAATTGCAGCTAAGGGAAGTAAAAATACAAAATATATAAATATGTAAGAATAGTGATAATGATATCAGAATATAAGAATAGAGACAGCAACTAAGATAAAGAGATTAAAGACGAACAGTGATTTGAACTGAGATAAATGGAGGAAGCACAGAAATAACACGAGATAAACGCTCAAACAGAAACAGAGATCTTGATAAAAATATACATAGTCTGATACAGAGATAAACATTTAGAGATGTGATAAAGACAAAGATGCTGAGTTTGATAAACAAAAGTTTTCAATTAAAGCAAAAACCTCATTTAGACAAAACTTTCATTTACGATGGCGAGAAAAGAAATTAAATAGTAATTTAATTCCATGAACTAAAACGTACACACAAACGTATATTACATTAACACCACACAATAAATATATTTTACATTAATTTACACAAAAAGCAGAAGCGTTGTCAGGCTCCTCACTGCTTCCTGAAGCCCTTCAGGATGGGATAAATGTTCTCAAAGGCTTCGTAGATCTCCGCTCGTTCTTTAGCTCCTGAAATTTAACAAACGACCGAATAAAAACAACTTCAAGACCTGCTGTGGGATATTTTATTTTACTAATTCAAACAGATCCTTCTGTAAGAATTTATTTAGGTTTTGTTACCGGTCAGAACCACCTTCCCAGAAACAAAAATGAGCAGGACGATTCGAGGTTTCACCATCCGGTAGATGAGGCCTGGAAATAACTCCGGCTCATAACTGTGGAGGGAAGGTTTGTATAAAACCATCCAAAAATTGGCTTGGAAAAATAAACATTTTAAAACGTAGAGTTTTGCACACGATTATGAGCATAGACACTCGTTTAAAACTAGAGGAAACTAATTTTCTACAAAACTGCAATGAAAACACAGAGCTGAACAAATTCCTTGAAATCTGTTAAAGAATGAATTAAAATGTATTCAAATTAAATTAAAACAAGCAAAACAGAAGCTAAAACAATGTAAAAGACATTGGCTAATAGTTAAAGCAAAATCATTATCCAAAACATAAATTAGTTAAATTAAGGCTAAAATTAGTAGCAAATAATAAATGTAGTAAAACCTTAGCTACAAGCTAAACGCAGCCAAACATTTACTTGAAGCTATATATCCAAACCTTAGCTACAAGGTAAACGTGGTACAACCTTAGCTACAAGCTAACCGTATAGCTACAAGTTAAACATAGCCAAACATTTACTACAAGCTAAATGTGGTACAACCTTAGCTACAAGCTAAACATATAGCTCCAAGCCAAGCATAGACCTTAGCTCCAAGCTAACTGTAATCAGACCTTAGCTACAAGCTAAACGTAGTCAAACCCTTGATACAAGCTAAATGTAGCAACAGCTTCAATAAGCATAATTGTAGCTAAAAGTTACAAATCAGTAAATAGTTACTAAAATTTTAAAGTAGTATAAGACCACAAAATAAATCCACGCCGCTCAAGCCGTTGAAACAGCTGTTTGCACAGTAATTATAAATCTTAATGCTTTTTAAAGATTTGTTTTGTGGATAAAGTTAAATAAATGAAAAAGTACAAAAGTTACAAATACTTGAAGTAAAACAATATTCCTAGTACAGTAATTTCCAGTTGGAGCTGCATGATTACCTGCCTGTTAGAGCGTCTGATGATCAAATGAGAATGGAGGTTGTTTAAGTTTAAATGACCCAAAATAATCCTTCCTTCTTAAATCTGAGGCTGATGGATTATTGACGTGAGAATCAGCTTGATACAAGCAGTGTTTTGTTTTGTAGGACGCTCCAAACCCCACCTGCTGAACTGCTGATGGGTCAGAACCAGACCTTCCAGTCTGATGGGGAAGCAGACGTCGCAGCTGGCCACCATGTTCTGAATCTTGAACTCCAGGAAGCGAGCCGGGAACCCGAGCTTCTGCACCACCCGTGCGTATTTCCGAGCCGCCAGTCGAGACTGCTCCTCGCTGTAGGCGATCAAACTCAGAGAAGGTCAGTGGGTCAGGTCAGAACCTCTGCTACAGAGTGACCAGTTTCCTCCTGGATAGTTTGTCACCAGGGTTCAAAACTTATGATTTTGATCTGAAGCATCTTTTTAATTTAAAGCCCGATGCACAGATTGTCCAGCAGCGTGCTCACAGAATAATCTAGTTAATTTGATTAACTTAATACAAACATTTACTTAAGTTTGTTTTATGAGTTAATAAAAAGAGTAATTTTTAACATGAGATCTACAAACCGGATTCCAAAAAAGTTGGGACATTAAACAAATTGTGAATAAAAACTGAATGCAATGATGTGGAGGTGCCAACATCTAATATTTTATTCAGAATAGAACACAAATCACAGATCAAAAGTTTAAACTGGGAGAATGTATCACTTTAAGGGAAAAATCTATTGTTTCCAAATTTCATGGCGTCAACAAATCCCAAAAAAGTTGGGACAAGTCCATTTTTACCACTGTGTGGCATCCCCCCTTCTTCTTACAACACTCAACAGACATCTGGGGACAGAGGAGACCAGTTTCTCAAGTTTAGAAATAGGAATGCTCTCCCATTCATGTCTAATACAGGCCTCTAACTGTTCGATCGTCTTGGGTCTTCTTTGTGGCACCTTCCTCTTTATGATGTGCCAAATGTTCTCTATAGGTGAAAGATCTGGACTGCAGGCTGGACATTTCAGTACCCGGATCCTTCTCTTACGTAGCCATGATGTTGTGATTGCTGCAGAATGTGGTCTGGCATTATTGTGTTGAAAAATGCAGGGTCTTCCCTGAAAGAGATGACGTCTAGATGGGAGCATATGCTGTTCTAGAACCTGAACATAGTTCTCTGCATTAATGGTGCCTTTCCAGACATGCAAGCTGCCCATGCCACAAGCGCTCATGCAACCCCATACCATCAGTGATGCAGGCTTCTGAACGGAGCGTTGATAACAAATTGGGCTATCCTTGTCCTCTCTGGTCCGGATGACATGGCGTCCCAATGTTCCATAAAGAACTTCAAATCGTGACTCATCTGACCACAGAACAGTCTTCCATTTTGCCACACTCCATTTTAAATGACCCCTGGCCCAGTGCAAATGTCTGAGCTTGTGGAGCTTGCTTAGAAATGGCTTCCTCTTTGCACTGTAGAGTTTCAGCTGGCAACGGCGGATGACACGGTGGATTGTGTTCACTGACAATGCTTTCTGGAAGTATTCCTGAGCCCATTCTGTTATTTCCTTGACAGTGGCATTCCTGTTTGAGGTGCAGTGATGTTTAAGGGCCCGGAGATCACGAGCATCCAGTAGAGTTTTACAGCCTTGACCCTTACGCACAGCGATTGTTCCAGATTCTCTGAATCTTTTGATGATGTTATGCACGGTTGATGATGATAACTTAAAGTCTTTGCTATTTTACGCTGGGTAACACCATTCTGGTATTGCTGCACCATCTTTCTGCGCAACAATGGTGGAATTGGTGATCCTCTTACCATCTTGGCTTCTGAGAGACACTGACACTCTGAGAAGCTCTTTTTATACCCAATCATGTTGTCAATTGACCTAATTAGTGTTAATTGGTCTTCCAGCTGTTTGTTATATGCTCAATTTCCTTTTTCCAGCCACTTATTGCTACTTGTCCCAACTTTTTTGGGATTTGTTGACACTGTGAAATTTTGAATCAACATATTTTTCCTTTAAAATGTTACATTTACTCAGATTAAACTTTTGATCTATCATCTACGTTATATTACAAATAAAATCTTGACATTTGCCATCTCCACATCATTGCATTCAGTTTTTATTCACAATTTGTTTAGTGTCCCAACTTTTTTGGAATCCGGTTTGTAAGTCGTTAAAGCATAAGTTAGGGTTTTACATATGCTTCGTAGAAACAAGTGGTCTTTTTGTTAATCATCCACCGCTGTGAAAGATGGGCGATCATGTAACTGCCTGTCAGTAAATCTCATGAGCCACTGGAAATATTTTATTAAAACTCCCAGAAAGAAATTAGTAGGCTGATTAACTTTTGTGCTCAAGCCAATTGAAGATGGCCACAACAGCTAATAGCCCTTAGCAACCACAAAATCAGCTGCAACTCACTTTTTCAGATATTAATGTAAGATCTGGAGTGGTAGTGGCTGAGAGTTATCACAAACACCAACTTTGAGTGACATCAGGGATTCCTTCGAGGAATTCTAATTCTGGTCTGTATTTCTCTGCAACGTTGTCTCAAAGCTATGTGGAGAGTTTCTTGGTCTTCATGATGTCTATTGCCTGGTGGTAGCTTTTACTGCTTCCATGTGTTGATTCTGGGTTTTATCAGAACAGGTGGATCTACTGAGCTCACAGGTACACCTTGTGGAACGAATCATGTTGCTTCTGGAGGTGATGGTTGGATTAAAGTAATGGAAGTGAAAACAAATACTTTTTTGTTTTGAGGAATTATTTTAAACAAGTTCTCCCTCCTTTTAACTTCATTAATATGAAGTGTTTTGTGAAGGTCTATTTCTTCTAAGTTTTCAGGTGACAAAACTGACGATACCAAAGGGGTGAATACTTTCACAACCTTTTGCATGTTTTAGCTCCCCTGACGTGTTCGACAGCAGCGACTGACCTCTTGGCCCCCGTGCAGACCATCTTTCCTGAGCTGAAGATCAGAGCTGTCGTTCGTGGCTCGCGGATCCTCATGATGACCGCTGCGAAGCGCTGAAACGACACGAGGAAAAATCCTGCAGCGAGATTCAACGTCCGAGCACACAACGATGGATCAGTGTCAGAGCCTCGTACCTTTGGGTTGTATTCTGCATTTCTGGCTTGCAAGGCGATGAACTTCAGGTCCAGAGGACATCCCAGGGTCACCGTGGAGACGATGTTCCTGCTCACAGAACACAAATTTGATGCTCCAACTTTTTGCAACTAACAGAACAACAACAAACGTAGAACCAGGAGATGGAACGATGATGCCACAGCTGACCTGCCTAAAGAGAGTGGTCCTCCAAAACTTAGGGACCAGCTCAAGAGGACATTAATCAGAAACACATCAAGGAGGACAAAGAGAGCCCTGAACACAGATGATCTGTCCACAGGACCATTAGAAGTTGGACTTCATGGAAAGGTGGAGAGGAAGGAAACACCAAACGTGATAGAAAGTTCTGTGGTCAGATGAGACCAAACATCAAGGACAACAACATCCCTACAGTGAAGCACAGTGGTGGCAGCATCATGCTGTGGGGATGTTCTCTGACTATGAGACTGGTCAGCTGAAGGAAAGATGGAGCAAAATACAGACATTCTTCCAGAAACATGACAGGGACGGGGGTCCACCTTCCAGCAGGACAATGAGCCTGAACACACCACTGACTTAAGTCCACTGGTTTAAGGAAAACCAACTAAAGAGTATGGAAGAGTCCAGTCAAAGCCCAGACCTTGGTCCATCTCAGAATCTCTGGTTTGATTTAAAGATTTTTGGACATAAGCAGCACCCGTCCAATCTGAAGGGGCTGGAGACATTTGGACATGAAGGATGGACTAAAAGTCCAGGTTAGGTGAGCCAAGATCACAGAGACGTTATGTGAATATTGAGCATCTTCATTAAGGTTATTTTCTGTACTTTAATACAAACTCTCAAATTTCATTTCGTCTCGTCTTTTTATCTGTTTTTCGTCTCATCTTACGTCTCATCTTACGTCTCATCTTACGTCTCATCTTACCCTGAAGCCTTAGAACCGAAGTTTGAAGGTCGTTTTGGGAGACTTACTGTAACTGTGGGACGATTCCTGATCGCTCGGTCACAGGCGTCATTGGAGTCATGGGGGTCATGGGGGTCATGGGGCAGAAGGGGGAAGCCCCCGTTCCTAACCCCGAAAAGGACATGTCCTGCGGGGGCTGAGCTGCAGAGGAGTCCTGCAGGTTACAGTCCACAGAGACTCCGCTGTCCTGAGAGACGTCCA
This sequence comes from Nematolebias whitei, assembly GCF_014905685.2. Lineage (NCBI taxonomy): Eukaryota > Metazoa > Chordata > Actinopteri > Cyprinodontiformes > Rivulidae > Nematolebias > Nematolebias whitei. Next base: position 29,060,390 of record NC_056518.1, on the reverse strand, counting down.
GCGCTGCAGTCTGAGGCTCTGCTGCAGCAGCTGGGAACGAAACGACGCAGAGACATTTATTCATCGTCCTCACCACAAACATCCAGGGCCTGCTCCACTTTAATACAGACGCACTCATAACTCATTCTGTGTTCTGTTTTACCCCTTCAGACTGGATAAGATCCAGAACCAAACCCAGTTATTCCCCCGTTAACAGAGCGGTTTCTGTGCGGCAGCGTCTGTACTTTTGTCGTTTTAATACGAGCCGAAAATCAGATTTTTGGTGCTCGCTCACTCAAATCGTACGATATTAATGCCTGTGTTTTGGTCCCGAGGTCTTCCATTAAACTCTGCAGGCCTTAAAGCAGAGTTGGAGTTTCTTCTGATGCACAGAAAGACAAACTTTCATGAACACTTTAAAAGGTTTTCAGGAAATCTCTGAAATTATTACGTAGCGTTCCTCAAATTAATGCTTATCACCCGCCAACATGCAGACCAGGGCTTAAACAACGTCTGATGCATTAGCTCTCAGAGTGTGTGTTTGGAATGACTCTCAGTTACCACCACACCAGATTTATCTCAGTGTGTGTAAAACGACGAGTTGGTGACACTTTTGTGTTAGCTAAAGTTAGCTAACTGAGGCAGCCATCATGAATTAATCAGCTGTAGATGCATATCCAATAAATCTTTAAACTCATTAAAATGTTTTATCTTTTAGATGGCCTTTATGTGGCTTTTAGCTTCAAGTTGGCCTTTAGCTACGTTTGACTTAATTTACTCTGATACTTTTAGCTTTTTCTTTAGCTTTCGGCCATCTTTAGCTAGGATTTTGCCATTTTTGGCTTGTAGCTGGCCTTTTCTACTTTTTGTTGGCATTTTTCTACTTTTAGCTTTGAACTAGCCTGTTGCTACTTTTAGCAATGATTGACCTTTGGATAGTTTTAGGATTTTCATTTAGCTTTTGCCGATATAAGCTAGCATTTTGTTACTTAGGTTGGCCTCCAACTACTTTATAATTTTAATTGACTTTTTGATACTTTTAGCTTTTTATTTAGCCCTTTATTATTTTTAGCTAAGATTTAGCAACTTTTGGCTTTGGTTTGCCTTTAGCTATTTTTAGCTTGCAGTTTGCTCCGTCTAGCTTTGATTAGCCTTTTGCTTTTTTTAACTTTTAAATGGTCTTTTGTGACTTTAGGTTTTTTTTAAGTAGCTATTTGATACTTTAACATGTTCTTACTTTAGGCATATTACTTCGCTTTTTGCTACTTTTAGCTTTTAACTAGCCTTTAGCTATGTTTAGATTTTCACTGAGGTTTAGCTATAAATAGTTTTTAATGGGACTTTTGGTAGTTTTAGATTTCAATTAAGTTTTTGATATGTATAGCTAGCATTTAGCTACTTTTGGCTTTTTGGTGGATTTTTGCTACTTTTAACGTTTATCTCAACTTTTTATGCTTTTAGTATTTAGCTAATTTTTTTGCTTCTTTTAGCAGTGTTTTTCTTTTAGTTGGTGTTTGTTCTTTTAGCTTTTACAGCTCACTTTCTGCTTCTTCAGCTCATATCAGTTACCTCCTTCAGCTCTCAGGGAAACAATCAGAATAAAAAACAAAACATTGTTACCTTCCAAAGATTCAGCACCTCTTCGGCTCTTTTGCTCATCCTGGCTGCTGAGCTCATCAGGCAGGAAGCTGAGGTCCAGATCATCTCCCGGTTTGACTCTCGCTCCAGTTTTTCCCGGCAGAAACGAGTTCTGCTGCACGGAGGCGGTAGATTCATGCTCGGGAGGTCTTTGGAGCTCCTCTTCCAGCACGAAGCCGGACTCCTGCAGAAAACCCCGAACAGACCAGCTGAGGGTCGACCGCTTCACCTGGATCTCATTTATGTTGTTTACATTTTATTAGCACAACACAGCTGTTTGTTGTCGCCTTTTCAACGAGCCTCCTCTGCTTGAATACAAGACAAGCAGTTTTTAAAACTATTTCACACAAACTTTAACGTTCAAGCTGCTCTAAACAATAAATATAACCAGAGAGCGGAGTCCAGAATTATGACTTCACGTGTTTAATGCATTAATAAAGAAAATATTCTGTTTAAGGAAACCAACAGAGCTAATTTCTAAAATTACTTAAACTTCTGCTATAAACTGAAATGAGACTTCATTTTGTCATATTCTATTTGATGTATAAACTGTAAAAAAAAAAAAGGTGTAAAACTGTTTCAGTTTAACTTTCAAACCATTTTTGATGTAACCACCTGTTAGAACCTGTGCTTTGATTTTGTATAAAAGTGCAACAATCAGATTAATAAGCTGAATCAGCAGTAAACAGTTTTCTTTTATTTTTATTAAACTCATTGGGATTTATTGTTGTTGCCATGGAAACCGAAGGGTTTGTTTGATCACCTAGACGTGTTCTGGTGTTTCCTGTTAAGGCAGCAAAAATCTGAAATCTTTTATCTCCTAAGTCACGTTAAAATCTCTGAACTGCTCTGGTGAAGTTCTGTCCATTTTTAAACTCACGTTTGCAATGGAGTCATCGAAATATCGCTCCAACGCCAGCTCATCCATGAGATCCCAGCCCGTTTGACCCGACCCAAACCACCGGGATCTGCTTCTGCAGGCGGAGAGCTGCACAGCTGCAGCCGATCAAACACTCAGAGCTGCCTGCCAGGAATCAGCTGCAACAAATCTAGACGTTTTGTTAGTTTTAACTCTCTGTTGAAGCATAAATACAAAAAACAGAAATATGTGTGAAGAAGATGAAACTAACAAACATTAATGTTGATTTTAAGTGTTTATATTTGTTGTACTTAAACAGGTTTAGATCTCAGTTATCTCAATCTGAGCTCAATGGATTTCTTCCTGGTAAAATAAAGTAATAATAATTTTAAAAAATGGGTTGACTCCAAAAAGAAGTACATCCTTCTTATTTTGGCTTTTCCCTGTTCGGGGGTCTCCACAGCGTGTCCTTCTCCTCCATCTCACTCTGTCTGTGTCCTCTGTCCTCACTCCAACTACTGTCCTCTCTGACTGCATCCATACCTCTCTTCTTTGTCTGTTTCCTGGAAGCTGCATTTCTAACATTCTTCTACCAATATTCCCAGTGTCCCTCCTCTGGACATGTCCAAACCATCTCAGTCTGGTCTCTTTAACTTTATCTCCCAGTCCTTCAACCTGTGCTTGTGAGTTTCATTAAATCTGTCCTGTGGTTTGTAAGATATTTTGTACTAAATAAATAATACATATATAATAAAATAAAATAAAAAACATGTCAATGTTTGGTGCGTGACTTTTTATTTTGAAGGTACGTCTCCGGAAGTCCCGCTGTGCGCCTGGTTGCCCCCTCCTGTCTGCTCGGTGACGTCACCCTGACCGGTAAAATCCTCTGACGGCGCTCCGCGGCTCCATCAGCGCTGAGAGACTGACGGCATCTCGGAGCTTCCCCCTCCCCTCCTCGGCCTGGAGGGCCGCGACCAGCCGCTGGGCTCCGACAGCAGCCGGAGCCGGTTCCGCTGCTCCGGGGGTTCGTTCATGGAGGTAACTGCACGGCAGAACCGGCGGACGGACCGGGGGGACTTCTGACTCAGATCATCTCGGAGGTCTGAGGATGGTCCTGGTTCCGACCCGCTCTAATATTTAATCATCTACAATGTCACGACTGAAGAACCGGACCTGTTTCTGATTTTACCGTTCCCTGAATGATGACCAGAACCGGACCTGCCCGTCACATCTGACCGGGATCAGGGGGGTTCGGTGGGGGGAACACACTAACAGAGGGGGCTTCTGGTGAGGAAACGCTGTGGATGAGAACCGGTCGTACCGGACTCCGTGTGGAAGCACCGGGACCGGAGCGGAGGAGGAGGAGGAGGAGGGAGCAGCAGCGGCGAACCGAGCCGACATCCTGGGGGGTGAGGGCGGGAATGGGAGGCGCAGAGGCAGCGCGGGCAGAGGAGGATGAGAAGATGGGTTTACTTTTCGGACTCTTGTGGCTGTTTACCAGCTTCCTGCAGGGCGTGCACGGACAGGGCGTGTACGGTAAGGACGTCAGCAGCACGAGCGCGTTTTAATCAGCGTCAGATTTACGTTCACGGGATTTTAATGGAAGCAGCATCTTCAGGCAGAGCAGCAGCATGACCTTGTACTGAAGTAGCTGCTTAACGCGACATGCCTCAGCGCGCATGTCCACAAATTATATATATATATTTATTTATATATATATTTATATATATATAATTATATATATATAAATAATTATATATATATATAAATAATTATATATATTTATATGTATATATATGCATTTGTTTGTTTTAATTAATTTTATTATATATACACATATACACACTATCTTTCCCTCCACTGCGTGTAATCCTCCTCCATCTCACTCTGTCCTCTGCATCCTCTGTCCTCACTCCAACTACCTCCATGTCCTCTCTAACTGCATCCATACATCTCTTCTTTGTCTATTCCCTGGCAGCTGCATTTCTAACATTCTTCTACCAATATACACACTGTCCCTCCTCTGGACATGTCCAAACCACTGTCCCTCCTCTGGACAGGGTTAGGGTTAGGGTTAGGCTGCTACCAAGACCACGCCGTTTACAGAACAGAACCATGATGTTGAAAGAACCTCACTGCTATCTGAATCACACTATTTCTTTTTAACTTTGTTGCCTTGTTTTTAGTATTTTATTTGTATTTTTAATATCTTTTTTTAGTATTTTTGTAGTATTTTTTTTTAGTATCTTTGCTACATGCTTTTGTATTTCTTGTTATTTTCTTGGCGAGTCAAGACGGTTCTTCTCGTCCTAAACGTTTCATTGCATTGGTGACCTTGTGTTGATTTTGCATGACAGATAAACCAAACCTGAACTCATTAACTTAATTTCCCTATAGCTGTTAACTCTGTACACCACTCTTGTTCTTAAAATTGGGCACCAGCACACTTCTTCTCCATTCCTCAGGCATTTTCTCACCCTCAAATATGCCATTGAATATTTGAATCAAAAACCTCACTGCCATCTCTCCAAAACATTTCCAAACCTCCACTGGTATGTCATCAGGTCCTACTGCCTTCCTCTTCATTCTTTTCAGAGCTTTCTGGACTTCACCCTCACTAATTTTTCCCACTTCCTGGTGCACAGTTTCTATCCCAATCTGTCTCATGTTTCCACTTCTACACAGAATGTATTCGACCTGCGTACTCCTGCCTCCACTCTTATAAGTCACGCTATGTTCCTCCCTCTTTTAGAAAAAAGTGTTGACTACAGCCAGTTCTATTCTCTTGGCAAAATCCACCACTATCTGTCCTTCCTGGTTTATTTCCTTGACACCAAACCTACCCATCACTTCCTCATCCCCTCTGTTTCCTTCACCAACGTGTCCATTCAGGTCTGCTCCAATCTTCACTCTCTCCTCCCTGGGAGTGCTTTCTATCACTTCATCCAGATCCTTCCAAAATTTATTTTTCTTCTCTACGTCACGTCAAACCTGTGGAGCATAACCACTGACAACATTTATCATCAGACCTTCTACTTCTACCTTCAGACACATGACCCTTTCTGACTGTCTTCACCTCTACTGCATTCTTTGCCAACCCCTACTCCATTTATCTTTCTATCCACACCATGGTAAAACAGTTTAAACCCTGTTCCAATGCTGTGAGCCTTGCTGCCCTTCCACTTGGTCTCTTAGATACATAAATCATCTACCTTCCTTCTCTGCATCATGTCAACCAGCTTTCTACCTTTGCCTGTCATTGTCCACACATTTAGAATTGGCACCCTCAGTCCTACATTCTTGACTTTCCTCTTCTCCTTCTGTCTCCTGACATGTTTCCCTCCTCGTGGTCTTTGACAGTAGCAGAATTTCTATTGGCAGCCTGTTTGTCAACAGCACCGGTGCCAGTCGTTGACCGATCCAATATGGTGTCTCTTAGACAAACTCGTATTATAGTTTTGGCAAAAGTGTTTTACATCAGAATCCTTTCTTCTTGACACAACCCTCATCATTTACCCGGGCTTGGGACCGGCATAAGAGATACAATGGCTTGCACTCCCCAGTGCTTGGTTTATATATATATATTTTTTTTTTTTTTCATTTCAGTTATTCATTCAGTCATTTTTTAGCTTCTAGCTATACTTTTGCTACTTTTATCTAGCTTTTTTTTGTACTGTTGTTTTTGCTAGGATTTTGCCCATTTTAGCTTTTAGCTAGTTTTACTTTTACTATCTTTAATGAAATTTTCAGAAATGCATAATCTTACATACATTTACAACCATTTTAGACTCAACCACATTTAAGATGGCTGCTGCAGCTAATCAACCTTGGCTGGCACAAAAACGGTTACCGGTATAACTCTATATAATACTGTATGCATACAGTGGTAGGCACATCAAACTAAGAAGTTATCTTTGTTAACTCATGTCGTTAACTTTAAATTTAGCTTTGCCTAAACATAATTTTTTTTTAAATGAGCAGAAGCTAATGCTAAACCTCTAACTGCTAAGACAACTGTCAGTCATTCTGTGTCATGTGTCTTCCTCTCCTTCCAGTTGAAGCTATGTGGACCAGTCACGTTAGATCAGTGTACATGTAGTCAGCCAATATCGTGCTTAACGAGCTCTTAAAGACACGCCCACAACATACATGAACAAGCTTGTGAATTTTGTTAGCAGACATTGTTGGCCACCTAATTGAGCGGAAGCTAGTTCTGCTAACAGTTTCCAATGTTAGTGAAAAGGCTGATCAGCTAAATGAAAAATGTATATTTTTTATATTTTTACAGATATGGACCTAAATTTCATAGGCTCATGGTCTGGGCGTTAAAATCCTTTTAACTCTGTCAAAAAATGAACAAAATAAAACTACCAGTTGCAGTCAGGCATGATCACCAACAGGAAGTTTTTACATTATTATTATTATTATTTTTTTTTTTTTTTGAGTTAAGACATTCCAAAACCTTCAGCATCACAAATCAGGTGATCATTTGGGTATTTTTGAGCCTGTACAAATTATTTTTTTATCCACAATACATTTAAACTAGTTCTTAAAAATCATCGAAGTCCGTCGTTGCATCAACCCCCCGTTACAAAAGATTGATTCAGAACATTCACTAAAGTCTGAAACTGTCAGGACATTTAAGCTCATGAGAAATATAAATAAAGTTTATAAATGAAATTATTTTCCACACATCCAATGTATTGGTATTTATTTTTACTCTTAAAAGACGCACTTCAATCAGTCCATCGGGTTCTTTAAAAAACAAACGAGAGGTGAAGAAATGTGTTTCAGGTAAATGACTTTAGGTTTGAAAGCATGGATGCTTAACACAACGTGTCTTTCTGAGTCAAAGTTCTGATTTAATTACCTGTTCGACGTGCGTTTCTAATCTGCATTTAATGAGCTTCTGAGCATGCTCAGTGACACGAAACATTATAACGCCTGAAAATAAAATTCAGAAACCATTTTGGATTTAACTTAGTTAAGACAACTAAATGGATTATCTGCCTCTGGGCAATGACTTCTGTGAGTATTATAGATGTCCACAAAGTCAGGTTGAGGTTCCGGACTGGTGCAGCACCTTGGTTCTTTTCCTTTTGACCCGTTCTGTTGTAGATCAGCTGTTGTGTTTGGGATCATGGTCCTGTTGGACCCAGTTCAGTCCAGGCTTCTGCTGTTGGACAGATGGACTCACATCTGACTCCAGAACCCTTTGGTCTACAGAGGAGGTACTGGTCCACTCAGTGACTGACAGGAGCCCAAACCATAAGCCCTCCACCACTGTGCTGACAGCTGTGAAGAGCTGTTGGCTGCAGTGTATTCTGGGTAAACATCTGTCCTTTGGTTTGGTTCTGGTCCAGAAATCTTGTGGTTCTTGTAGATGACATTTTCCAAACCTGTCAAGCTTCCATGTTGTTTTGTGGGAAAAGAGGCTCTGACTGTTGACCTTTGACCTGCTGACTGAGGCCTGTAGAGTCTTAGCACTGCACAGTCTGACCTTCAGGGTGAATTTGCAGACACTTGTGAAGACTGTCAGCAGTCTTAATGTTTTCCACTTATAAATCAACTTTTTCGTCAAAGAATAATGGACTCCAAATGACCTTTGACCCTTCCCAGATTGACAGGCGGCAACATTGCTGATGCTTTACCACCTTCGCATTGTGTTAAATCCCACAACTAAAAGAGGAGAGAATATTTGATTTATTTTTCAAATGCTGTGTTTCATTTCCAAGCTGAAAAAAAAAAACCTTTTGGTAAAGCTTGTTCATTAATGTCTGGTTGATTATTGTTTGTAAAGAGTTAAACAAATCAGCTGTAGTGTTTGATTACATTTTGATTTTGTTCTATGTTAAATAACGGGATTGCGTTTTTCAGTGTGACGTCAGATCCCCGTCAGATTATCTAAAGTCTTAAATGTCAGATTAGAGGGAGGGTGGTGCTCTGGTGTCACTAACATTCATTTCACTTCCTGTGCTGACATGTCAGTCTGATAGAAACTCTGGTTTCTACCTGGAACTCGGCTCTGCGTCGGAGAGAAAGCCGATTTGTCCAACAGAGGGACATAGGAGGGAAGGGACGATGAAGGAAAAAGGAAGCATGTACCAGGGATTAGGATGCAACATCTGTGCATTAGTTTTATATTTAGCCAGTGAAGGCTGGTTGCTCTACTTCCCTGCTGTTAACATAATTTTTTTTGTTGTTTGATTCTGAGTAACAGGATAAAAGCTTTTGGCTCACTCTGCGCTCGTTTGGTTTTACTACCGGTACTTACTTTGCACAGTGTCCCACTGATGTATATGTGGGAAGTTTGTGATTTTTTTGTCTTGCACCATTTGTTTACATACATGCAGTCAATCTGCATGATTTTGATCAAAGCCTAATTATGATTAGAACTCTGAGGTAGACCTTAAAGTTGAACCCAGAACCAGATCCAGTTTCCTAGTTGGCTGGTGTCCGTACTCCATGCTGATGGTAAAATAAAATAAACAGATCTAAAAAAAATTAAATAAAAAATCACGGTTGACTCTTGGTAATTTTCATCTCTCTTACATTTCTTGTACAAATGTTATTTTTGGTTATTTCATGCCTTAAAGAAAAGACTTGATCATGTGTAGGTATGGCTCATGGAGAGCTCACAGATGCTGGTTCCAGTAATTCAACATGGCCGCTTCTGTAAAGCAGTTCCCAACTAGAGGATGACACGGGAGTGGATTTTCACTCCTGTCCTGGTCCCACAGAAAAAATCCTGTCCCGTCCCAATCCTGGGCCAGAATAAAAAAAATAAAACTCCTGTCCTGTCCCACTCCTGGTAACATAACTCTAGCTCCCATCCTACTCCCATTCAGAATGACTCCCACTCCTGTACCGCTTCCTTTTTTTCTTCTTTTAGTCTTTAGGAAATACATTGAATTTGATTTGATCTTCTACCCATTTCTTTTTATATTACTTTGTGGTCTGCATTATTTTTTTTCATTTTCTTTTTTGTCCTATTAGTTGGTTCCCGCTCCTGTCTGGTCCTGTTAACTTTTCGTCCTGTCCCATCCCAATGATGTGACTTGTATTAAAGTTGACTCCTGTCCTACCGGGATCCTGCGGGAATTCTGTGACCCGCAGGACTCCTGGAAAAACGTCATCCTCTATTCCCAACAAGAGAAAGCTGTGTGTCCATGGTTTGATGCATCTTTGTGTTGCCGAAACTTCAGGATGGGGCATGAATCATGTCAGAAATGACAGAATAATGGTTAGATAGTAAGAAAGGTGTTTCAGTTCTTATGCAACATCCTTAATCCTTAATTAGAATTTTAAAAATGAGACTCCTTTAGCACTGAATAAGAGATAGGGCTGGACAGACAGACAGGGTTGTCAACAGTTTTCTTCCTAATTTACATTTGCCAAGTACAAATATGTACAGTCTTCTCTTTAAATATTAAACTTTCATTCCTTGAAGTAGTAAATGTCACCCTCCTCCTTCTTTGCCAAGATTCCAAACAAAGATCTTACATTATTTGTTAGCGCTTCAAATATATTCATGGGATGATTCTCGGCTACTACCACTGTAAACATGAGCTCAGTATCTGTCAAACTAACTGAGCTGAAGCCGATTTTGTGTTTGATAACGCTTAGACATCATGAGTTTGATTGATTAAATGGAAATTGTTTTGTAGATTTGATTACTTTCTGAGAGTTTCCTTAAAATGCATTCAGTGCTTCATGAAATATTTTGCTAACACCACAAACAAACACAGACATGGAGAAAAACATTATTCCCACGTCGCCTTTAGCGGCGAGCAATATTTATGACGTTTATATGTACTCAGTACTCTGTCGTAAATTACTGAAGAAAAAACAGTTTGGTTGGAATATCCCGTTTTGAAGCTCTCATATGAGCAGGAGAGTTAACGTGTCGGCACACAGATGTTCCATCTGACGGAGAAGTATTTTAGAGTTGCAGTCTGATGAAAGTGGAGCGGGTCCAGCTGTTGGCAGCTGCTCACCTTGTTTTCATGAGCACCTGGATCAGAGCAGCTCCAGCTGTGTTTACGCTGCGTCCTGCTGGGCAGAGAACGGTTTAACATCGTTCCTACAACCGTGGCTTCGCTCTAATCACTGACACTGATGCAGCACAGTTTAAAACCCTCATCATCATTCATGACTCATTATGTTCTACCAAAATAAAAGGCAGGTGATAATGTGAGAGATTATTTGACTGTCTGTTAGGAAATCACATCTCATGAACCACTGGACAGATTTTTAATTGAATCGCCCGATAGCTGGGGTCAGAAACAATAAAATTTACAGGTGGGGAGCTAGGATTGTGTGATAGCAGCTGAAAGTCATTTACAACACAGACCAAACAAATCACAGTTTTTATTTAGCTTGGAGCTGACTGGCGCAGTGTTTAAACTCTGAATTAGGACGTTTGGTTGTGAAGGTGCTGGGAACGCTTGGTCTGTTTGAGTTCTTCTGCCAGGTGTTTTGTTGTGTGTACAGCACTTTGGTCCTGTGGGTGTTTAAAGTGCTCTATAAATAAAGCTGGTATGGTATGGTAGGTGTGCCCACCAAACCCCCTCTACACGCTTGGGTCTACTGGGTGTTTCCAGCATCTTCCCTCACCATTGGCCTGGCCAGGCTCAGCCCGAATGAGAAACATAGGTTTGCCTTACTGTGGGACCACCACCTGTAAGAGGGGCCATACGAGTCGGGTGCACGAGGCCATGGGCCGTGGCTGAAGGTGGGGGTCTTGGTGCTCTGATCCTGGCTTACTAAAGCTGGCTCTTGGGACATGGAACGTCACATCTCTGACAGGGAATGAGCCTGAGGTTGTGCGTGAGGTTGAGAGGTACCGACTAGATGTAGTTGGGCTCACCTCAAAGCACAGCATGGGCTCCAGAACCACTCTCCTTGAGAAGGACCTTATTCCACTCTGGAGTTGGCCATGTTGAGAGGCGCCGAGCTGGTGTGGGTCTACTTTTAGCCCCCTGACTTGGTGCCTGTGTACTGGAGTTTTCCCCAGTAGATGAGAGGGTAGCTTTTCTGCACCTTGGTAGTGGGGACGGTCTCTGACTGTTGTTTCTGCCTACGTGCAAAATGGCACTTCAGAGTATTCGGCCTTTCTTGGAGTCCTTAGCGGGGGTGCTGGATGGTGCTCCAGGTGGGGACTTCTTTATTCTGCTGGAGGACTTCATTGCCCATGTGGGTAATGACAGTGTGACCTGGAGGAGCGTGACTGGGAGGAACAGTCTCTCTGATCAGAACCCAAGCGATGTTCTGTTGTTGGGACTTCTGTGCTTGAACATAAGGGTGTCCATAAGTGCACTTGGCACCAGGAAGCCCTAGGTTGTAGATCGATGATTGACTTTGTAGTCGTGTCATCTGATCTGAAGTTGTTTGTTTTGGACTCTCGGGTGAAGAGAGGAGCTGAGCTGTCAACTGATCACCACCTGGTAGTGGGTTGGGTCAGATGGGTAGAGACCTGGTCACCAGGCACTCGCCAACGAGCCCCTCCTCCAGACCTGGCTCCAGGGTGGGGCCCCAGTAACACATTTCTGAGCAAGGGCCACTGAACTCCTTACTGTTTTCTGTTCATGTGAGTGGATAGAAAACCATGCCATACCGTACCATACCATACTATATGTACCATACCATGCCAAATCATACTGTACCATACCATATAATTTCATATACTATACATAATATATATTTTCATACCACAGCGTACCTTACCATAGCATACTGTACTGTTCCAATCCATTCTATACAATTAAAAAAAAAAACTAAAATGGATCTAAATAGAAGCACATAGTAAGTTCTCTTGTATATTTAAACCTTTTTGTGTTTCCTAAATGTTTTTGTTTGTGTGTATGTGTGTGTATTTGTGTGTGCATGCACATGCATGCGCAGCGTCTCCCACTGTGCGAATTGTGCAATCAGGTCAGTCCTGCAACGTGGAGGAAGAGCAATACAGCGAGAGGGTTTACACCATCAGAGAGGGGGAGACTCTGGAACTTCAGTGTCTGGTGACCGGACACCCCCGACCGCAGGTAACAACTCTACAGGTGTACTGGATTTAATAAAATCAAGCATTGGGATACTGCAGCAGTACGCAGCTAACATCACAGAGTCGGCAACAACAGTGCAGCATCTGTTAGACATTAAGCTGCTTTTAAATGTTCTCATCCCACCCCACGGTCATTGTGGAAATAAATACTATTAATATTTTAAAACAAAACAATAGCATTTATTTGTTAGGGGGAGTTGGTGTGTGTCAAAACAGCAACAAAGCTGCAGTAAGATCAGTGTGGTTTTACTGGTGTAATAGTAAGGGGTATAAGAGAATTCTGGAGGAATCTAAGACCAGCTGAAACTGCTGTTTCAGTGAAAATACAATGCTGAGAGCTGAATGATTTCTCTGACATTTGTTGAAGAAACAGAGATATAGTTGCTAAACTTTTAATCAGATTGCTAGCTTGAAGCCAGAAGCAGCAAAATAACACACGGCGTTAAGCCACAGTCTCAGCACTCATCGGTTACGCACGACATCGCACTAGTTAAGGGCTTGATCACTGCCCGTACCCATCCCCGCTCAGCCCAGTTTATGGAACCATCTTGTTCGTGGTTTTAGGCGAACTGCTCCGAGGTGATGATTTTGACTTAAGCAGACAGCAGCCGTTGATTGTTCAGTGGAGCTACGTCACTGGATGACCCACCCAGCAAAACTAGAAACTATATCTGAACCTCCACTTCCTCTCCGATCATTGCAGAAGGCGGAGTGTAGGTTTGTTTTTCTAGAGTTCCTCCATGGTTGACTCTCGCAGAAAATATCACTGCAGTGTCGTGCACAATGACCTTACGATGCCCACCAGTGTTCCAGTTACGATCCCACCAGAGCGGGGAAACAAGTCACAGTCACCTACACCTGAGAAGAACCGATAAGACAAGAACTGACTCGAGCTGGACTTATCAAGGGCAAAGCAGCTGTAGCGTACCACACCGTACAGTTCCAGTTGTAGCAAAAATGCTAGCTAAAAGCCAAAAGTAACAAAATGCTACCTAAAAGCTGAAACTGGAAATAGTTGAAAGTTGCACAATGCTAGCTAAAAAACAAAAGTAGAAATATGCTGGCTAAAAGTAGCTAAATGCTAGCTAAATTCTAAAAGTAGCTAAATGCTAGCTAAATACTAAAAGTAGCTAAATGCTGGCTAAAAGCCAAAAGTAGTAAACTGCTAGCTCAAAGCCAACTGTAACAAATATTACCTGAAAGATGGACATAAAAATATGCAGGCTAAAAGTAGCTAAATGCTAGCTAAAAGCCAAAAATATTTAAATGCTAGCTAAAAGCCAAAAGTAGCAAAATAAGATAAAAACAGAGCCAACAGCTGAAGCAGGTTTCAAACAGAACACTGACGTTTTTAAAGACATTTAAAAAAGTTTTATTAGTTCTCTGGGGAAGTTATTTGTAAATAAAGTTAAACATTTTAAAGTTATGGAAACCAATAATTACAGCACCCATCTGCTGAATGTGCCAAACATTTTCATATATAAGCAGCTAAATAGCAAAAAGTCTGCATAAGTAGTTAGATTGCAAAAATAGTACAGAAAAATAAAAAACAGGAAAACAATAATGCTGACTCAGCTGAGTTACCAAACAGCTGTTTTGGTCCAACAAATTTCAGTCAGGTCATCTGAACAGTTTCTTTTTTTTTTTGGTGCTGAAACGTTTCACCTTCCATCCAGAAGGCTTCATCAGTCAAGGAAACACACAACACAGAAGTGACCATCTTAACACCAACATAACTGGTTTGTTCCACTTTGGAGTAAGCTGTTGGGGGAAGAATCAGTTTTGTGTTGTGTGTGTCCTTGACTGATGAAGCCTTCTGGATGGAAGGTGAAATGTTTCAACACAAAAAGAAACTGTCCAGATGACCTGACTGAAAATTGTTGGATTGTATACCTGGATTATTGAGCATGGACTTTGTTAGCTGTTTTGGTCTTTGTTTCTAAATGTAAACAAGATATTTCTTAAAAACACAAACGGCTTATTAATAAATGTCATGCTAACCTTTTTTTTTGGGCTTTGTCAATGCTGAGATGTGTACTAATTAAGATGTTTAGTCCTAAAAAGGACTGTTTGTATCTTAACCCTTTGGTTCTGGGCAGATCCGTTGGATGAAGACAGCGGGCGGAGCCTCGGATCGTCACGGTAACTATTCGCTGCAAAGCGAAACTCTGAAGATCGAAAACATTCGTCGCCACCAGGGCGGGCGATACTACTGCAAGGCTGAGAACGGCCTGGGCTTGCCGGCCATCCACTCCATGCGAGTGGATGTCTACTGTAAGAACGCCACAGAGATTCAGTTTCATTACTGTCCCTCCACCGGTGCATGAGATATTTTACTAACAGACATACATGATGGTATTGGTTGATGCGTACATCCTTCTTGGTCCTCAGATCTGGACGACCCGGTGATCACGGTTCATCAGAGTGACGATGAAGCCAAGGAGCAGTTTTACTTCGAGCGGACCGTGTTCCTCCGCTGTGCTACCAACTCCAACCCTCCGGTCCACTACACCTGGCTGAGAGGCAGGGAGGTGCTGTCAGAGGGCACCGACTCCGGGGTGGAGATATACAAGCCATTTTTCACACAGGTGAGGAAGTGGAGATTATTTTCTAACTCAGAACATTAAATAATAAAATAAAACAGAAAACAACAGGCTCTCGATGTACCAGAAGTCCTTTGTTAGTGGTGGGTTTATAAATCCATCCCAGCATGCAACATATAAACAAATGCTACTTCTTTCTCCTGCCCCGGTGCATGCTGGTCCGGCACCTGCTTTTCAGAGCAGACGTTAACATTTTCTCCTGCAGGGAAGTAAAATCACTTTTTGTAGTTTGTGTTGACACATTCAGGTTGCACAGCTGCCCAGAAAACATACCAGTACAAAAACAAGACACAAAATACTCAAAAATGTAATTTTAAAGCAAAACAAAAAGTCCATGTAGTCGTACAATCACAATCTTTTATTGTGAAAATCTTTAACACGTCTGAAAGTAGACTGTATTTGGAGAGAGGCTGATTTTATTTTTAGCTTTGTCTCTTTATAGAGGTGCTTTGGGACTTTCGCCCTCACGAGCAGCAACTGTTCTGCTGCCAGTGAATGAAAAATGGTTTCTGTACAAACAGATACATTTAAATTGCTGTCCTAGCTCTTTTTCTCTGCTTCTCCTGCGAGCACTGCAACGCTCCACGATGCGTTCAGAGCCCCGTTACAGAACAGGGGCAGAAAGCAAGTCAGCACCTTTACAAACTGACGTCCTGATTTAGAGCTCAAACACTTTGAAAGAATCCAATTATTAAAGTTTTACGTTTTTTTTATTTTTTTTATTTCTGCTCCTCTAACTCATCCTCACTTTTGGAGCTAATACAGAAACGAATGGAAAAATAACTGGACCAGAAACAGTACCTCTGGGTTTGAGTGAAGGAAGAATAGAGAGTGAGATCAACAGACGGATCGGTGCGGAGTCTGCAGTATTGTGTAATCTGTGCCGGTCCGTTGTGGTGAAGATGACTCTGAGCTGTAGGACGAAGCTCTCTGTTTACCGATCCTTCTACGTCAGGGCTATTCAACTGGCAGCCTGCAGGCCGGTGACTTCAGTCTGGCCCACCAATGAGCTTTAGCTTTTTTTTTGGTGGGGGTGTGTTCTGGGTTTGGGTTTGGTTTAGGTTCTGTTTATTGCATTTATGATTCAGGTTTGTCTCTGGGAGCTTCTGGACTTTTTGTCCATCCTTCCTGTCCAAACGTCTCCAGCTTCTTCAGGTTGGACAGGTGCTGCTTGTGTCCAACAACCCTTAGGTTGAACCAGAGGTTCTCCGTCTGGACTTTGACTGGACCCTTCCAGAACCTTTACCTGGTTCTCTTTAAACCAGTGGTCTGTGTCTTCAGCAGTGTGTGCAGGCTCACTGTCCAGTTTTTTCAGTCCCTGCTGATGGAAATCCCCCGCAGCATGAAGCTGCCACCACCGTGCTTCACAGTAGGGATGGTGCTCAGCATAACTTCCAGACTGTAAGACTACAAAATAAAAGCTTGCTTTATCAGTTTAATAAGGCTTCTTCTTACTGTCTTGGCATCAAACTGAGCTTCACAGGACAATAAAAGTAAAAGTCTACTACTAAAATATTTAACTTTTATATGTTCTTTAGTCAAACGTAGACCTATATCAAAAAGTTTCTTAGTTTTTTCTTCTTTTAGGAGTATTTAGAGACTTTGGACCCTCTATGTGTTCTTAAGACACAAGGTCTAATATTTAAATTTAATATAATACTTTACCTATGTTAGAGGCCTTAACAAAATAAAAGTGTAATGAGGACGAATGCGTTTGTGTTTCAGGGCGAGACAAAGATTTTGAAGCTGAAAAATCTTCGTGTGCGGGATTTTGCCGACTACACTTGCATCGCCTCGGTGAAGAACGTTTGTGACTTACAAGACAAGAACGTCCTCTTCAGTCTGAACAACAGGACAGGTACACAAACATACAAAAATAAAAATCTACTCTCCCAACAGAATGAGTCATCTTGTTTACAATATTTCTTATTTTAAAGCAAAACGTGTCTGTTTTTAACACAGCCCACATGATCAGTTTTAAAATGTTTACGGTGATTAAATTAAGTTTATTTGTAAATAAAGCTGTTTGTTTCTCTGGTTCCTTGAAAGGCCAATAAACAAAATTAAATTGTTATTTTGTTCTTTAATATAATTTAGATTGGGGTTGTACTTTTTAACATTTGTTTTTTCACACATTTTTTTCTCATTAAACATTCAACCAAAAAAGAAATAGAATTTGTTTTAGTTATAATAAAATCAAAGAGCACAACAAATACTATCTGTATGACAACAAAGAAATGGATATAAATCAATAAAACTGATAGAGCATGGTTAAATGAAATTTGTCTTTAAAACTTTACAAAACAAAAAACAACTTGCATTCAGCATCTAAACCAGGGTTTTTACAACTCTGGTCCTTGAGGAACACCATCCTGCATGAAAGTCCATGCTCAATAATCCAGGTATACAATCCAACAATTTTCAGTCAGGTCATCTGGAGAGTTGTGTGTTTCCTTGACTGATGAAGCCTTCTGGATGGAGGGTGAAACGTTTCAGCAAAAAAAGAAACTGTCCAGATGACCTGACTGAAAATCGTTGGACCATCCTGCATGTTTTAGTGGTTTCTCTGCTCCGACACACCTGATTTTAATTAATGGGTGATTACCAGGCTTCTGCAGAACACGAGGAAGTAATTAAATCATTGCATCAGGTGTGTCGGAGCAGAGAAACAACTAAAACATACAGGATGGTGTTCCTCAAGGACCAGGGTTGGGAACCAATGACTTGTGCCAATCAACAACAAAAGCTGCATTTAAACCTTGATGCTAACATACATGTCAGATTAATATTATTATTAAATTTTCCCTTAGACGCTAACCTCCGATCATTACGTCTGACATGTTGTTGTTGTTGTTGTTGTTGTTGTTGTTGTTGTTGTTGTTGTTGCTGGTGGTGGTGGTGGTGGTGGTGGTGGTGGTGGTGGTGGTGGTCTGTTTGACCGTGGACAATTTCTTGTCCCAGCTCTATATTGAAAACATTTTAACACAGAAATGTCAAACTGCACAGCTGGACACCTCATGGGTCAAAGATTATCCTTATTGATTTCAAGGTCATGGAGGTCAAAGGTCAAGGTCACATGTTTAAACCTCCAGCTTGACTTCCACGTAACATAGCAATGTCAAACTCGTTGTCCCCTTGTTTGTCCTCATCTTTCATCCATTAGATAGTCCTCAGAAGTTGTCCTATTATTCCCTCCAGAAGACAGTCCACAGTAGTAGGATGTCCTTGGTGCAACTCCTCAAAGGTTTAGGACAGAAAATGTCCCCAGGCTGTGGCTTCATGTTGCATCTTCTTTTTATTAAGACCACTTCTACAAACTAAAGCCTGAGTGGTTCTGGTTCTGGTGAAGTCCACTCCTCTGATCATAAAATGGTTTGGATCAGCTGGTGGTCCCCAACAGGTGAGTTCTTCACCTCATAGCTGCCGTTTCATGTTCTTACCTGCTCTGTAATGGACTGACGCCATGGACAACGTCGTTATCAGTCAAGCTGACCTTTGACCCCATCATCTGAACATGCACATATCCAGGGTTGGTGTATGAGGGACGCCATGTTTTGCGTTTTGATTCCTCTGACAGTTTACCGACGGGCGTATTTTGGACTTCTGGTGTTTTTTTTATTATTAAAGGACAAAGTTAAACTCGTTTTTATAAAAAACGAAGATGCTTCTTTTGGCCCGAGTCAAAAATGCTCAGCTGTACTGTGTTCTGTAGAAACTATAACTCGGAGGGGAGGGGTGGGGGGTTTTAGAAGCTCTTAAAGAGTAAAAATTTCAAAAAATTCACGTGAGTAATAAAAAAAAAGACTTTAAAAACGTCTGGAACGCACAAAGTCTCAGTGTGTTCTTATTTCATTTTAAAAAACTGACTTTCGGCAGCAGCTCGTCTGATTGCGCCGCTCGTCTTTAACATTTATTATTGGGACTGTGTTCCGACCCGTTTGGAGCGTCCAGCGCCACTGCGGGGGCTGATGGGATTTACATGAGTTTTGTTCGGTAAAGGTCAGCTCAGCTATTTTTATCTCCCTCATTAATATAATTACATTTAGCTGCTTTTCAGCGCCTCGTGGTGTAAAACTGTTGGAAGAAGAGACATGTATTGTTACGAGCTGCTGCTTTATGTCGCAAAAGAACTTTAATAAAAATATTAATTTTTTTATAAGCCTAAAATTTTACAGTTTGGTTTTTAAAATCTCGTTCATTTTATTATAAATCTACAAAATAAAATATATGCACTAATTTGTTGTTTTTTGTGCCCCAGATTTGTTAATATTTGTATTTGTTGGGTACCAACCTTTCAGACTTATTAATTGTAAAATAGTGTTTTGTTACAATTCTGGCATTTAAATTAAACATTTTCCACCCTCATTGATTTTTCTTCTTGTTCTCCCCCCAGCTCCCCCTTCCATTAAACTTCTCCTGGACGACCCGGTGGTGGTGAACCCGGGGGACACGGTCACTCTGGTGTGTGCAGTGACGGGCGGAGACCCTCCACCGACGCTGATGTGGTCGAGGCTGGAAGGGGAGGAGCTCCCGAAGAGGAGCGCCGTTAACGATGGCACCCTGACGTTTCCTGTCCTGACCGTGGACGATGGAGGCGCCTACACCTGCACCGCCTCCAACAACGTAGGAAACGCAGCGAAGAAGTCCGCGATCGTGATGGTTCGAGGTACGACTCAATGAGACCACCTGCATAAATAAAGGTTAAATAAATAAATAAAACGTTCCAGTTACAACAGCTGACTCATTACTGTGACGTATGTCGGGGTAGACATGGGAACATGTTCCAGGTGGTCCAGCAACAACCTGACAGAATCTGGTTGTCCACAACCTTTATAATAAAGAAAGCAAAAAAAAAAATCAAGAACATTTTTAATTAAAATATATTGCACCGTATATAATATTTACTATATACAAATGTTCTCAGGCAGCCATCTTGTTGACTGCTTGGAGCTCCTGAATGGCAGAGTGGAGCTTCCTTGTCCTCCTCCTCCTCATCATCAGACTTTATAAGAGAGACACTCGCAGCGTATTTAATTCAGAGATTAAAGCAGAAAAAAATACTTGACTTTTTCTACACCCAGAGGTTACTCAAGCTTCATCAACATCCCAATACGACACATCGGAGAGATTATTCCTGCATACAGGTCACTTCTCAAAGGTTCTCACGTAAAGTGGATACTGTGTACATGACCTTAGTAAATGTGCACAGTATACTGTGTACA
>NC_056518.1:29027619-29040019 GCF_014905685.2 Nematolebias whitei | reverse complement strand
ATGACCTTAGTAAATGTGCACAGTATACTGTGTACATGACCTTAGTATATGTGCACAGTATACTTTGTATATGACATCAGTAAAAGTACACAGTATATTGTGTCTCTAATGAACATTGTTATGAAGGAAGAGACTGTTGATCAACTTTTCTCTAGTTTACTTTTTGGGGGATGTCAGATATATTTTAATAAAGTATAACACAGGAAGTCCTTTACAGACTATAAATTAATTTAAAATTATTATTTTTTATTTTCCAGACTGACAGATTTCTCCTTTAAAGTGATTCAATTCAAAGGGATTATATTTCTAGAATTTCAGCTCATTTAGTCATTTTATACTATTTATTTTTCATATTTGATCCTTTATTAAAATGTATTTATCTCAGTACAGTTACATCCCAGTTTCTTTTTCTCAGTACATACAGTATATTATCAATATAATCTCAGTACAGTTACCTCTCAGCATGATTCTAAATATGATCAAGTTTAACTGATCCAGACAGACACAACAACTTGTTAAAACACCACGTTGAACTGAATTTATTTAGATATTTATGATAAACAACAAACACCTGAAGCTGACTCTCACAGAGAGAACTTAAAATATTAAAGTTAAACAAAGACACACATCTTTTTTATAATCTGGGAAATAAACATTTGTCTGTTAGCGTTAATATTGTTTAATTATAAGAAGTAAAGCAGCAGATGCAGCCTGTCTCTCTCTCTCTTTATGACCAGATGTTTGGTCACGTGCGCAGGTTGCACTTGTCCGAAAGAAAAACAGATTGTCTCAGAGAAACCGAAGCCGCTCATGTCGACCCCTCCATGTGCTTTTGCAACTTATTTTTTTCCAAAATATCAAAATATTTAAATTTATTTACAAACATTTTCTACATGGAAACACACTGAGATCTCTTCAGTTTACTCATTAACTTTGTTTTCTTTAAAACCTGCTTCAGATTGTGGCTGTTTGTCTCCTTATGCTACTTTTAGCGTTTAGCTACTGTTTTCTGCTACTTGTAACTTTAGCTTTATGCTAACCTTTTTCTTCTCTTAGCTAGTGTTTTGCTACTTTAGCTTTTAAGTAGCTGTTTGTTTTTAGAAGAACCCTTTTGGGATTATAACTAGATATTTTTTACTTTTAGCGTTTTTGTCGATTTTAGCTTTAAATTTGCTTTTTATTACTTTTAACTTCAAGATAGCTTTGGCTTTTTTTGTATATTAGCTCACAGTTAGCTATTTTTTTTAGCTAATGTTCTGCTTCTTTTTAACTTCTTGCAGGCCTTTTTATATTTTTAGCTTTAAGCTATTGTTGTGTTTTAGCTATCAATTAGCTACTTTTAACTAGCCCATTTAGACATTTTGTTTTTAGCTAACCTTTTGTTCCTTTTTGCCAGCTACTTTAATACTTTAAATTTTTAGCTTACCTTTTGCTACTATTACCTTCTGCTTCTTTTAGCTAGGATATGGGAGAGTGGTGGTGCAGAGGTTAGAGAAGGTGGGCCTGTGATTAGAAGATCGTCGGTCCAAGCCCCGGTACTGACAACATCAAAAATGTGGGTGGGGTAGGTGAAGCACCCACACCTGCCCCCACCCTCATTCATCCCACTCTGGGCCCTTGAGCAAGGCCCTTAACCCCCAACATCTGCTCCTCCGGGTGTCCTAGATGGCAGCTCTCTGCTCCACACAGAGCTGTGGTAGCTCGGTGGTCTGTGGTTGTGTCATGAAGGGCGTCCAGTGTAAAAATAACTGCCACGTCTTTGTGCGACTTAGTTCGCTGTGACGACCCCTAAAAAAAAAGGGAGCAGCCGAAAGGGGGGAAAAAAAAATTATATATATATATATATATATATATATAAAACTTTTAGCTTCCTGCTAGCTTTTTGTTAGTATAACCTAGCCTTGTGATACTTTCAGCTTGCCAATTTTTCTTCTTTTTCTTCCTGCTAATCTTTTAATAGTGTTAGCTAGCCTTTTCAAACATTTAGATTTTAGCTATATATTTGCTAATGTAGCTTTTAGCTTCTATTTAGCTACTTTTAACTAGCCACTTATTACTTTTTGCTTTTAGCTAACCATTTACTGCTTGTTCCTACAGTTTTGTTAATTGTATTGTCTAGCCTATAAGCTAAATGATAAAATTAACAATAATAATAAAAGCAATAATAATAATTTTAGCTTTTAGCTCACATTTAGCTACTTTTGGTTTAGAGTTCTGCTTCTTTTAGGTTTATTAACTCACTTTCAGCATCTTGGGCATTGAGTCGTTTAGCGTTCTCAGTGTGTTTTAGCAGAAAACGTTGTTTCCCCAGTCTAACTTGGTCTTTCATCCACCATCTTGTCCAGGTCTCCGTAAGGGCAGGTTCTGGATCACACCAGACCCATACCACCACGAAGACAACATCCAGATCGGCCGGGAGGTGAAGATCAGCTGCCAGGTGGAAGCCACACCTCTGGAGGAGCTGCAGTTCAGCTGGTTGAAAAACGGCCGGCCGCTGAGGAGCTCTGAGCGGATGGTCATCACCCACATGGACACGGGCGTCTCTCCGGGAACCACCAACCTGGACATCATCGACCTGAAGTTCACCGACTTCGGCACCTACACCTGTGTGGCCTCGCTGAGGAACGGAGGAACCCCAGAGATCAGCATCGACGTCAACATTTCATCCACCACAGGTCCGGAGTAGTTTGTTCTGAAAGCAGCCGAACAAGCCACAAACCCACTTAAAGCCTAGAACATCTCCAGAGCTAAGGTACTGCTGGTACCAACCTGATAAAAGGTCGGACCTGACAGATCCAGTTTGGTACATTGTCAGTGACCTGGTCCTGTACTGAGGAAAGTTTGTGCAGTTCTTCCTTCATTAATCCAGAATAATAAAAATAAACATAAAATGTAAAACAGTAGAATATGCTTATATTTAGCTCCTCGAATGAGAAGTGAAACCAGTGACAACATCAGAACCTGGTCCATTTTTTACATCCTACAAACGCCATTTTGCCTCTCTCCTTGTAGTTCCTCCTGAGCTCACCATCCCCAAGGGCCAGTCCGAACTCATGGTTCATGAGGGCGACACCGTGGACCTGCAGTGCTTGGTCTCAGGAAAACCCAAACCCATCATTCTGTGGTCTCGTGTGGAGGAAAGCGGGTCGGCGGCCGTACCGACTGCGATGCCCGACGGCTCGGCTCAGGTGGAGAGCTACGACGGCATCCTGAGGATCAACAACGTGACGAGGGAGATGAGCGGGACGTACCGCTGCCAGACGAGCCAGTACAACGGGTTCAACGTGAAACCCAGGGAGGGTCTGATCCAGCTGGTGGTGCACTGTGAGCATCTCACACACACACACACACACACACACACACACACACACACACACACACGTGCACTGGTTTGTTTTGCTATCTTTATGGGGACTTTACATTGACTTCCATTCATTTTTCATTCATTTCTATAGCCTAGCCCTGACCTTTACCCTAAACCTAACCATTACCAGTAAATACCTAACCTTAAACCTAACACATCCTCAATTCACACTTTAGTCTTAAATCTAACCCCTAACCCACCAACAGCACTTCTTCTTATGGGGCCCGGGCTTTGGGCCCCGTAAGGAGCAGTTGGTCCTCACAATGTAGTACAAGTTGGAAAAATGGGCCTTACAAAGTAACATAAACAAAAACACACACACACACACATTCGGCTCATTCAGGACATTCCTGCTGTGACTTTTGGTGTTTATCTAATTTCTACTTTTTGAAATATTTAGCTTTGTCTGCCATTTTTGTCTCATTGAAAGTTAATGGAGCTCTTCCTTCAAACCCTTTGAGCTGTTACTGATCATTTAAGCTGTTGTCCTGGTTCAGCTTTGTTCCGCTTCATCTATGCTATTTTCTGCTTCCTTCAGCTCCTTTTAGCTTCTTTCTGCTCATTTCACTTTTTTTCCCCAAATATTTTTTACATTTTTTTAGCTTTTTTCCCTTTACCATTCAGCTTCTTTTTTTTCTTTCAAACGTCAGCTTTTTGTGCTTCTGTCAGCTATTTCAGCTGATTTCAGAGAATGCTTTTATCTTATTTCATCTTTTTCAATACTTTTCAGCTAATTTTAGCCTTTTTGTGCCTTTTTCAGCTATTTTCAGCTAATTCTCTTCTAAGCTCTTTTGTGCTCTGTTAAACGTCTACTAATTTCATCTATTTTGTATTCCATTTATTTTTTCTGCTAATTTGGCTTTTTACACTCATTTCAGATTTTTCTTTCCTAATTTTAGCATGTTTCTGCTACTCTTTTTTCTTTCATCTTTTCAGCTATTGGTGTATTTCAAATAAGCTTTAGCTTTTTCCAGCTCCAGCTTTCAGCAAAATCATTCAGCAACAACTACTCACTGCCTTTTCACAGAAATGCAGTTTCTCTAGTTCTTCTGGTCTTCTGCAGAATTTGTTGTATTTTAGCTGTTCTTCTATCGCCAAATTCAGCTGATGGAAGCTGTGACTTTTGTTTGTTTTTTTGTTTTTTTAACTCAGTCTTTTTTTAAATATTTAACTTTATTTACAAATATTTCCCATAGAAATACATCGAGTTCACTCAAGTTCCTTCAAAAACATTTTTCTTTAAAGTCTGCTATAGTTAAATGGATTTGTTTTTGTCTTCATATGCTACTTTTAGCTTTTAGTTAACATTTTACTACTTTTAGCTTAAAGCTAACCTTTATATACTTTTAGTTAACCTTATATGTTTAGCTTAAAGCTAAAATTTAGCTACTTTTAGCTA
Organism: Nematolebias whitei; assembly: GCF_014905685.2. Lineage (NCBI taxonomy): Eukaryota > Metazoa > Chordata > Actinopteri > Cyprinodontiformes > Rivulidae > Nematolebias > Nematolebias whitei. Next base: position 29,035,256 of record NC_056518.1, on the reverse strand, counting down.
GGCTGTGATGCTTTAGGTTCTTTACTAGCATTTTGCTACATTTAACTTCCGTACTTCCGTGTTCTAACTTTAACTGCTCAGTTTCAGCATATTCAGAGCTTTAATTCAACGCTCACCAAACAAATCAAAATGGCTACCACAGCTAATCCACTTTAGTCCACAAAGAAATGGCTATATCTCAGTCAATTTTAAAGATATTGAGCTGACATTTGGTGTGGTAATAGCTGAGTCATCTCTAACACATAGTCTGAGGGCTAACAGATCGTGCATATTGTTTTCTTTTTTAAACACCTTCAGCTCCACCATTTCTCAACAAGAGATGATTTCAGTTTAAAACTTTGGCATGAAAGATGGTGAGTGATGGACCCTAAATGTTATTATATGTTTATGGTCTGACAGATTTAAAACACTCGTTCTTTGTTAAGCTTAATTAATTTGAGGCCATTCACCCTCTGAAGTTTGAACTAATTAACATCTTGTGTCTGGTGTCAGGCAGGATTTGTTCTCTCTCCATCAGAGAGGATGCTGATGATTATTTTCCTTCTGAGGGTGAAAACCCCGAGGAAGTTTTGTGTCGCCGCTGATTTTATGTTCGTTTATGTCAGGATGTTAATTTGTGAGGTGACAAATGTAAAGTGGCAGAAATTCACAGTAAGAAAAGGCCACAAATTCTGTTCCTAACAGGTTTGTTTCACTAGGCAGCAACAGATAGACACAAAATTGTGAAAAAATAAAGTTAATAGATCAGAAAACTTTGAATGCATCTTGTAGTAAAAGCTTAATAAATGTTTGTGAATAAAATAAGCACTTTGATGCACATTTTTGTTCCACGAAGTGCAAACAATCCATACAGTGTTGAGTTACAAGTTTACAAGTTTTCGTACTGTAGTAAAATACATAAAATAAATAAATAAATAAATAAAATAAACTGGTTCCAAACATCCGTTTCATGTTAATTTTTGTGCAAATTTTTTAAATGCGTTAAAAAATTCCTGTGATTTGACATTGAAGTCCTGCAAGTCACACAAGGAAATCAAGAGCAGCTACAAATGTTTCCAGACCTTTTAGAGACTCCCTCATGCACATCATTTGTACAAACCGGATTCCAAAAAAGTTGGGACACTAAACAAATAGTGAATAAAAACTGAATGCAATGTTGTGGAGATGGCAAATGTCAATATTTTATTCGTAATATAACATAGATGACAGATCAAAAGTTTATTCTGAGTAAATGTAACATTTTAAAGGAAAAAATATGTTGATTCAAAATTTCACAGTGTCACCAAATCCCAAAAAAGTTGGGACAAGTAGCAATAAGTGGCTGGAAAATAACGAACATCTGGAAGACCAATTAACACTAATTAGGTCAATTGACAACATGATTGGGTATTAAAAGAGCTTCTCAGAGTGTCAGTGTCTCTCAGAAGCCAAGATGGTAAGAGGATCACCAATTCCACCATTGTTGCGCAGAAAGATAGTGCAGCAATACCAGAATGGTGTTACACAGCGTAAAATAGCAAAGACTTTTAAGTTATCATCATGAACCGTGCATAACATCATCAAAAGATTCAGAGAATCTGGAACAATCGCAGTGCGTAAGGGTCAAGGCCGCAAAACTCTACTGGATGCTCGTGATCTCCGGGCCCTTAAACGTCACTGCACCTCAAACAGGAATGCCACTGTCAAGGAAATAACAGAATGGGCTCAGGAATACTTCCAGAAAGCATTGTCAGTGAACACAATCCACCGTGCCATCCGCCGTTGCCAGCTGAAACTCTACAGTGCAAAGAGGAAGCCATTTCTAAGCAAGCTCCACAAGCTCGGACGTTTGCACTGGGCCAGGGGTCATTTAAAATGGAGTGTGGCAAAATGGAAGACTGTTCTGTGGTCAGATGAGTCACGATTTGAAGTTCTTTATGGAACATTGGGACGCCGTGTCATCCGGACCAGAGAGGACAAGGATAACCCAAGTTGTTATCAACGCTCTGTTCAGAAGCCTGCATCACTGATGGTATGGGGTTGCATGAGCGCTTGTGGCATGGGCAGCTTGCATGTCTGGAAAGGCACCGTAAATGCAGAGAACTATGTTCAGGTTCTAGAACAACATATGCTCCCATCTAGACGTCATCTCTTTCAGGGAAGACCCTGCATTTTTCAACACGATAATGCCAGACCACATTCTGCAGCAATCACAACATCATGGCTACGTAGGAGAAGGATCCGGGTACTGAAATGGCCAGCCTGCAGTCCAGATCTTTCACCTATAGAGAACATTTGGCGCATCATAAAGAGGAAGGTGCGACAAAGAAGGCCCAAGACGATTGAACAGTTAGAGGCCTGTATTAGACATGAATGGGAGAGCATTCCTATTTCTAAACTTGAGAAACTGGCCTCCTCTGTCCCCAGACGTCTGTTGAATGTTGTAAGAAGAAGGGGGGATGCCACACAGTGGTAAAAATGGACTTGTCCCAACTTTTTTGGGATTTGTTGACGCCATGAAATTTGGAAACAATAGATTTTTCCCTTAAAGTGATACATTCTCCCAGTTTAAACTTTTGATCTGTGATTTGTGTTCTATTCTGAATAAAATATTAGATGTTGGCACCTCCACATCATTGCATTCAGTTTTTATTCACAATTTGTTTAGTGTCCCAACTTTTTTGGAATCTGGTTTGTAATTTGTCATTAACAGTAACACCAGTGAGATACTCGCTTAAGAGGCTCAGGACCAAAAACCACAATGTCCATCTTGTCTGAGTTGAAAAGCAAAACATTACAAGTCATCCAGCTTTTTATGTCTCTGAAACAAGGTTCTAATCAAAGTAACTGCTTGGTTTCAACAGGCTTTATGAATAAATATAACAGAGTATCATCAGCATAACAGTTTATTTCACACTGTAGAAGCATATCTAAACCAAAACGTAATAGTCCAAACACTTAACCTAGAGGAACTCCTTGAGAAATCTAAATATGATTTTGTTCCCACCTGAACGTCCTTGTGTTTCCTGTTTGTGTTTCAGTCCCCCCGACTGTCGAGCCGGTGTTCACAGATGTTCGTCAGGCCCTCAGCCGAGCCTTCAGCCTCACCTGCAGCTTACTGGAGGCCAACCCGGCTCGCCTCCTTCGATACGAGTGGAAGCTGGGCTCACGCCTTCTGACCGTCGGAGAGCTCAGTCACCAAAACCTTGACACCAGCTACCAAGTCAAAGCACTGAACCGAGAGGGCTACGGCGAGTACACCTGCGACATAACCAATGAGGCGGGAGCGGGACGCTGTACCTTCCTGGTCACAGGTGGGACAAACTGTTATTGTTAACCCTTGCCATATTCTGTGCGGGGAAACGGACCTCTTTATGTATTAGACAACACATGATAGCTTATGTGATATTAAAAAGTTTGTGTTATACTTGTTATTATCTAAAGCACAAATAAAAACATCCTCATATTAGTAGAAATGTGTAAACTTAATATATTTTACGTTTGAGTCTGGTTTAGTTTTTCGGTTGGTTGAGGCAGCTGTTAGCAGCTGTAAAAAGACGATCTATGCTCTTCATTTAAACTACCCTGCACTTTAAAGGGGCAGTCTTTTTATTTACTTATTTATTTGATGAAAAGTTGAGGCAACAAGCAGCATTTCCATCAGATTTACAACAAATATTTGTGAAACTTTATGAAACAAACTGAAGCAGCTTTCTGAGCTGGACTAATAACCCGTAGAGCTGTGGACCCTCCGCCTGGGAGGAGCTCCGGACTCGCTCGGCTTCTCCTCTCTGACTGACTTGACTCGCATCTCTGGCCCTTCCTGATCAAAGCTTGCCTGCAAAGACACCCTTCCAGATTTCCTCTAAAACCCGCGGTCACGTTAAGCCTCTTAACTGGGCCAGCTGCCAAGCAGCAGCGCATTCTGCTGTCAGCAGCACTAAATGTTTAAACAATCAAATTATAAACTGCAGTCGCAAAAAGCTGAGGAAAGGTGATGGCGTCTACGTGGGACCTGTCATTTTCTGAGGTGTATATATATTTAAATATATAAAGGCTTATTAAAGTTTGCTCATCCTGCAGCAGCTAATAAAACTGCTCAACTTCAAACTGAAATCCTGTGAGGCGTGACCTGGAAAAAAGTGCCTACCTCAGGAAACTAGCGGATTGCCTTGAATCCTCAGTTCAGCTCGGTACAGTTCCACCTCCTGAGCATGCTCGATGCTCGGGGGCAGTGGAGACCTCCAGCAGAACCAGAACCAGGATCAGCAGCCATCTGACTCAGTTGATTGAGGGCTTGCAGGACAGAGACACAATCATGTCAGTTGGGTTTTTGTTTAAAATATAAATAAAAACAAAATTTACTTATTTGCAAATCTAATAATTTTTACAGTAGAACACAGTAAACATGACAAATGTTGCAGGTTGCAACATTTGTCATGTTTACTGTGTTCACAGGTGTTTGTATGAAAAACATTTTAGAATCTGTCAGAAGTAAAGATGGGCAGAGGTTCACCGGTCTGGTTGTAAATTGTCTAATTTCTCAACTCTATCTTGTAAATGAGTTGCCCGTGTGTGGCCTGTTTGACCCTTGACCTCTGTGCCTCCTCAGGGAAAGCCCACACTCCAGAGTTTTACTACGACGTCTACAGCACTCTGTGGCAGAACCGACCCCAGGTCTATGGCTTCAAGCTGCAGTGGACTCAGATGGAGCCCAATGCCGTGGATCGGATTCTGGCCTACAGGCTCGGTATCAAGCAGGTCTGTACGAAACACTCAGATCTCAGGGTATGAATTAAAAAGACGGACGTTTAGAGTCTTTGAGTTGTAGAGTGACTCAGGACTGAACGAAGTTTAATGAAAGCTAATTTTCTCTGCAAACCGCTGTGTGAACTCAACACTTTGTAGACTCAGTGTATTCTGTTCCAGTGCATTCTGGGATTTGTAGTTTTAGTGGGTTATGTGCTGTTTTAACACTTTTCTCTCCTACATCTGAGCAGAAATGAACCTCAGCCGAATATTCTCAGAGCTGTTTTTGTGCGTCTGTTGTAGCAAAATCTCCAACAACATAGATTCTGTAAAATAAAATGTTCAACAGTTCAGTTCAACTTTCTGTGGCCCGTTAAAACTCTGAATGTTCTGCTGTGATGTCTGAGATGGAGATCCAAACAGGACTGGGTTTTACCACTCTTTAAACCAGTTAGCAGCTCAAAGTAGCAAAAGATGAGCTAAAACTAAAAGGAGTAAAACAATAATTACAAGTTTAAAAAACTAGCTAGAAGCAATAAGAAGCAAACAGCTATTTAAAAGCTAAAAGCAGCTAAACACTAGCTAAACTAAGCTAAAACTACCAAACGGTTAACTCAAATGATCAAAACACTTGCTAAAAGTAGTAAAAGGTTAGCTAAAAACTAAAAGTAGCTAAATAATGGTTAAACCTATTAAAGGATTATCTAAAAGTTCAAAGAAGAAAACAGCTAGCTTAAAGCTTAAAATAGCAAAAAGCACCCTAAAAATAAGCTAAAACAGTAGCCAAAAGCTAAAAGTAGCATAAGAAGAGAAAAATAGAGCCAGCAGCTAAAGCAGATTTTAATAGAAAACAATATTTTCACAGGAATTGAGGAGATCTTAGTGTTTTTCTGTGGCTGGATGCTGAATTATCCAGCACCACACAGGATTTCTACAGTTAGCTCAAACCACAGCTGAGTTATTTTTAGGTTCAGTTCCTGCTCTTTATTACCTGTCTGTGCTGCCTTCTTTCAGCTACAACCGTGAAGTTTTACAACAACCTTAGGCTGATAATGTTTGTGTTAAGCTTATATTTGTGTTGGCTTATTTTCCAGTATGTTAATATGATTTAATAATTTTAAAACAAATAGTTTTCTGTTGGCATTCGTGACACATTTCAGGAGCTTACAGCTCCATCTTACTTACAGCCACAAACTTTATTCAAGCTTTCAAATCCTCCTAAGACATTAATCTGCCCATGTCGTATCCTCAGTTGGCAAAAAAAAAAAAAAAGGTTTAAAAGATTTGTGTATCAAGTAGGTTTTACATCTTTTTTGCCATCAGTTCGTCATGGTACTGGTTCTGTTGGACCGGAAAGAAACCGTTCTGATCATGTTTCTTCAGAGCTGTGAACATTTAACAGTTTCTTCAGAAATGTTAGCTCTTTTTCACAGACTTATGTTTCCTGCTTTATTTCATTTAATTTTTGACAACTATGTCTACAGACTTTGTATTATTTTAGCCGGTCATATTTCAAAACATTCAGCTCATTCAGGAGCTGGGAGCTGTGACTTTTGTTTTTGTCAATTTTACACTTTTCAAGATATTTAACTTTATTTACAAAAAAAAAAAAAAAAAACACATAGAAACACATTGAGATCTCTTCAGTTCATTCTAAAACATTGTTCTTTACAAAGTATAAAATATACAAAAATCAGTTACACTAGAAATCTGCTTTAGCTGCTAACTTTGTTGTCTTACTGTTAGCCTTTTGCTAGTTTTACCCATTAGCAAGCCTTTTGTGTAATTTTTGCTGTTACCTACCCATTTGCTACCTTTAGCTACTATTCTACAATATTTCACCTTCACCTAACCTTTTTACATTTTTAGCTTTTAGCTACTGTTTTCTGTTACTTTTAGTTTTTATATAGTTTTTGTTACTTTTAGATTTTATCTAACTTTTTTTAAGTTTAGTCTTTAACTAACTTTTTATATTGAGATTTTAGCTGTTCTTTTTCTACCTTTAGCCTCCTTTTTGAGTAATTTTAGCTGTTGCTACTTTTTTTCTGTTTTGCAAAAAAAAAATTATAATTTATAATCACTTGTTTTGTGTTTGTCTCAGACGGGACAGTCTCGCTGGTGGGAGCAGGAGATCCCCATGGAGAGAACCATCCAGAAGGGCCAGCTGCTGACCTACAACCTGACAGAACTGATCAAACCCGAGTCCTACCTGGTCCGCCTCACCCCCATCACCCGGTATGGAGAGGGGGACACCTCAGAACGCATCATCACGTACAGCGGTGGGTCCTTCTCACTCACCATTAAACTCACTCACCAATAAATTCACTGTTTAGGGTGGTATTTACCCACTACTAAAGGTTTAAGGTGGTATTAATCCATTAACTAAAACTTTAAGATGGTATTAATCCACTGATTTAACATTTAAGGTGGTATTAATTTTCTGACGTAACATTTAAGGTGGTATTATTCAACAACTAACCTTTTAAGGAGGTATTAATACACTGACTTAACATTTAAGGTGGTAAAGTGGTATTAATCCACTCTCAGAATGTTTAAGGTAGTATAATCCACTTACTAAAACTTTAAGGTTGTATTAATCCAATGACTAAATCTTTAAGGTGGTATTATTCAACAGACTAAACATTTAAGGTGGTATTAATCCATTTACTAAACCTTTAAGGTAGTATTAATCTACTGTCAGAATGGTTAAGATGATGTTCAACAGACTTAACCTTTTAAGGTGGTATTAATACAGACTAAACATTTAAGGTGGTATTATTTAACAGACTAAACTTTTAAGGTGGTATTAAATCACTTACTAAACCTTTAAGGTAGTATTAATCCACTTTCAGAATGTTTTATGGTGGTATTAATCCACTGACTAAACATTTAAGGTGGTATTAATCCAC
>NC_056518.1:29016887-29027609 GCF_014905685.2 Nematolebias whitei | reverse complement strand
TAATCCACTGACTAAACATTTAAGGTGGTATTAATCCACTGACTAAAGATTTAAGGTAGTATTAATCTGCTGACTAAAGGTTTAAGGTGGTATTAATCCACTGAATAAACATTTAAGGTGGTTATTTAACCTTTATTTTAGCTGCAGCACATTTCAGAAGAAATTAAGAATTTTACCAACTTTTTTTTTTACTTCTCCAAATTAAAATCTTTCTTAAAGATGAAAGCTTTAATAAACAGTAAATAGGGTTTTGTTTAATGAATAAAGTCTCTGTTGGATCTGCTCTGATCGTGCTCTCTGTGTGTTTGCAGCTCCTGTGAACCCACATCTCAGTGAGTATCGGATCAAAACTCCCACTTTTCCGTTCTGAGCTAGGCCTCTGGTCAAAGCTGGATCTGCTGCGTGGATCAGATGTTTGTTTGTGTGTAATTGTAAACCACGTGTGTTTTCAGGGGAGTTCCAGTGTGGTTTTGAGGAGGAGGCGTTATGCTTGTTCTCTCAGGACAAAGCGGATGATTTCGACTGGACTCGCCACCGCGCCGCCTCACGGGACACAAAATACACGCCCAACACCGGACCGAGCTCTGACCGCTCCGGCTCGAAGCAGGGTGCGACAACAGGCACAAACACGTTTCTATCTGCAACAGATAGATTTACAGAAACTAATTCCTGATCATGTTTTTCACAATGTGTAAATGTTCCCAAACATCCTAAAATACTACATTTAATCTGAGTATTTCTACAGAACTGTTATGGTAAAAACATCAGGGTTTGGTGCACAAACAGACAGTAAATAATCACAGGCAGGGAACTCAGCGTTGCTCATTGCTGCTTCTTGTTTTAGATGGTTTTTTTTGCACACCAGATTTAAAACTTGAGCATCTGTAGAGGAGAGGACCGGCTGTACCTCGTTAGGCTGGCATTGAGTTCTGCAGAAGCCTAGTAAACAAATCATAAAAAACTCTAAAATAAGCAGGATAAAGGCTGTCGAGGACCGGATTGGGACATCGGTAAGAAAACCTAGCAAGACTCAGAAGTGTGGGAAGAAGCCAGAGACAACACAAGGAGAGGGAGATCATGTAAACTCCACGCAGAACGCTCCCAGCTCAGTGCAATATGACTTGTTACGTTTTTATAAATCCCACCCTGTCCATCACCTTAGAGCCTCCCTACCAACATTATAACTCCTCATCTGGTTCTGGAGAACCTTTATCCTGCACATGAAAGATGGAGGGTGATTCCTACCAGGCATGCTTGGCCTGTAATTCAGCCGACCTGTGACCCTGACTTCCTGTCCCTCAGGTTTCTACATGTACATCGAGACGTCGAGGCCGAGGCTGGAGGGCGACAAGGCTCGTCTGCTGTCCCCAACTTTCAACATGAACTCCAAGAATTTTATCTCCTCTTCCTCCGTCGGCAACAGCCCCACCTACTGCTTCACCTTCTACTACCACATGTATGGAAAACACATAGGTGAGAGCATGGCAGTGGTGGGGGGAGACGTTCACCGCTCGGGGATGACGGAGGGTGTCCTAAACATCAAAGTTTGTTTGTCCCGTAGGAAAGCTGAACATCTTCTTGCGTCAGAAAGGTCAGACGTTGACGGACACCTTAGTCTGGAGTTTGTCCGGTAACCAAGGAAACTACTGGAGGCAGGCTCGGGTCGACATCCACCCGACTGCAGCCTTTCAGGTACAGGACACACCACCTGCTGCCTGACTGCAGCTGAATGCAGATATGGATGGGATCATGCAGCAGAGAGAATCCAGATGTTTTACTGCAAGAGACCCATTAAAACTGCATCAACTGCCAAGGCTTCTTTGCTTGTTTTGTAGATGGTGATGGAGGGGGTCCGAGGCCCTGGGATCGAAGGCGATATCGCGATTGATGATGTCACGATTGAGGAGGGCGAATGCAAAGACCCCCCACCCAACAGTGAGCCCCATCAGAGTCCATACAGCGCAATCTTCACTGTAAACGTTTTCCTTTTTAACGTGACATCTTTATTCGTCTTGTTTTTTCTCCCCAGATTTAAGGTCATTGGCCCCGCCCTCATCAAACCATATATGGCACCTCTGCTTCACTCTGAGGCTTGTTCTGATTGGCTGGCAGAGGTGACCCCATCCTACGCTGCACACTTTCCATACAGGACGCCACGAGTTTTGACTCCTACAGCCCCCAGCCCTTTTCTACGACTGAGGGCAATTTTTATTAATTTATTTTTGTTTTTTGTAACTTAGCACAACAATTTATAACAAGTGAACTGGTGCGCTGTGAAACCAGGATCTCAATGGGCTGCGACCGCTGGTGATTAGTGGTCAAATGTTATTCTCTAGGGGAGAATGTCTCAAAACGTCTGCGGGAGGTTCTCCGTCTCCTCACGAGTTGCACAGGCTCGTCAGTCGAATTCTGAACGTTCAAAGTAATTTTCTCAAAAACAGCGTCACTGCAGGACCGTTTAACCAAACCCATCTCAGGTGTCTCCAACCTGACTCTAAACCTTCTCAAGTTTGTTTCGAGACTCGGTTTTGTTTCCTGCGACAGTAGCGTCGTTCTAACGTGACCTGATCTTCTTTCTTGCAGCTGCACCCTGAGAGTCTTGTGGTCTTGTAAGACTCATGTTCTTACATGAACCTTACGAGACCAGATCAGTCTACCTGCCCTAAAGCCAACATGGATTGTAAATACAGACTATAGAGGATTTATTTATATGATTTAGTGACACGGTGCACTTGTTGACGGTAATCCCTCAGAGCGGAGCCTGAAGTTACTTCGGTGAGACGTAATCCAGCTTCAGAGGTCAGCGACACGAACTGTTGTGGGATTGTTGTGTTCTGCAGGTTTGCAGATGTCGCAGAACCATCAGGTCAGATCTTTATGCTTTTTACTGAACTAGAAACTTGTTTCCTGTTTTTATTTTGAGTTTATTGTTGAAATAATCCTCTTCAAAACTTACATCAACATGATTTCAGTCTTAAAGAAACATTTTGGTTGTTCTAAACGCTGCTGCAGGCGCATGTTATAATAAAAAAAAATCCATGTTAAAGGGATATTCTGCTCATTTAGATGTGGGATTCTGTGGAAAAATTATGAACAAATAATATATTTCCTGTTACCATTGAAAATACCATTAGCAATACAAGTGAATAAAGGATTTATCAGCTTTATGCATATAAAACTGAAGCATCATGTTCAGTAATAATGATTGTAGATCTCAGCTGTCGCCTCGTTTTATGCCTGAGGCGGCCATCTTTGAGTCTGAGGTCGGTAGTTTCTGATTTTCCTGAGTAAGGATTTCGACTTTGTTTTTTTGTTTTTTAAATCGAAAATCAAAAACTAAAAGTCTTAAAGCAGCTCCAGTCTCTATAAACTTTCACAGCTGTCCATGCAAACATACAACGGGCAGCTTGGGGGCCACACCTGGCCCACAGGTGAGTTCTTCCAAAATATAACTTGATTTCTAAATAAAGAAACACTACATATTTCTGTCAGACATCCCGTTATATAAATGATGGATGAGAGGACTGTACAGATCAGTTCACCTGCTGATGAGTTCTAAGTAAAACTAGATTCAAAATCTTGAAATAAATTTAGGTAATGTCAGCGTTGGCCGGCCGGCCCCTGAGCTGTCGGCTTTCAGTAACTGCCAGGTTTGCGTTATAATTATTTGCGTAAATGTTTGTGGTTATTTGTGAGACCAACGTCAATGTTATCATCATAAAACCTCTAATTTTCAACGTTTTATGGTTTTTCAATCAAAAGCTTTCGTTTAAGCCTTTACATCGCTGCTAATTTTGGACTAAAGTAAATTAAATATTTACAGATTAGAGCACAGGGTGCAGTGGAAGTGTTACAGCTAGCTGCTGCCGCTTTTTTTATGTGACTCGTGATGCAGGAAGTGAGTTGTTTTAGAGACTGGGACCGTTTGAAGGCGCCATAGTTCCACTTTAATTTTAGCTGCGTTCAGACTAGCCTTTAGCTTGTCACTCCTGTCAGGATTAAACTCTAAGCCAAGTTTCAAAGAGCTATCTGCAGCAGGTAAGATACTAACAGTGTGGATGTTGAGTCAACGTTCAGTCAAACATCCGTCTCGACCTGGAATAGTGTTTTGTGACTTTTAATGTTTGTAACTTACACGTTTGGAACAATTTAATTTATTTACAAATATGTACCCAATAGAAAGTCATTGATCTATCGTTAATTCCTTCAAAATCATGATTTTTTTTTAATCTGCCTCAGCTATTGACTCTTTTTTTTTTTTTTGTCCTTTTAGCTACTGTTTAGCTGATTTTAACAATGGTTTTGCTAATTTTAGCATTTTTGCTGCTGTTGCTAATTTCACTTATTTTGTTTGTTTGTTTGAACTTTAAGAATTCAGTTTTAGCTTTTTCTCAGGAAAGTCCCCAATTTGTAATTATGTCTTTTCCACGGAAGCCCACTTTAAAATGTGTGGAATATCCCTTTAATGTACAGCTTTTTGTTTACAGGACGAGTTAATCCGTTAAAGAAACAGATAAAGTCATATTTCTGCCTGGTTGTTTCCATCGTTTATATTGAATCATCTGTAATCTGGTCCAGATTAAATCATGTTCTCAACAGAAAACAACTCCACGCTCAGGTCATCGCTTGGTTTGACTTTTGGATCTGTTTGGCAACATGACCAGAATCAGATTTTTCTTGTTTCTGTCGGAGATCTTGTTCCTGGTGGAAAAGGTTGACCTTTGACCTCTGAGCTGCTTGGATTAAACCCGACCTGAATGTTAGTTTCCTGCTCGTCCTGCTTCAGAGGGACGGCAGGTTTCCTGTCCTTTCAGCGTCACAGAGACTATTCAAAAGTATAAATATATATTTTTAGATTATATTTGGACGCCGGTCCGACACCTTCTGCCATAAAACCAAGTGCCTTCAACCCAGAGAGGAGGATTGTTGCCGTGGAAACAGACGAGCTGTGGTTCGAGTATGCAAAGACAATTTCTAGCTTTTTATTCCTTTTACGAGTCGAACAGAAACGACGAGCATGAATCCCGTAAGAGGAGGAGAAGCCAAGACAAAGACTTGATTCAGGCGAGAAGTTCTGGTTGAATTCAGACAAAAAGTACCGGAGGAACTGGACTCGTCGCCAGCAGGACTGAAGCGTTTGGTTTGTCACGATCTGACGAGAGTTTGCTTTTGTTTGAGAAAAATGTGACATGAAGCTGACTCCGATCTGGATCCCGTAATAATATAAACTCTTTATTTATTTATTTATTTTTTGTCCCGCACTGTCCAGCTCATATTTTTAGTTCTGTTCTGACCCAGGTCGGTGGTGCATTTCTTGTTTGAAATCATGTTGAAATTCATAAAAAGCAAAGAAAAGTGTTATATTTACAAAGTGATTTATTGTTCCGGTTATTTCAGTGTTGACTGACTAAAGGGTTTCATATTCTTTATGCTGATAAAATGTTTCTAATAAAAGTCTGACAAGTATTTATTCTTAAAAACATTTGCATTTTTTATTCATTTTACAAACTTCTATGTTTATAAACCGTATGTATGGAAAAACAGCAGAGAAAGCTTTGTTTGATTTAAAAAAATTAAGCAAATATAACGGCAAATAAAACATCCAATTTTATATTTTTTAACAGTTTAAATCTTATATTTAAATTTTCATACTTTACTTTTAAGGTAAAAAAAATCTACTTGGTTTATACTATTTAAATTGAGTGAATGTTTATTTATATGTGAATTATTTTTTACATTTGCTCATATTTTTTATGTTCAAGCTGAATTTAATTTTATCATAAAAGATTTAATATATTGTTTAAACATAAAAAATAAATTTTAAGAACATAAAGATATGTTTATAAAAACTTGTTTAAATTGAACCTTTCACATTATGATGTAATACTTTTTTTTTTTTTTTTAATTATGGCACAAATGTGCTTCCGTACTTTTCAGGCTTTCATGTTCAGTGACAAATCACAGGAAGTTTTGATCAGTTTGTAAATTAAAACTAATATTTATCTTGAACAGTCAGCGATCAAATGCTGTTTTCCTCTTTTTAGTTTTTGCTGTACATTTTTGTTGCAAACTACAGAACACTTTGCTCCTAACACTCAGCTCCATCAAAATTATGATTTTTAATGTTTTTAAATGTTTTGCTTTATTTACTTTTTTCCCTATCTATATAAGTTAATTGAGAACTCTTCAAAAACTGTTATTTTCCTCATTTTATTTACTATTTAGCTCATTTTAACTTGTAGCTGTTTTGCTAATGAAGTTTTGTCTACTGTTTTGCTAATTTTAGCTTTTGGCTTATATCTGCTCATTTAAACTATTGTTCTGCCAATTTTGCTGGTCCTCACTTTAATTTTAGATTTTATCTTTCTTTTGCCAATGTATTAACTTTCAGCTATCATTCTTCCAATGTTAACTTTCAGCTACTGTTTTGCTAATTATAGCTTATAGCTGATTTCCTGGTCCTAGCTTTTGGTTTGCCACTTTTCGCTGTTGTTTCTTGGTCCTAGCTATATGTGTTAGTTTGATAATTTTAGTTTTTAGCGTTGTTTTGCTCATTTTAGCTGTTACTGAGCTTTACAACTAGCACTCTAATTTTTACAGGAAATTCATTTTTCTGGTTAAATTTCTGAACACAGGTTGAAAACTGACATTTAATATTTCATTACCAACAGTTAAAACATGTTACACTGTCATTGAAGCAGAAACGCTTCATAAAGAACTAAAACCTGGTGGTAGTAGCCGAGACTGATCCCCAACACGGACTCCGAGCAGGAAGGTTTAAGCTTTGGCATACACGTGTTCAAGGAATTGGGACTAAAGTAGACGGATCCGTGAGTTTCAGGGACCATTTGTGTCGGCACCAATATGACCCCCACCCCACCAAAACAGAAAATAAACATCAAGCAAATCTAAAAACATGATTCTATTTAACCGTTTCCATTTAAATCAGTCGAGGCTCAGACATGGCAGGTGTATCAAAAAATTAGGGGTGCACTGATTTCAGTTTTCTGGCCAATCACCGATGTCTAAAGTCTGACCTGCCAATTTCGATTTTGGCTGATACTGATTTTGTTTTATAAGCGACACTCGGGTGTTATAAGGTCACAATGCACCTTCAATTTTCCATTTTATTGAAAACAAACCCTTGAACAATATCCTAGAAGTACAAATTTGTTTTAACTGGCCATGAGGTAGTGCTCTGAAATATGAAAGACGTTTATAGACAATCGTTAAAACTACAAAAATTTCATGCATCGGTCGAGTTCCCAAAATTAAGGAAATCAGGGCCAATTATCAGTGCACCCCTACAAAAAACGTCAACAGAGGAGACGCTAAGAATGTCCAAACTCAAGACTAAAATGTCCAAATTCAGACCCTGAAAAAGTCCAAACTCAGAGATTAAAAAAAAAGTTCAAACTCAAGACTAAAAATGTCCAAACTGAGACCCTAAAAACGTCCAAATTCAGACCCTGAAAAAGTCCAAACTCGGGAGATTAAAAATGTCCAAACTCAAGACTAAAATGTCCAAACTCGGACTAAAAAAGTTCAAACTCAGAGATTAAAAAAGTTCAAACTCAAGACTAAAATGTCCAAACTCAAGACTAAAATGTCCAATCTCGGACTAAAAAAGTTTAAACTCAGAGATTAAAAAAAGTTCAAACTCAGAGATTAAAAAAAGTTCAAACTCAGAGATTAAAAAAGTTCAAACTCAAGACTAAAATGTCCAAACTGAGACCCTAAAAACGTCCAAATTCAAACCCTGAAAATGCCCAAACCAGAAAAAAAAAAAAAGGTCCAAACTCAGAGACTAAAAAGTTCAAATTCAGCAAAAAGACAAACTTTATTACATATATTGTCAACATGGAGGCACGTGAAAGTCCTGCAGGCTCTGTTGGTGATCAGTTCTTCCAGAAGTTCGGGTTCTGGGCCATCCTTCTCTGGAAGTTCTCGAACCACCTGAGGACGCAGCTGGACGGGATGAAGGTCTCTGTGGGGTTCGGCGTCATCTGCGCCTGCGTCAGGGCGAAGGACGAGACGAAGTTGTAGAGACTGTCCAGCATCTTCTGGGTGAACTGCATGAACGTGTCCACGGTGGACACGGCGGCGCTGGACACCGGGATCTGCTGGAGCAGCTGCTCCAGGGGCTCCACGGACACGCCCACCTGAGCCACGGACGGCTGCGCGGAGGCCATGGCCCCGAAGGGGTGCGCGCCGCCCTCCCCGGACTTCAGCCCGGAGATCTTGAAGATGGCGCTGGGCTTCTCGTTGGTGATGAAGCCGAGCAGCTGCCACACCGGGCCGCCTCTCAGTGGGTCGGGAAAGGAGAAGTAGACGGCTCCTCCTGTGCCGGTGGGAAACGGCACCGAGCCCAGCATGAACACCACCACGTGATTCACGTTCTCGTAGTCCGCCAGGTTGAACACAAACTTGTCCGGTGCGACCTGCAGGGCGTCGGTTTGCACCAGCCTGCCGGCGACTAAACACCCGAACATCTCTGCTGAGAGCCGAGCAATCCGTCCGAGCAGAACCCGCCGGCTGAAAACATGCACAGGGACGGAGGTTCGCTCCAAAACAACCAGGACGTAACAGGACTCTAGAAACTTCTTCTTCTTCTTCTTCGAACGGTCAGTCTGCACACAGCGCCGGGGCGTTGTCTCCCCCTAAAGGCTGGAAAGAGTACTGCACCCTGAAGCTGCTCTCGAAAACAACCTGTGCTCGTTTGTCTGTCATCTGTTAGCAAAATATCTGTATTTTAATCAAATAGTAATTAATCACTGGGTATACATCTACGACTGAATAACTTTTGGAGGAAGTCCTATTCAAGACGGCCACTACAGCTAACTGACATTAGCAATCTCTACAACTCTATCAATGTTAATGATGTTTCAGATAAACTTTTGCAGGAAAGTCATCCTCAAAATGAACTCTGAGCGCTACGCACCACCTTTGTTTGAAGTTTGGCATGCAAGGGGGATAAGCACTCCTTTGATGGAAGCTAATTTAATTATAATTTAATACATGTATAATTTAATAATAATTACATGCGGCTGTTTTTGTTTCGTTTTTATATAATTTCTATTATTTACTTTTCATTTTATATGATTGTCTATTGTCTGTACCTCATTTGTGTTCTTTGCCTAAAGCAGGTTTCTTGAAAATGAGTCCTTGAGACTCAATGAGTCTAACCTGTTTAATTAAAGGTTGAATGAAATGTTTAATTTTCTGACAATCCACCCATCATCTTCCAGTGTTGTATAAAGTACCTCAAAGTGATACTTCAGTGAAAGTACAAGTATCTTACCATAAAATTACTTTACTGAACTGAACAATGAAAGATTGAACTTTAAAATGTCTGATTCTAATGAGGTACATTAATTCAACCTTTATTAACCTTTATTAATAAAGCTATTAGAAAACCTACATTGTTGTGTAGTTGGCTTGTTTACTGAGCTTGGTTCTGTTTGGTTATGGCTTGTTTCTTTCTGACTAATTAATAATAAAATATATATTATAGGATAATATCATATGAACTAGAAGTTCTTATGCGCTTGAAGCAGTTCATGTCCTGGAGAACACCAAACCTCTCCTTTTTAGCAGCTACCATCATTTCCACACCCATCAGGAATGTGTCTCCACTGTGAGTCAACAAAAAAGACCAGTTATAATGATTGATATCTGCATATGCATCTAGCTTGTTCACAGTGGGAGCTGCAGTTTTCACACAAGCAGCGGGGGAGAGGCTGGTTTGTGACTGAGCGGGAGAGAGAAGTGGCCGCATGAAGTCACAGACTGGGAGAACAAACAAGCATTGCCCAATCAGATTTCTTGTAAAAATATGTCAAAATTCTACTTAAGTAAAGTAACGAAGTGTTTCTACTTTGTTACATTACAACACTGTCATCTTCCTCTTTGTTCTAAGTTAGGTCTCAGGGGCAGCAGCTTGAGCCAGAGGCCAAAACATCTTGCTCACTTCTTCCAGCTTTTCTGGGAGGGCTCCAAGATGTTCCCAAACAGCGATGAGACATCTCTCCCAGGTGTCCGGGGTCTTCTTCTTCTATTATGTCTAAAACTGCAGTGCATGTGTTAAAAGGCTTATTGACCCTTGATTTTTTTTTAAAATTATTTTATTTCAGCTGCTCGCTGCGTTAGGGGTCGCCACAGCGAACTAAGACGCACAAAGACTTGGCAGTTACTTTTACGCCTGCCCTTCCTGACGCAGCCACGGAGCTACCACGGCCCTCTGTGTGGAGCAGAGAGCTGCTATCTAGGACACCCGGAGGAGCAGATGGTGGGGGTTAAGGGCCTTGCTCAAGGGCCCAGGGTGGGACGAATGAGGGTTGGGGCAGGTGTGGGTGCTTCACCTACCCCACCCACATTTTTGATATTGTCGGTACCGGGGCTTGGACCGGCGATCTTCCGATCACAGGCCCACCTTCTCTAACCTCTGCGCCACCACTCCCCTCCCCTCCCTTGATGATCATGCTAAAAGAACCAGTTCTTACAAATGCTAATATTATTCTAATATTTTTTTTAACATGAAATATTTTACTCAAATAGCATTTTAAAGCGGGGTTTTGCAGAACTAGAGCACAAAATCTGTTCTTTTTCTGAATTAAAATCTGAAGACATTCTACTACCACTATGATTTTTTTTTTTAAATCATTCTCTGGAAATTAAACACCTCACTGATTTTGCGAGCCAAAATAATAACATGAAACACTG
>NC_056518.1:28973983-29016487 GCF_014905685.2 Nematolebias whitei | reverse complement strand
ACACTTAAATTGAAACCTAATAAAACACATCTAGATGCATGCTCAATAATCCAGGTAGATAAATAATAAAAAACAGATTACCAAGGTCTTACCAAAAGACCATGAAACTTAATGTATTTAAAATAATTCAACTTGCATTAATAACTTGGTTCCTGAAAGGTGCGAGTAGCTGTTTTGATGGATGATGACGCGTGCTTTCATGGGGTCGAACACTGGTATTTCCGAGCTCTGGGGGTGTTCCTGAATGCGACACACAAAGCTCATCAGCGCTCGCGTTCAGTCGGGTCTGCTGATTGCTGCTACCGGCCCGTCGACTCTCATCTCCTGCGACCCACTCTGGAAAAATGGGCCTTTGTTGATTTTTTACCCCGGACACCAACCACACAAACGGCTCCTAACCATCTTATTTTGGATGCCAAAGATTGAAGTTCACATCGCTTCTTTAACGACGAAAAAACTTCGCCCTGACGGCGAGGAGCAGCCTGGGCCCTTGTCGCATATGGTGAGTGTCCGCCGTTGCGCTACGGCCTCTCGGCTCTCTCGGAACTCGAGGCCCGAGGCTCCCGTCTGTGGTTGTAGGCCGCGGGTATTGCCCGAGTGGACACTAGTGGGCCATTTAAACGGTTTATACAAAGTTGGGTTGTGTTTCTTAAACCATAACACGGTCGTAGTAGTTAATCAGTGGCTTTATACGCAGTTGTTATCAACACGTTGATGGTTTAGATTAGCTAGCTTTCAGCTAACATTAGTTAGCCGGTAAACACAACATTTGTCATTATTCAAGCCTCTGGGTCCAGTGAGGGGTCTGCTCGAGGCATTTTCTTACAAATCCGCCCTGTTTTATTAATGTATGTGAAACGATAATTAATAATAAGTGAATTATTATAAAGCTCTTAGTGTCGATACAAACTTTGTACCAGGCTACACAGCTAACATCCCTTTTCTTATCCTCTTAGATTGATTGTGTCTGATGAAATAATCAGGGTTCCGTATGCCTCCACTACTGTAGTCCTTGTTTTAAAGCCTCACGACATTCACTGTATGTCACGACTTATTGACTGTATTTTAAGCTTAAACTTCAAATCAGAGGTTAAAGACGCCGGGTTAAAAAAAGAGAAAGACAGCAAAAAAGTGAAGACGAAGGGGATTAGGTGCTTATTTCGTCATTTCTGTGATAAACTGATGTAACACGATGTTATTTAAAAGCTGTAACTCGGAATGCCTCCAACCTAGTATTGATTTGATCATGACTACCTGGTGTTATTTACATTCAGAGAGGCTGTTAAATAGATTAATTGCTTGTTTGCTACTTAAAATTAAAATTTTAGATCATCGTGTTATTTAACAATTACAGAGCCTTTCAGTAAAATTATAAAGTTTTATGGGTTTCTGTTAGGACAGAATAAAAATAATAATTTGGCATTAATCAGGTTTTAAAACAAAAGTAGCATTGCTGCCTTGCGTGCCTACATTTTTAAAGGAAGCCGGCTTGAGATAAGTTGTATAGTTGTTCAAACTATCCGATGGGGATTACTCTCAACTACCACCACACCCAAGTTTAGCCCCGTCTGCAAAACTGCCTTGTTTGTGTTTTGATATGGTTGATTGGCTGTGGCAGTCATTTAAGTTAAGTCAGTCATAGATGTAAACCCAATGGCTTAGTCATGAAAATTATTTTAGTGGTTCATGGAATATTTTACTAACAGACACACAAAAATGGACTCAGGATTGCCTGCCTTTCTTAAAGTTTCTGCCAATAATGGAAAATACGTTTCTGGGAATAATGAAAAACAAATGATGGAGGAGGCTCTTAAATATTTACACTTTGGCCATCACGTACCCATACCTTTTTGTGGGTACAAAAATGAACAGTCTGCTTGGTGTTTTTGTACTTTAACTTAATGTGACCTACATCCTACTCACCTTTGGATACACTGTATCTTTTATTAGTTGTTTGTAATTTGTGTTGGACCATCATTGTCACACAGACCACCTCGTCCTCAGTTTGAATCTGAATATGTGCAACTGGTTCTTCTTTTAGCTGAAGATAAAATGTTCTTCCTCTTTTTTACAATGTATTTTTGCTTGTGGTGCTTGGATTTTGTAATCTCTGTCAAACACACTCAAACTTTTTATTAATTTGTTTTAATCTTATTTTGAATTGTATTAACATTAAATTTTTCCACAAGTTGTTATATATTTTTAACAATTCTTGGGCAAATCAACTAAAACATCTCATTTAAGAATAAAAACAATGGTTTTTTTTTTTAAGTAAAAGAAGAAAGTAAACATCATCTGTGTGTGACAAAATAAATAAAATCGACATACAGTGCCTTGCGAAAGTATTCGGCCCTCTTGAACTTTTCAACCTTTTGCCACATTTCAGGCTTCAAACATAAAGATATAAAAGTTTATTTTTTTGTGAAGATTCAACAACAAGTGGGACACAATCGTGAAGTGGAATTAAATTTATTGGATGTGTCAAACTTTTATAACAAATAAAAAACTGAAAAGTGGGGCGTGCAATATTATTCAGCCTCTACTTTCAGTGCAGCAAACTCACTCCAGAAGTTCAGTGAGGATCTGTGAATGATCCAATGTTGTCCCAAATGACTGATGATGATAAATAGAATCCACCTGTGTGTAATCAAGTCTCCGTATAAATGCACCTGCTCTGTGATAGTCTCAGGGTTCTGTTCAAAGCGCAGAGAGCATCATGAAGACCAAGGAACACACCAGGCAGGTCTGAGATACTGTTGTGGAGAAGTTTAAAGATGGATTTGGATGCATAAAGATTTCCCAAGCTTTAAACATCCCAAGGAGCACTGTGCAAGCAATCATACTGAAATGGAAGGAGTATGAGACCACTGCAAATCTACCAAGACCCGGCCGTCCCTCTAAACTTTCATCTGGAACAAGGAGAAGACTGATCAGAGATGCAGCCAAGAGGCCCATGATCACTCTGGATGAACTGCAGAGATCTACAGCTGAGGTGGGAGAGTCTGTCCATAGGAGAACAATCAGTCGTACACTGCACAAATCTGGCCTTTCTGGAAGAGTGGCAAGAAGAAAGCCATTTCTCAAAGATATCCATAAAAAGTGTTGTTTAAAGTTTGTCACAAGCACCTGGGAGACACACCAAACATGTGGAAGAAGGTGCTCTGGTCACATGAAACCAAAATCCAACTGTTTGGCCACAATGCAAAACGATATGTTTGGTGTAAAAGCAACACAGCTCATCACCCTGAACACACCATCCCCACTGTCAAACATGGTGGTGGCAGCGTCATGGTTTGGGCCTGCTTTTCATCAGCAGGGACAGGGAAGATGGTCAGAATTGATGGGAAGATGGATGGGGCCAAATACAGGACCATTCTGGAAGAAAACCTGTTTGAGTCTGCAAGAGACCTGAGACTGGGACGGAGATTTATCTTCCAACAAGACCTGAATCCAATCCAGAATCTGTGGAAAGAGCTGAAGAATGCTGTTCACAAACGCTCTCCATCCAACCTCACTGAGCTCGAGCTGTTTTGCAAAGAAGAATGGGCAAGAATTTCAGTCTCCATGTGCAAAACTGATAGAGACAAACCCCAAGAGACTTGCAGCTGGAACTGCAGCAAAAGGCGGCGCTACAAAGTATTAACGCAAGGGGGCCCAATAATATTGCACGCCCCACTTTTCAGTTTATTATTTGTTAAAAAAGTTTGACACATCCAATAAATTTCATTCCACTTCACAATTGTGTCCCACTTGTTGTTGATTCTTCACAAAAAATTAAAATTGTACATCTTTGTTTAAAGCCTGAAATGTGGCAGAAGGTTGAAAAGTTCAAGGGGGGGCGAATACTTTCACAAGGCACTGTAACATAAGGTCAAAAGAAACGGCTTTTAAAAGTTTGACGTTGCTTTGCTTCTGAGCATCAAATAAAAAACTTGTACTGATTACAACAGATGCTGTGTATAAACCCCAGTGCTAAAATACATGTTTAGTTAAATGAAGAATTTACTTTCTTCATTTTTGGGCTTGTTTGTGAGGCTTGATCTTAAGTTTATTAATATAACTTTAATTATTGCAATTCTTCTTTTCTAGCAGATGGTTCAGATTATCCTGTGTGTCGCTTAGTGCTTCAGATTAAGACATCGTCTCTGTCCAGTCATGGATTCAGAGGAAGTCGGCAGCTTGGTTTCAGTGAACTCCACCACAACTATTATTAGCTGGACTTTGTGGAAAGTTTACTGGACCCAACGCTATCAGCTGTGTGGCGGAGTTGCTCACAGTTGATGCTTTTTTCCCACCAGGTGTTGTTGATCAGAAGCCGTGAAATAAAAAAAGTAATGCTGTCAGTTTGTGGCTGAATTATATTTGTATTGACTGTACTCACAGTTTTAAACTAAATGTTGGCTGTTTTCAGTTTTATCAAGAGAAAACGCTACATGTTGCTGTATGCTGCATGTTGGTGGGGACCGTAGTGTTCTCTTTGTGTCACGGTGAAATGATGCATGTACACTCTGTACAAGCACAAAAAACCGCTGTCACAAAACTATTCATCATCATAAAGTGTTGTAGGAACTTCATCCGTCATGCTGTCAAAGTATTCAAAGACTTGTTTTTTGTGCTTGTTCTGCAGCTTATGTGCTGGTCCTTTTTTTTTAAAAATTTTGTTTGCTGATATTCCTCCCAGAAACCTGATTTACGGCCCGGACCCAAATCTTCCAGAAGTGTCGTCCTCTCCCTCCACCCGGTTGATTGGATGAGTACCGAACAGTGAGCCGACACAGAGCCAGACAGGGCAGCCAACAGGGGAGCCAGGTGAGGCTTTATTAAAAAACTAAATAAAGGTCTTTGTTTAATTTTAATTAGTTTTTATACATATTTTTAAGTAACCGTTAAACTAATTTAAAATAGGATAAATGACATTTTCTTAAAAGTAGTGTGAACATTGAGCACTTCATGACAGCTGAAGTTTAAAAGAAGCTGTGATTAAGTTGTTAAATCTTAAAGACGCAAAACTTGAGCTGAAAGGAGATGAACGCGAGCCGAAGGAAGCAGGATACGAGCTCAACTGTACTTAATGTATTTATATGGAAAAATAATAGAAAATATTAAAAGTTTCTTGTGTTGGAGGGATCTAAATCTTTCAGCTGCTCCCCTCAGTTTTCTCTGCAGCAGTTAATCAGCCTCCATCTCCCAGCATCCTCCTGTGTTCCACCAAACCTCTGCAGATCCTCCTTCACCCCATCCATGAACCTCCTTTGTAGTTTTGTTTATCTGCTTCCTGTCAGCTCCATATTTAACATCCTTGATTGAATATGTCCATTGTCCCCCTGGACAGTTTCAAAGCCTTTTATTTATTTATTTATTTATTTATTTATTTTTATTCTGTCTCCAACCTGAGTTGTCCCTCTGGATTCTCCAGCCATGACCAGAATAAGTCAGAACATAGCCTCTTTCAAAGTTAGCTTGCAGCAATGTAGAAATCTGCGGGTTTTATTTTAGGTCACGTCTTGTTATCAAACCATAGTTTTTGTGTGTGCTTATGTCTTTAGGCTAGCCATCATGGCCGATGTGGACCCAGACACCTTGCTGGAATGGCTACAGATGGGTCAGGGCGATGAGCGCGACATGCAGCTCATCGCCCTGGAGCAGCTGTGCATGTTGCTGCTCATGTCTGACAACGTGGACCGCTGCTTTGAGACGTGAGTTTTTATCGCTTTATCCAAGTAATCATATTCCGCTGGTAAAGTGCAACCCCAGAGCTCAGACCAATCCGTCCTCGTCTTATCAGGTGTCCCCCTCGGACATTCCTCCCAGCACTCTGTAAGATCTTCCTGGATGAGAGCGCTCCAGATAATGTGCTGGAGGTAACGGCTCGAGCAATCACATACTACCTGGATGTGTCGGCTGAGTGTACCCGAAGGATTGTGGGGGTGGACGGGGCCATCAAGGCGCTGTGCAACCGTTTGGTGGTGGTGGAGCTAAACAACAGGACCAGCAGAGACCTGGCTGAGCAGTGTGTGAAGGTAACTGGTCATTAGGAGGACATGTGACCTCTCCAAAATGGGGGTGCAAATTTAGGTTTTAACCTATTCTTTTACGTGCAGGTGCTGGAGCTGATCTGTACCAGAGAGTCTGGTGCGGTCTTTGAGGCTGGAGGTCTGAACTGTGTGTTGAGTTTCATTAGAGATAGCGGCCACCTGGTCCACAAAGACACACTACACTCTGCCATGGCCGTCGTCTCTCGCCTCTGCAGCAAGATGGAGCCTCAAGACTCGTCTCTGGAGACCTGCGTTGAGTCTTTGTCCAGTCTTCTCAAACATGAAGACCACCAGGTAACGTCACAGCAGGTGTAGAAGTCTCCTAAAAGCCAGTAATTTGTTGTTGTACTGCTTTCAGCTGCTTAACTCATTATCTAGCTGCTGCAGTTTTTGTTTTGAAACTTCACCTGTAAAAACTGGTAGATGTTCACTACAAGTTGTTATTGTCTAACAAGGTTAAGTCGGGTCCAATGGACGGATTCTTCTTGTTGAAACATTTTGTCTTTTGTCCAAAGACCTTCAGTCTGAGGCGCTGCAACAAACTCTGGCCCTGTTTACACGAGAACAACCTCTGGAAACGCTAGTTTTTTTTTTTTCTGTGTTTATTGGGGGTAATAAATAAAAAAAGAACGGGTTTACACGAAAACGCTGTAGTTTACGTGTCAGTCGGGTTGCCAGATAAAAAATTACGAACAATTGTACCGTCGCTTTAAATTTTTTACCTAATATTTGTATTTTGACCTAAACTCATATTTGTTGAGTAAGTGTGTTGTAATATGAGGTGTATGATGTCCGGTGAACATGCAAATATAAAAGGAGGGGGGTAAATAAGACATTTTAAATTTATCTGGCAACCCTGATGCTGGGCTCAGCTGTATTCATCGGGCATGCAGTGTCTGCATGATCACAGTTAAACTGGTGAACACACAAACGTCTCTTTGGACCCTGGATTTTATTAGTTTTGCTCTTAGAGACTGAAAAAGGGTGAGTTGCACAACAAACACTCTGCTCTCTGCCATTTATTGAAACTGTTCGTACGGAAACACTGCAGCCGCCTGTAGTGCGCATGTGTGACTTCATGTGGAACATTTTGCACCTCAGTGAGGGGTTCACTTGAAAATCTTCATTCTGAGACATGGATCGGTTTCAGAGAGAACGAGGACTATTGTCGTGTAAATGAACAGCCAAACCTCAGCAGGAAGGCTGCGGTTTCACTCAAAAAAACACGTTGTGTAAACGGGGCCTCAGTCATAAATAGCACCTTCTCACAGTGGATCAACTGGTTTGCTGCTGACAGACAGAACTAGCATTTCACATGTAGGCCAGTGGTTGCTCTTTCTGGGATGAAGATGTGCACATTCTTGATTCTTAGAGTGAAGGAAGCCATCTTTGTGAAGAGAACCCATCCGTCATTAAACGTGTGGGGGTCTCCGTGTTCAACCATCCCCCTCTTACAATGCTGTTATTGACGGTATCACTCAGCCCTCAGTGAATAACAAGCGGCCATCGGGACACTAATTAGCAATTGTTAGGATGATTGTCCTTTAACATGTGAATAGCTACCGGTAGTTCTGGCTGTCAGCAGCAAACTGGTTGATCCGCAGTGAGGAGGTGATGTTTATGAGTTTGTTGCCTCAGACTGAAGAAGTCTTTTTGATAAAAGACAAAATGTTTCAACAAAGCTAAGTCAGGTCCTCTGGACACATTTACTCTTTGTTATATTTTTCTACCTGGATTACTGAGCATGCATCAGGACAAGTTATTGTGTTTAGTGTTTGGATGTACAGTAACTGTTGTGTGTGACTGTAATAAAAAAAAAAGTATTTTCTTTTTATTCATAATTTAGTTAAACTTGACTCCCTCCTTTCGTTCAGGTGTCAGACGGGGCTTTGCGCTGCTTCGCCTCTTTGGCTGATCGCTTCACACGCCGAGGGGTAGACCCCGCCCCTTTAGCTAAACATGGCCTGACAGAGGAGCTGTTGTCCCGCATGGCGGCCGCTGGTGGCACAGTATCGGGTTCTACCTCCTCTTGTAAGCCGGGTCGACCTTCCACCGGAGCCACCCCCTCTGCTGCGGACTCCAAACTGAGCAACCAGGTGTCGACCATAGTCAGCCTGCTGTCCACTCTGTGCCGAGGGTCACCGCTGGTCACACATGTAGGTCCACTCTACGAAAACAGAAAATCATCGGTTCTTTTTGTTGTCCGGTTTGTACCAACGTCTTTCTCATGTTCAGGACTTGCTGCGTTCGGCTCTGCCCGACTCAATGGAGTCTGCACTGGGGGGAGATGAGCGCTGCGTGCTCGACACCATGCGGCTGGTGGATCTCCTGCTGGTGCTCCTGTTCGAGGGTCGGAAGGCGTTGCCAAAGTCCACAGCGGGGTCGGCGGGTCGAATCCCCGGCCTGCGACGTCTGGACAGCTCAGGAGAGAGGTCACACCGACAGCTGATCGACTGTATCCGCAGCAAGGACACCGATGCTCTGATCGACGCCATCGATACTGGAGGTGAGGGGAATAAAACTGCGCTACCCATGAGCCTCTCTGGTGTAGTATCAAAACACGACAACTGCAGCAAAAACTTTGTGTATGAATTTTTTGTGTGAATTCATCATTCACTGAATTTTTATTCACCAAAATGTTCAGATGAGTCCTTTGAGTTTAGGTTTTTGTAACTTTTCTTAAGATTTTACTTTTTATTTATTTATTTTAGCAGTTGTTTTTCCTGTTTGTTGTTTTTAGCTAGCTTTCTACTAGTACTAGCATTTAGCAACTTTTAGGTTTTTTGCAGCCAGCCGCTAGCTGGTAGGTTTTACAACCGTTTACAACTGAAGCCTTTTTCTTCTGTATCTTTTAGCTTATATTCTGGTACTTTTTAATTTTAACAACTTCCTTTGAGCTAATTTCATAATTCATCACTCAGCTTTCCTTTTAGTTATCTGCTTAAAGACCCAGTAACAGATGAGCAGAAATACATATCGGATTGTTTTACTTTTTACTGTTTTACACTCAAAATGATCTACACTCTGCTAATTTAGGTCTACTCTCCTGAACTAAACTAGTAAACTACCAAAAATGTACAACAAATTTCTTAAATTCACTTTTTACAAGCAGCTAGCAGCAGGTGTTTGATTTGTCATTTTAAATGACCAAGATCTGTAATTTAAAGTCTAAGCTAAATATTTTTTTAAAAATCTGCTTCAATGACTTGTTTTCTCAAAATGGAGCCAGAGGAGTGATTCCAGACTTGTCTCTCACTGCAGTTCTGTTGTAGAGCCTCCAGCCGCAAGTCTGATTTGAATATTTAGACTTTTTGTGCTGAGCTGCAGAAAACGAGTGACATTCTTCCTGCTAATTCCTCTCCAAGACGCCTTTACTTTTTATATTTAATAGGCTCGGTTCAGATAAGATCTCTGTTGTGGTGGTTTAGTTCTAATAACTCAAAAGGAAAAAAATATATAAACGTCAGCGGGGAAAATTAAACCATCGAGTCCTCCTTCTGATCGTGAACCCCCCTGGATCTCAGTTTCACTAAAAGCACCAATTAAAAGATCAGGCTGAAATCTTTAGTTGTGTAATCAGACGTTAAGCCTGGTAAATGCAGCATATTGCTTTTTCACCGACCATGTTAAGCTTTAATTAACTTTATTAACAACATTTGGTTAATAACAATGTCCTCCTCATATCTGTCGAGAGATAATGTCCGTCTTTGTGTTGTTTTCCTACAGCTTTTGAGGTGAACTTCATGGATGATGTTGGACAAACGCTGCTCAACTGGGCTTCAGCTTTTGGCACACAGGAGATGGTAAAACAAAAAATCATACAGAAATTGTTTAAGTAAAAAAAAATATATATATTTTCTTCCCCCACATTACATTATTATGTAATAATAATATAACATAACCCATAATTACATTGGGAGTTTTTCACATTCATTGAAAACGTTTTAACTGGCCTAAATTATCCAACTTTTAAGTTGGATAATTAACTTTTGAATCAAGTAGTTTATATTCTAGATTTATTAATTTGTATGTTTTTGTGCCTCGGTAGGAAAATAAACCACTGACAATATGATAAACAACAATAAATTTGTCATTTTTTTATCCTTTTACAGAAACTTAGGCACCAGTGTTTCTCTAAAACAAACTATTTGTTGTTTATACACCTGCTACTCAAATCCATTTCTGTTTCTCCTTTTAAGTCTGAATCAACGGGTGCTTGTTGTTCCAGGTGGAGTTTCTATGTGAGCGGGGTGCTGATGTCAACAGAGGTCAGAGGTCGTCCTCGCTACACTACGCTGCCTGTTTTGGACGTCCACAGGTAGCCAAGGTAAGCTGCACTGGAGCGTCTGATTAGATTAAAATAAAATTTCCTCCCGTTATATTTTGACTTAAATGTTCCTCACTTGGTGCAATGTTTATTCATTATTTTTTAAAACTTGGCTACATATTTAGTTTCCTTGGTAACGTGTGCATTTTGTGTACGTGTGGACAGACCCTGCTGCGGCACGGAGCTAACCCGGACCTGAGAGACGAGGACGGAAAGACACCTCTGGACAAAGCCAGGGAGAGAGGACACAGTGAAGTTGTGGCTATACTGCAGTCACCAGGTCAGTTAGTTAACCAATACTAGTAACTCATGCCTGGTTGACCTGCCATCCTGCGTATTAAAGTTTTAAACAAGGATCTTGAGTGGTCTGTTGGCATTCTAGTAATGTGTTGGGGTGACTCCGTTTGGTTTCCAAAGTAAAAAAAACAAAACAATTTAACCTGTTTGTTTCAGGAGACTGGATGTGTCCAGTGAACAAGAGCGATGACAAGAGAAAGAAAGACGCCAGCAAGGAGGAGGAGGAGGGCAGCGAGCCTAAAGGAGACCCAGAAATGGCTCCTTTATACTTGAAGAGACTTCTCCCTGTTTTTGCACAAACTTTCCAGCATACGATGCTGCCTTCTATTAGGTAAATTACTTTTCTCACCGATGATTTTGATTTATTTCTAGAAAACGCACTGATAACTTGGTCATGCATTGTGGGTTCATTTTATTTTTTTTAGGAAAGCCAGCCTGGCTCTGATCAGAAAGATGGTTCACTACAGCAGTGAAGTTCTGCTGAGGGAGGTGTGTGACAGCGAGACGGGACATAACCTGCCCACGGTCCTGGTAGAGATCACCGCCACTGTCCTTGACCAAGAGGTACTCTTTAATGAACCAATGAGAAGTGTGTCGACGTATACAGGGTTTAAATTGGGTTCTGGCAAAGTAGACTAAGTTGTGGTTATTGATGTATTCCAGCTTTGTTCGCATGAAATGTATTAATAAAAATCCACAACCATGGAGTACTTATTTTGCAACAAAGAAATCTCTCCTGTGCACAGTGTTTCAGTATCGGGACTGAAGAAAAAGCGCACGAGACGACACATTTATGGCCTTTCTTGTTCCTTATCCGTCAGGATGATGACGACGGCCACCTCCTGGCTCTGCAGATCATCAGGGATCTTGTAGATAAAGGTGGAGATGTTTTCCTCGACCAGCTGGCTCGACTGGGTGTCATCAACAAGGTGTCAACTCTGGCTGGACCGGTGTCTGACGACGAGAACGAGGACGAGGCAAAACCTGACAAGGTAATTGCACGTCGGCAGTACCTTTTCAACCCCACCCAGGTTCTGCAAAACGATTAATGTTTCTCATTTACACACATTCCTTTATACGTTTTACATATTCAGCCCTCTTACAGATCACTCATACATCAGTAAGTTATCGGGGGGGGGGAGTGGATACAGTGTCTTGGACACTGGGTTTTTACAGAAGCATCAAAGTTCTTCTTTTTTTCAGTTTGGCAATTTGTAAAATAGTAAATCTCAGTAACAAATATTTGGCATTTATGAGAAATACTAAATTAATTTTTGTCTGCATTTTAAAACATGATTAAAAAGCATCTAACAAAACATCGTTTGTTGGTTCTTCTGCAGGAGGACGACGTGCAGGAGGACGCTAAGGAAGTCCATCAGGGTAAGCCGTACCACTGGAAGGACTGGTCCATCATCAGAGGCAGGGACTGTCTCTACATCTGGTCAGACGCGGCAGCTCTCGAGCTCTCCAACGGCTCCAACGGATGGTTCAGGTTCATCCTCGACGGGAAGTTGGCCACCATGTACTCCAGCGGGAGCCCGGAGGGCGGTTCGGACAGCTCAGGTGTGTTGTAGTTACTGATCTGAAGCCGGGGGGGGGGTCCACAAACACCAAACCTGAAGTTTTAGAAGTTCTACTCTGAAATTACATGAAAACACAAGCCAGTAAATGAAAATAGATCAATAAAAGTGTACATTCAAGCCTCATGACGTATGCTAAGGTTTTAAACAAAATGACCCTGACTCAGTCTATCACAGA
Organism: Nematolebias whitei; assembly: GCF_014905685.2. Classification (NCBI taxonomy): domain Eukaryota; kingdom Metazoa; phylum Chordata; class Actinopteri; order Cyprinodontiformes; family Rivulidae; genus Nematolebias; species Nematolebias whitei. The sequence goes on along the minus strand of NC_056518.1, from coordinate 29,004,070 downwards.
CTGGTTTTAAATTCTGGAGCAGCAAGGACCACTTCTGGTCTGCAGGCCTTCGTTTAGACCTCTTGGAACTTTTCATGGCCACACATTTATCAGTGTTTGAAACTGGAGTTATGTTGAAGTTTTTATTAAACAGTTACAGAGTAAAGATGCTCACTTGGGTAAAAGTGCTGCCAAAATCACCAAGCTCATTTGAGCAGGATTCATTCAGCTGTTTTTATTCTCTTTTCCATCAAATCTGTTCAAACATTCATTCAGAATTTGGATGTTTTTATAATCCGGGGTCAATCAGAACCCAGCCTTTTGTCTGATCCTGCTGAGGAATCTAAACTAGAGTTTCCTCTGCAGTTCTAGATGGACCTGCAGGTCAGCTCTGATGCATCTAAAATATAATCTGATGGTTCTGGTTTTAATGAGTGGTTCGTCTTGGGTTCTGCAGAGTCTCGCAGCGAGTTCTTGGAGAAGCTGCAGCGGGCGAGAAGCCAGGTGAAACCAGTAACAACCAGTCAGCCCATCCTCTCCATCGTCAGTCCCACAAAGCTGACAGTCGGCAACTGGTCTCTAACGTGTCTAAAAGAGGGAGAGATCGCCATCCACAACTCCGACGGGCAGCAGGCCACCATCCTGAAGGAGGACCTGCCCGGCTTTGTGTTCGAGTCGAACAGAGGAACCAAACACTCGTTCACCGCAGAGACCTCACTGGGTGGGTGTCGGGATGCAGAAATAATTCAGGGAAAGGAGACGATCTCCTTTTAACCAAACTTGTCTTGGAACAGGCTCTGAGTTCGTGACGGGCTGGACCGGGAAGCGAGGCAGGAAGCTGAAGTCAAAGCTAGAGAAGACGAAGCAGAAGGTGAAGAGCATGGCGAGGGAACTGTACGACGACCACTTCAAAGCTGTGGAGAGCATGCCCAGAGGTGTGGTGGTCACCCTGAGAAACATCTCCACGCAGCTGGAGTCAGCCTGGGAGCTGCACACCAACCGACAGGTACGGAAACATTCACAGAGACAGACCTGGGCACAATTACTGCAGTAATAAAGAGAAAATATTTGTGCTTGTGACCCTGGCAGTGTCTTGAAGTGGAGAACACGTGGAGGGACTTGATGAAAACCGCTCTGGAGAACATGATTGTAGTTTTGAAGGATGAAAACACGATTTCACCGTATGAAATGTGCAGCAGCGGCCTTGTCCAGGCTCTGTTCACGGCCCTCAGCAATGTGAGTATCTAAACCCTCAAATAATGCCTTCGATAAGTTACCCTAAAGAAAAGCTGTGCCACTTGAAATGAGTTACTATAAATGCTAGAAAAGCTCAGCAGAGAAAAACAAATGACCGTAAACTGAAGTAAAGTTACACCGCGTAAAATAAGTTCCTGTAAATACATATGTAACTCAAAACATCCATCTTGTTTTTGTTTGTGTGATTTTTGAGTACAAAATTCAACAGCAAAAAATAAATACTGTATTTTTCAGCCTATAAGTCTTTTTTTTTTTTTTGTTGCATAATTTACATCCCTGTAGGCTGAAGCGACATATTTATGGATTTTTTTTCCCATATTTATAAACCAATTTTTGGCTTAGATGACTGTTTTCATTCATTCTGACTGGGGAAAAAATGAGCAGTACCATTTTCAGCCACTAGATGGCAACAGATTAGTAGTAGCTGTAAGGCATGCCGTTGTATCACGTAATAGGTAAGCGTGGCTATAATGACAAATTCCAAAAAGTTCAAGACAAAAACCACTGGACTTTATTATACTTTATTGTTTTTGTCTTGACCTTTTTTGAATTGACCATGTCCTGGATGACTGAGAATCTTCACCAGCTATTAATGACGCAATCGGCTTGCCATAATCTGCTTGGAGCAACCATCAAACCAGTTTCATTTTGCTCCACCGCCCCGGTGAAATGCAGCTAATTTGACCATTTAAAGTGCATTTTATTAAGTAAAAGTTCAACTGAGACGCACATTTGCTATAATTTAAACCATACAAATAATTGTTTGAGGTGCTTTTTCTTGTTAAATTTCGAAGAAACAAGCAGCGCTCCTCCTTCCTTTTTTCCTCCCTCTGCGCACTCCCAGAGCACCGAGGCAGCAAATACAGCTGTTTGACAGTTAGTCCTTTTATTAAGCAAACGTTAGACTGAGACACACCTTTTAATATAATTTTGCGCCAACAAATAATTGTTTTTAGGTGGTTATCTTGTTAAATTCTGAAGAAATGCAGAGGCTCGTCCCTCTGCGCGTGTCCTCCGCTTCCGCGAATCGGGTTTTAAAATACAGATGAGTTGACTGTCAAAGTGCATTTATTGAGAAAAGGGTAGACTGAGACACACCTTTACTATAATTTCGAGCAAACAAATAATTGTTTTTAAGTGTAAATCTTGTTAAATTCTTGTTAAAGTCCTCCTGTGCACGCTCCCACAGCCGCCATTTGGCAGCTCATCGTTTTTTGGCACAACACCGGCCCATATAACAAACGCGACGTGTCAGCGGTGACGCATAACAGATGCGACATATACACTTCGGCAAAGTGACATATTTATGGATTTTTCCATTTATTTAGACATATTTGGACTGATGCGACTTAGTGGGCGATGCTAAGGGTACGGCGGAAAATACGGTACTTGTCTGGTATAAAATCTATGATTATCAAACTATTTTAAAAGTTCATCTTCAGTTTCAGACTGGACAGAAAATGTTATCTTTCCTGACAGGCAGTTTAAATTTTTAGAAAAAGATGGTATTACTTATGAGCCAGGCACCAAAACAAGCACCACCTCAAAACTACTGGTAGGTAGTTGTAGAGGTTGAGAGTAACTTTCCCTGCAGAAAATAAGCGATTCCAAACTGTTTCTGTCCCGTTGGCTCGACTCGGTGATGTGTCCAGCTGCAGGGCCTGCGTCGTGTCCAAAGACGTCTCTAAGAATGTCAGTTTGTCGAAATAAATAAAGTGTATCCTTGTCCAAAAGGATAATATCCATCTGCATGTCACAGTTTCAGATCTGTGGTTGTCTTGAGCAGCAGGTCGTTACCCTCGAGGTTTGGCCCGAGTTATACGAGCAGAGTTGCAGCTTTATCTTTGTGTTTTGCTGTACAGGATCTCTGGGAACTCGTGTCATTGGTTCCTACTTTGTCACGCTGCGAGACGATCCCACCCCCCTAAGTGCTTCTTTGATTTTATTCAAAGTGGCTTTAAGAGCAGCTAGTCCTCTGAAACGGCTCTGCTGTTTGTGACAGAGGCCTGGGGGCCAGCTGGAGCTACTGCCCGCTTTTTATCTTAGTAGCTCTCTCTGCAGATTTCTGCATCTCCTTGTCTCGACACTCTTGGATGAAGACAGGGAGTTGCCCTCTTTACTGTAGACACCAGGAGTCCACGAATTGATTATAATCTGGCACCAGAACCACACAGTTTGTTTATACTGCGTCACAAATGACCCTCAACTAGTCATTGTTTTAACAGCTATCAGATGTCAAACGGGAGATTCACATTTTATCTCTTCAGAAACTTTTAGACAGAACCATCAAAGTGAAGTCAGGTCCTCTGGACGGTTTCTTTTTGTTCAGATGTTTCGTTTTTCATTTATAAGACTTCATCAGTCCGAGGAGCTGCAACAAACTCAGTCTTATAAACAGCATCTTCACATAGTGGGTCAACCAGTTTGATGGTTGTCTGATGGTTTCTGGAGTCCGTCCTCTCCCCCACAGACACTGAGGCAGGTTTTTTCAGGGAACACCTCTCAGAACCCTGAGGTGTCCAACAATACTTGTTCTTTAAAAGATCTGGTACAATAATGAAGCATCAGTATTATTTCCTGCAAACTAGCGTGCATAGGAGAACCTCTTTTTTTTTTATTATTATCTTTGAGGTAAATCTGGACTGTAGATCAAAGCTGTTGCTTTGTTTGTTGCTCACTATCTTTTAACATGATATGAGCGTAGTGTGGTACGGTCTTTCCAGAGCCTATAATTGTGATCTAAATTTTTGTTGTTGTTGTTGTAATCCTGCAGAGCGCAGAACTGGATGTGAAGCATGACTGTAAGCCTTTAATGGAGAGGATCAATGTCTTTAAGGCAGCTTTCAGCGAGAACGAAGATAATGAAAGGTAATTAAAATGAACTTGGACATGTTGGGTAACATCTTTTCATTCAGTTTGTTTTTATTAATCTATCTGTTCTGGGTTAAACAGAATGATTACAGCTGGTGATGAGTTCTGTGTGTTTTTATATGTGCAGCCGACCAGCTGTTGCCTTAGTCCGGAAACTGATAGCTGTCCTGGAGTCGATTGAACGTCTACCTCTGCATCTTTACGACACCCCAGGATCCTCGTACAACCTGCAGGTGAGTCACTGTCCTCCTGATCTTTGATTTTCACTCAAGCCTTCATGTATTCTCACAACTGCCGATGTTACAGATTTTGACGAGGCGGCTGCGATTCCGTCTGGAGCGAGCGCCGGGGGAGACGGCTCTGATCGACCGGACAGGTCGCATGTTGAAGATGGAACCTCTGGCTACCGTGGAGTCTCTGGAGCAGTACCTTCTGAAGATGGTAAACTGAAAAGCTGGGGGGGAAAGAACCTCTTTTGTTCAACTAATATACTTAAACTTTTCTCTCCTCCGCTTCCTCGTCCAGGTAGCAAAGCAGTGGTACGACTTTGAGCGCTCATCGTTCGTTTTTGTGAGGAAACTGAGAGAAGGACAGAGCTTCATATTCAGACATCAACACGACTTCGATGAGAACGGCATCATCTACTGGGTTGGAACCAACGCCAAGTAAGACCAGAGACTGCAACCAGATATGAAACTTAGTATTTGACTGTTTAGGCTGAATACTTTTAGGAAACAATGTGGAGATTTAAAATGTTATGTCATTAAGCATTTTCTGTCTGTATTGCTTGTCTTAAGCCAGTTTGCTACAAGAGGTCCCTGAACTTCTGAGCTCTGATGCTTATTGATGTCTGATAAGTAAATGTTGAGCTAAGAAAAGGTCCAATGTGACTGGTTCAGATTTTAGGAAGCCAGTAGGTTGTCGGATCAGCTTAGGTTGTGAAGATTGTCACAGTAGAAGGGAAAGAGTCCAGCAGAACCTGATCGAGGCTCAGGATGAGCGGCCATCTGTCTCAGCTAATCTATTTCCCTGTTGTTGCATAATTAGGTGCCCCAGGAAGCACAGCATTCATGCCACAGTTGGATGGCTGTTGCTATTTAATTAAATAAAACCGTAAATTTGTTGCATCATGGGGCATTCTTGAGGCATTTTCTGTAAACTACAAATTCCTGATGAATTGACACTGGGAGTTTGCGAACCATTTGTGTGACGTGCAAATGAGTCTTGAGTCCAATCAGACTGCAACTGAAATTATTATTTTTCACAATTTTAGTCACCAGCTACTCCCCAAACTTCAGCAGCGAGGTGAAATACTGGCTTCAGTAAGAGTGTTTAGTGAAGACGTGATGTAAACTGTTAGATGTTCAGGTTCGATCTGAGTTTTCTTCCCCTCAGGACGGCCTATGAGTGGGTGAATCCCGCAGCTTATGGCCTGGTGGTGGTGACCTCTTCAGAGGGGCGTAGCCTCCCGTACGGGCGGCTGGAGGACATCCTGAGTCGAGATAGCTCCGCCCTCAACTGCCACACCAACGATGACAAGAACGCGTGGTTCGCTGTCGACCTCGGACTCTGGGTCATTCCGTCGGCGTACACTCTGAGACATGCGAGGTATAAATCACACACCAGAGCCTCGTTTGACCTTTTATTAGAAAGAGTTATTATTTGAAACATGAAAATAATCTTTTTGCACATTCTTTTTTTGCTTCCTCCTCCTTCAGGGGTTATGGTCGCTCTGCATTGAGAAACTGGGTTTTTCAGGTGTCAAAGGATGGTCAGAACTGGTCCACTCTCTACACCCATATAGATGATGGCAGTCTCAATGAGCCAGGGTACAGTCTCTAATCTTTAATTCAGATCCATGTTTATAAATGAATATTTAGTGAGTTTTAACACAGGTCTGTGTTCACAGCTCGACTGCCACGTGGCCTCTGGACCCGTCCAAAGATGAGAAGCAGGGCTGGAGACATATCAGGATTAAACAGATGGGGAAGAACGCCAGCGGTCAGACCCACTACCTGTCTCTGTCTGGACTCGAGCTGTACGGCACAGTCACTGCTGTTTGTGAGGACCAGTTAGGTGAGAAAACACTTCAGTCTGAAGGGAAGTTATCTCCCTACATCTCAGGGATTATGGGCATGCTTTAGGGATTAGTAAAGTTGTATTTTTGGACAGAAAATATAAATGTTTAAGAGAGGGGTAAAGGAAGCCATCTTTGTCAAATTAATAAAATACCACTGTTGGAGAAGGTCTCAGGTTTCACCTTTTAGGATGGATCTAGATTCACACATAAGGATAAACTAGACCAACTGAGCAACAATAAAATCAGTCATAACAATGACGTACAAATTAATTCTGCTGATTCGCACAGCTAAGAATACAGCTTTATGAGCCGTGAACACAAAAATAAGTTGCAGTTTAGAAAAAAAAAAACTGCTCAGAGTGCAGCCACATGGCTCGTCGGTCACTTGGAAGAAAATGCTGAGTTCAGTGAAGGTCGTGGATTTTTTGGGGGGGCAAATTTCCCGTAATTGCGAGGTTTTTATTACCAGCGTCTCCCAACAGCCACGACTTCGTGAGACGGGGACGAGGCTGAGCCCGGCCACCTTACGCAGGAAGCTCGTCAATTACTCGTGTCCACAATCTGATTATTGATTTTTGTTCTTGACCAAAGCTGAGGATTGAACCAGTGAATCGATATTATCAGCTCCGTCTTCACTAGAAGAGACTGGAGCGACAGTGGACGAGGCAGGCCTTGATCGTCTCTCTCTCTGTCCTTCAGGTAAAGCTGTGAAAGAGGCAGAGGCGAATCTTCGTCGTCAGCGCCGTCTGTTCCGCTCCCAGGTCATGAAGTACATCGTGCCGGGGGCGCGGGTCGTGCGAGGGATTGACTGGAAGTGGCGAGACCAGGACGGGAATCCACCAGGAGAGGGCACGGTCACCGGGGAGGCTCACAACGGTAAGAAAAGAAGAAACCCTAAACACATAATGTTCCGTTCATTCCATTTAAAGTACAGCAGTTGAGTTTGTAAATTTGTAATTTTTGTATTTTTATTTTAAGCTTCTTAAACAGCAGTGCTGCTCCTTGTTTCTGTCCTCATGGGCCTGAAATGTGTGCAGCAAATATTTAAACCTTTTTTCTCTGGCGCATCTTTAAACCACATCTGGAAAAATCTATTTTAACCCAGCTGTTCACTGAACATGTTTGCATTTACCACCGTCTCCTGATTCCCTCCTACACATGACCTTTGACCCTGTTGATGTCAGATGTGGTGTAGCTTCATGGTGACATAGTAGGTTTACTCTGTAGTCAAGTTTATTCATCTTTTAACACATTTTTGATTCTGTTCAAAGGTTTAGACTCTAAATGCAAGTAAGAATGTTGCCTCTTTTAAGTACATTTTATTTTTCTATGTATTGGCAAACTTTATTGCAGTATGTCCAACCATTTTCATGCTCGTCCACTTCCTACCTTCACTTCAACAGTTTTGTCCTGGGGTTGTCGTGCTTGCAGAATAATCCTTGAGACCTGAGAGCTTTATCCTCCTCATCCTGGTTTACATTGAGCTTAATGGTTGGTTTCAGAAGCTCTTCAAAGTTCTTAGGACAACAGCTAAGCTCACTGAAACTTCATCACATTCTCAAATTTGCCCAAGAAAACAGGCAAATTTTTTTCATGCAGATTTCCTGAACTGAGTGTTTGTGACCAGCGAGCCATAGTTTGTGAGAATTACGGCTTATTTTCACGTGCTTGCCAAACTGTATTCAAGGCCGTGCAGAGTATTTCATTACACACATTTACCCACGTCTTATCCAAATCGGCTTGTTTTGTACCCACCTCTTCAGCCTCCCCATGTTTATGATTTAATTTCATAATTATCATTGAGCCCTGGACATTTCTGGCTGTAGCCTCAGATTTTATCCATCATGAGAGCTTCTGCAGAAGTTAAAATACAGCTCTACATCTCTAATGATACAGAATGTACAGAAACAAACTTGTGATGGCTTTGAAACACTTAATGGCTCTGGGAATATTTTGAATGAACATTTGATGCTCTAACCTTTTGAGCGTATTCAGAATTCAGTGGCAAGACACGAGGAGACATTTTGGAGACTCCTCTGCAAATGCAAACTAGGCTCCAGTCAACCCAGCAAGACACTGGCTTTAGTCAAGTACAAAAGGGCAGCCATCTTACTGGGGGTACTTGTTTTGGTTTCAACTTCCTGGTTTGGACTTACTGGTAATATTTTTGAATTGGCGACTGAAACATGAAATCAGTTATAAAGAATCAAACAGGCCTTTTCTGTTTTATCAGCCTCAGCAGGATATTAAAGTGGCTACAGTCCGATCTGTGTGCACGTTGCTTCTACTCCACAAGAAATAAGTTCAGATTGGCTAAAACCAGGAGATTTGTGATTTTCTTTAATCCTCTCGCATAAAAAGCTGAATATTTTTTACAACGTGGACCTTTTAGTTTGGTTCTGCTCCTCCGGTTCTCCTTTAAATTCAAGGTGTAGAGTAGGTGGACAATAGAATGATTTACTGCATTCAAGCTGTGGAATCTTCTAAATCGGTTTTGTTTTTGTTAGCTGGGGTGGCTTTTATTTAAGATTTTAATCTGGAATTTAGGGTTTAAAACAAAGTGAGGGGTACAATTTTTGATTTTATTTAACCTTTATTTATACAGGTAGTCTCAATTTCAAGAGAGATCTGTTTATGACCTAAATTGAATAAAAAAAAAAACCTAAATATTTAAGGACAAAAAGGAATTTTAAACAGAGCTGCTTGTTTTCAGTCTAGAACATTTACCTCCCCCTTCTCCTTCTCTGGATCTGTTGTCCACTTTGTTCCTGCTCTTTTCAAACTTTACCTTCTGTTCCTGAGCTTTGCCCATAAACGCCACCATCAGGACATTAATCCATCATTGTTAATGTTGTCACACTCTAAATTTATTCCTTTCATGTCTGTGGTTTATTTTATTTTTTGCGCTTGTCATTTTTTCTACTCTTGCTTTTACTGTTTTATCTATTTTTGTGTGCGTGACTGTCCTGAACTTTCCTCCGAGTCACTGGAAATATAAAACATAAAGAGCTTCATGTTGCACAAGTAAATAAAAGAAGCAAACAGCACGTAATTCAAGTTTTACACTTGTCAAAATTCTTTAAGTTCACCCAACATTTTTCCTTTTTTAAAAAGTGAATTTTTGTAATTCTGCAAATGAAAACCAGTGTTTTTAAAAACGCAGTCTGTCTTTGTGCATCAGATATGTTTTATAAATTATAAGTGGTCTAATTTCGCTGTGGTGGAGCTACTTGTCACCAAAGCTGCAATTTTTTGAGAATTTTTATAGTTTGAAACTTTTCATGGGAATAAATGAGAACATACCTGGAGTTTAAAATATTAAAGGTTGACCCTAAACAGGGATTTTTATTCATATTGCTTGGGAAAATATATTTATATTTAAGCATAATTTAGACTAAACCAGATTTCAATGCTGTGCCATGAACCGAGAGGTACCGCAACCAAAAAAGTAGGGACAGACAGGACATGGAGGGACAGACGGGACATGGAGGGACAGACGGGACATGGAGGGACAGATGGGACTGCCTGTATTTAGAAAAGAATTACAACAAAACGTTGCTAAAATGTATAAAATTCCTTGATCTCTAAAGGTTTTGTATGTGAAACAATGAAGTCATCATATACAAATTAAGACAACAAGTTTCTTACTTTCATGAACTTTGTCATAACAAAACAAAATTTGTTTTTTCAGTATGTTTAAATTACCCCCTAATTCCTGTTGACTCAAAATTCCCATGAAAAGTTTCCCTTCTAAACTATTTCTAAAATTCTGCAGCTTTACTTCTTGTGGAAAGTTTCTGAAGTTTCCTAAAATTTTCTGACCCTACTTGTCACCAATCAAAATTATATTTTTTATGTTTATTTTATTTTTTGCTTGTAATCATGATTTTAAAGGTGCTTTTTAAATCGAGATCCAAATTGGTACAGAGTCGAGCTGTTCTGAATGTAAGCTGCTTGTCTGCTGTCTGCCTCCTGTCTGCCACTCGCTCTGTGTTTTTCCTCTCTTCCGGGTCTCTGACATCCATCCGTCCGTCTCCCTCCTATCTCTCTGTCCATCCAGGCTGGATTGATGTAACGTGGGATGCTGGCGGCTCTAACTCTTACCGTATGGGCGCTGAAGGGAAGTTTGACCTCAAGCTTGCTCCAGGGTACGACCCTGAGTCGGCTACCACAGCGCCATCACCCAAACCTATCTCATCCACTGTTTCAGGTCCCGCCTCATCCACGGTGGGACCCTCTGTGACACCAGCGGCCATTGGCGGAACCACCACCACCACAACTTCCACCTCCTCGTCCTTCCAGCAGCCTTCCTGGAGCAGCCTAGTGAAAAATAACTGTCCAGATAAAGGCGGGGCCAGCTCCTCCAGCAGGAAAGGAAGCAGCAGCTCTGTCTGCAGCGTGGCTTCCTCCTCTGATATAAGTCTGAGCTCCTCTGTGGGGCTGGCTGGTGTAGGGGGTCTGCAGCTAGACAGGAGGGCTGAGGGGCTGCTTCTGGACCATGGCATTGGGGTGGGAGGAGTAACAGGAGGAGGGATTGGCTGTGACGGACACCAGCCAGAGCCAATCGTTGTGCTCTCTTCTGCAGCAGAAGGTGGATCCGGTTCAGCGTCCAGCTCCAGCACGCTCACCGCCGACACAACTGCGACCGGAGACGAGCACCACTCCCCCACAACAGCTGACACCGACCCGGCGACGGCCATCTCCATGGGACTGGTGAGCGTGAGCTCTCCCGACGTCAGCTCAGTGTCCGAGTCGTCCAGTAAAGATACGCACTCCCAGAGGCCTCTCTGCTCGGCGACGAACTCACGGCTGTCCGTCAGCTCCCTGCTGGCGGCCGGTGCCCCCATGAGCTCCAGTGCCAGCGTGCCCAATCTTTCATCCCGGGAGGCCAGCCTGATGGAGTCGTTCGTCCGCCGTGCGCCCCACATGTCCCGCACCAACGCCACAAACAACATGAACCTGAGCCGCAGCAGCAGCGACAACAACACCAACACTCTGGGCAGGAACGTCATGAGCGCTGCTAGTGAGTACCACACACTGATAATATCATTACAATATGGTAGTAACATCCTGCTGGGCTGTAACGTCATTGGTAACACCACTAATCTTTAACTCAGCACTTCATGAGCCAGATTACTAATTATATGAGTGATAGAACTCCGATTATTCATTATTATTACAGTTCAGTCTGGAGGAAACAAAACTTTGAGACAAGTAAAGCCTGCTGTGATAAACATACCATTTATTTTAGAGTTTGCTGTAGTCACAGGAGATACAAACTCCAGCTCTCAGCCTCAGATTGTGTCTTTTAATAATGCACATGACTCGGCTGTGTACAGTGATAAAATCCACGCCAGATGTGGAATAAATAAATAAATAAAATGGGTACAACAATAAAATTAGGGGTCGATCAGATTGCAGCTAGATAAACCAATAGCCTGTTGACAGGGTCACTTAATTAAAAAAAAAAAAAAAAATTCTGAACTTAATCCAGTTGTTCTCAAATTGGGGTGTCTCTTCTTCTCCCCCAACCACTGAAGCTCTAACAGAAAAGGTGTAGCTCTTAAAACATGCAGATGATGATTATTTAAAAAAAAAGTCTGGCCCCAATGTGCCTACATTCATTGCTCCAGCAGATTCAATCCGAACAGCGAAGACGGCAAATGATCTGTCAAACTGACATTTCAAACATTAGCCAGCTCCACGCCTGGCTGGTCGACCAGTCAAATGCTTCAGATACAGTGAGACTGTAACAGAAAATCTGTTTTTTTGCACCTTTGAATCGCCGACTAATCAACAGCCCCGTGAGATGCTACCTTAAACCAGCATCAAAGTCTTGAGAAAATATGATAATCTTTTGTAGACCTGTCACAATAAACAATTAATCGCACGATAAATGAAAATTCACAACCTCATTTTCATTTATCAGCTTTATCGTTTCTTTGTGTTTCTCTTTCTACTGAAGACACTGGATGACAAAAAGCTTGACTGGTGTTCTTCACTGACCTCTCCCTTTCTCTTCTCTCTAAAATCCATTTTAACGATCCAAAATCACGTTTTTGGATCGTTAAACGCAGCTAAGCTGAGAAGCTGGTTGAAGAAGGGTACCACACTCAAAACAAATTAACAAACATTTCTTCTTGAATTTGACAATAATTACTAATTATTGTCAAATTTCAAACGGTATTATCGTTTATCGCAATAATTTCTGAGACAATTAATCGCCCAGCAAAATTTGTTATTGTGACAGGCCTAACCTTTTGTTCCACAGCTGTAAAGTTTTCTAGGTCATAAAAGCAGCCCCCCACTGTCACACAGCTCTGCTGCACAGTGTGTCATGGCCTTATTTCTGTGAATTAGTTAAGGTAATCATTTCTGCTTTGACCTTCCTGCTGTGTTTTTGTGTGCGGCTGAAACCGTCATGCTGCTGTGTCGCTGCTTTTTCATCAGCATGGGGGCTAAAGCCTTGGCCTTACTGGATGACAAACCAGCAATAATTGAGGGTCATTAGGAGCACTTTAAGGGCAGTGGGCTTTCCATTTGGTGTAATGGCCCATAATCAGTCCACAGTGGTTTTGAGGATGCTCAAAGCGTTCATAACGAGGTTATGGTGGTTTATTTGGGTGGAGGTGTATCAGAGTCCAGGGTGGCAGTAGTGGCATCCCATCTAAGGTGTGAGGCCTGAGTCCACTGGTGTGGCTTTGTGCTCCAGAATAAGAAGAATTCACCTTGACCACATCTCCCATCATGCCACGTTTCTGCAACGACTGATTCATGCTCTCCAGTAAAACGTGAGTGGAAGCGGGGTGCATGTGGTCCAGATTCTGTGCAGAAAGCCCCTCTGCCTGCATCCTCTCCTGCTGCTGTTGATGTTTACACCACAGCGAGGCTCAAACCATCAGCGTGGTTACATCTGGGCACGACGCAATAAACCAAAACACAAATGTATTCAAATCATGAAGTGTACAGCTGAAGTAGTATTTTAATACTGTGGTTACTCTATGTTCAGTGAGCCCACTTGCTGTTCTGGTAACTAATCGCAGCATGTTAGTTCTGTCCTGATTAGGTTTCTCACCTGAGTTAAACGTGCAAGTGAGGGTGAGGACTTCCAGATGTTTTTTGTTGTTGCAGCAACAGAGTGACTCTGCTTCATTCCCATTTATTTATAAAGCAAATGTTGGGTAAGACTGAAAATAGTAAAAAAATAAAAATAAAATGAATGCAGTCATAACAGGACACAAAATATGACGGATGATCAAATGGATTCAAAACCAAAGATATGAACAGGTTTTCAGTCTGGTTTTCAAAAGATTCAGTGGAGGAAGCAGATTTACGTTTTTAGAGGAGTTTCCACAGATCTCTGAGTTTGAGTCTGGAATGGAGAAGCAGGGTTTTTATCCATGTGATTGTGAAATATTAAAACCCTGCAGTTTGAACATGTGAAGCCTGTTCTCGTAGCTTCGTGCTGGCGTGACGTTTGTTGTGTGTCCTGACTGAGCGAGTTGTGACGGTACCGTTGTGGGGACGTGCTGCCGACGTAGTGTGGTGTGACATGAGGATCCTATGACCTCCTGACCCCCAGCAGCAGTTTCAGACTAATAAACAGGAGCTGCTGTTTGTTGACTGTGACTAACTGCTGTTTGTTTGTTTGTTTGGTTGTTTTCAGCTTCTCCTCTCATGGGCGCTCAGAGCTTTCCTAATCTCACCACCACCGGCACCACCTCCACCGTTACCATGTCAACTTCCATAGTAACCAGCGGCAATAACGTAGCCACGGCAACCACAGGCCTGTCAGTGGGCCAGTTGCTAAGCAACACCCTGACAACCAGCCTGACATCCACGTCCAGCGAGAGCGACACGGGACAGGAAGCTGAGTTTTCTCTCTATGGTTGGTGGACACGCACGGAAACCGAAACGCACACACAAAACGACAGATACACACAACGGACATAAAAACACAAACACTCTTTCAGCCTGCTTCAACTATTAGTTCATGCTTGACTCACAGCATGGAGCTAATTTTATTTTTGTTTAAAATATAAGTTTGTGGACTTGAATAAAAGCTTATTGTCACATATAAAAATATTAATTTTAAGGGTGTTTATCAAAAAGAGCTTAATTTGTTACTGCTCTTTTTTTCTTCTTCTTTTTTTAAATGTTTTGTTTTCTTTGTTAAAAGATGTTTTTGGAGGTGCATGGCTTCTGCCCAGTAGCTGAGTTAAAACAAGATCTGCAGCTTCTTTTTTGATGAAACTGAATTAAAGTTTACTCTGGTTAACCTTGGAGGCGTTAAAATTTGAGTGTATTCGGTTTGTTTATTATATTTTTGCTCATTATCGCCCGCTGCCACTGAAACAAGAAGACAGATGTTTTTTTTCTTCTATATAAACCCCTGGATGTATTTTTTTAACCTCTCAAACATTTATAATTAATAACACCACTTTGCAGTCAGCCACAACTAACTGACTTTAAAGAGCATTAAAATGGTTATAACACCATCCCTTCTCGGCAAAAGATGATCTTACTATAAAACCAACATGGAAGGTGGACGATGTGAATTTCCTCATGAAATGTTGGAGCTTCAGTTAAACAGCAGTTTTGTTGCCTCTGGATGTGAAGCAGGATTCTCATGGATGTCTTTTCTCTCGATCTAAAGACTTCCTGGACAGTTGCCGTGCCAACACGCTGCTGGCAGAGCTAGATGATGAGGAGGACCTCCCAGAACCCGATGACGACGACGACGAAAACGAAGATGACAATCAGGAGGACCAGGAGTACGAGGAAGTTTTGGTACGTGTGCAGGCTTTGTTCTCTGCCTTGGATAAACGCCGTCTGTCGGCTCCGACACGCTCAGACTGAAGTCACGGGCTCACCTTAAACAATTGTGTTCTGCCTTACAGGAGGAGGAAGAGTATGAGACTAAAGGAGGACGCAGGAGGACGTGGGACGATGATTTTGTCCTGAAGCGTCAGTTTTCTGCTTTGGTCCCTGCCTTTGACCCCCGACCAGGAAGAACGAACGTCCAGCAGACTACTGACCTGGAGATCCCTGCACCAGGTACGCACTGAGTCTTATTGACCTCAGGCTGGCATGAAACACTCCACACTCTCAGATTAACATGAATTTATTGTGTAATCTGCACAAAATAAAAAAGAGGTTATAATTTGGTGTGAAACTTTTAAGTAGAACTTAATGTCTGTCAGAGGTTTTATTAACGTTATTCATTTCTTTTTAATTATTTATTTGAACCGTCCATTGTACAGGGTGAAATAATTATACAACACTTTAGTGTTTTTAAAAAGAAGAATTGTTTGTAAAAGTTTGTTTTTTTTGTGAGTTTTCTCTCCACACAGTCGCAACATTTCCTGGAGTGTTTGCTGGCTGGGAAAAAAATATTTTTGGATTTCAGATCAATTGATTTATGTTGGTCATGCAGAAAACTGGACAATTCTGGTCTTTTTTGTAATTTTCTGTGCTACCCAAACCAAAACTGTACAAGTTAAGGGCAGTTGTCCTTAACATGTGAATAACGATCTTTGAACGCTACCGGATGAAAGTTGAGACGCAAAATGCCAAATGTGTCTAAAATGTCCATCTGGTTCTGTGGAAACACAATAATTTATAAATACAGTCCTTGTTTCAACAAGTCCACGCAGCCTCTTGGAAAAGTTAAAAAAACAAGTAACATTTGAAATCGCATTACAGAAGAACCTTTAATTCAAAACTTGAACAAATGTTTCCTGTTAAACGATGTAAATTATAATAATTAAATCCAAAACTACACCAATCCCTCAAAAAAGTAGCGTCCACGTTATGTTACTGTGAAATATTAACATTAACGAAACGAAGCTTCAGCCCAGGTGGAGAGATGGCAAAGCAAAGTTATTATTAGCATTAGCCGTCTTCCTGTTGGAGACCAGCTGTTTCTCATTAAGCAGCTGTTCAGGCTCATCGATGACCCGAGGTGAAAGATTCTGATAACGTCCGTTTGGGCCACGCTCCCCATGTTGTCTTTATGACGGTGCAGGTTGTTGACGCTTGATGGAGTTCTTCACCTGCTGTGAGAGCTCATCCTAAAAGTAAAAGTTTATTTCTCTCTGCAGGTTTAGGAGCGCCTCGATCGGAGGTTCGGGAGGAAGTGGAGTGTGCTCCATCGCCTCACCTCGCGCTCACTCTTAAGGTAAGAAAGTCACTCTTTAAATAAGCGACTTTAGATACTTTCTTCCAGAGAAACTCGATGTTGTGTGTTTGTGTGTGTGCTCAGGTGGCGGGGCTGGGCACGACACGAGAGGTGGAGCTTCCCCTCTCCAACTTCAAGCTGACGATCTTCTACTACGTTCAGCGGCTCCTGCAGCTCTCCTGCAGCGGATCTGTGAAGACGGACAAGCTGCGCCGCATTTGGGAGCCCACATACACGTAAGACTGAGCTCATTAGGAATAACTGAACTCAGATTTTACCGTGAGGCACTGAGTTTTCACTGCTCATGTGGTGTTCTGCAGGATAATGTACCGGGAGCTGAAGGACTCCGAGAAAGAGAAGGACGGTGGAAAGACGGTGAGTTATTCTCATCAGGCTTGGAGAGAACAGGAAAACAAACATAAATGTGACTTAGAAATAATAAATGCTCATTTCTGACATTTTCCTGTTTTGCAGGAATTCGTGGAGCACAGCGGTTGGGTCGGGGGTCGCTCCGGCGGTCTGAGTCCGAGCTCAGCCAATCAGAGCAATGAGATCCTGGGTTGGGCTAGGGAAGTAGCGCAGGCTAAAGCAGGCTGCAGCCAAAACGCATGCGGGGTGGAAGATGTCCTGCAGCTGCTGCGCATCCTGTACATCATTGGAAGAGACTCGGTCTCTAATCCACGCACCTTACAGGAAGGTACGACAAAAACACAGCTGGAATCAACGTTTCTACCGGAGTCGATTTAAAGCAAGGACAGCAGAGTCGACAGTCGTTTTAGGGGAGGAGTGGAGCGTTGGGGAATGTTGAAACTAGGGGTTGAACGACTACATAATTTTTAAACTCGACATTAACATAATAAAACTAGTAGAACTCGAGTAGTTGATGATGTCATAGGATCTCAAGATGCAATAAATCAATAAAATAAAACCGCAAAAAAACTTAATTTATTGTTTACATAAAAAGACCAACAAAACATCGGGAACGTATATTATGCTCCTACCATTTATCATACTGCAAATAAATCACAGGAAAACCAAAACTATTATTATTATTAAGCTGCAAAAGTGAAAGAAACGTGCAGCACATAAAAAACTAAACTTGAAACCAGTGGGGCAGACGACCACCCCGCACCATCGCCCGTGGTGCTCCGCATTAGGTTTAGTTTTACAGATTATGTTTTCTAGGTTTTTTTATAGGTTTAGAGATTAATATTTTTTGCTTTTTGTTTGTGAACAAGGTCAGAAGGAAGCTGGTTCTGGTTCGGTCGATTGGACCCGGTGTTACACCATATTCTGTGACCTGCAACAGTGCATGCAACACTGCCCCCTACGGTCACAAAATACGATGGTCACAGAATTTCACACGGCACAGCTTTGCAGATTTTGCAAACGGTAGTTGAACCGGAGGATTAATCTTTAGTGAAATATTTCCACACTATCGATGCATTTTTACCTTTTTACCAAGACTGGGCCTGATCCATGCCATCTGTCCGTATGGAGGAATCCATTTTGTAGCTTTTACTAGCTAACCCGCGCTCGGTGCGGATCACGTGACATGTGACATAATGACGTCACTACGAATACTCGACGTGAAATTTAAAAACTCGATAGATGTCCTAGGAATCGATGTGTAGATTACTCGAGTAGTCTGTTGAAGCTAAAGTTTGAACTAAGATCGGATGCAACAAGCTCTACTTCGATAACTGATCGCTGAATTTAGCTGTAAACAAAAATGAGGACTATTCACTTGATGAGTCTGAACAATCATTAAATGTTGGAAGCAGAGAAATATTTGTCTGTTGGTGATCTTTCAAACCTGTGTGCAGATGTTGATGAGCTGCAGTTCAACGCATCTTCAGAGGAGTTCACCAGCAAGAAGGTCACCACCAAGATTCTCCAGCAGATAGAGGTCAGCGTCTTCTAACATTTTGTGTACATTTATCAACTTCTGTGACAGTAAAACAAAACACTAGATTTTTTTGATTACTACTTTCTCTCCACTTAAACAAGCTTTATTGTTGATGTTCCATCAGTAGTTGTGCTGGAGTCTCTGCGACCCACAAATCCATCAGAATTTTTCAGACTGCAGAAATATTAACAGGAAGGCACTGCTTTTACCTTCTTTGGGAGTCAAAACGTTCAAAAACTGCTTCTATTTGACCCGATGTTTTATTTTCTCTGAAGATGTTTCTCTTTTTCTGTGATTTAGATTTGCATAAAACTTCAGGCACAATTTAGCAAAAATATTAAAGCGAGAAGTTCTGATGGGTGTTGCAAATGTGATGAAATTATTCAACCACGTGGAGTTTAGAAAAACTAATACTTCAAGCATATTTTTTAAATTTATTTATTTATTTCAACAAACTTGACTTTTTCCTGCCGTTCCTTCATCAAAACGCCTGTGTAGTGAACTCAGCCTCCAACCAAAACCTGCCTCTGAAGACCTTCATGGGACAGGAACTGTTATTTCATTGATTTGAATCCAGAAATACAAATTAGCTCATCCAGAGACTGTCTAATTGTATCCTGAAGTAATCAATCGCTCCACCACATGTACCACATGAGGTGCGAATGACAATAAAGAAACTCTGACTCTGACTCAATTGAAAGAACACTCTTCTTTTATATTATCATCACTATTTTATAATATCTTGATGAATCAAAAGTGTGTTTAGTTCATACAATTTCTAAATGTTGAAGTGAACCACTCCATTTTAAATCAACTGTGAAACAATATTAATGATTTTTTAATCCTCATTTAAATTAGAAATCAAGTTAAATGTCTATTTTACAAAGTAATTATGCATTTTGATCTTCTGTCTGAAATGAAAAGTAGTGATGTCGGTCGAAAGTCAGAAAAGAGTTATTAGAACGAAGTGGATTGTTTTTAAACCTAGCAGACGGTAAATAAGAAGCTACTGGCACCTGCTTTCTCTCACTTCGCCATAACATGTCTTCTGTCTGTACTGAAAGTCTCTAAAACATTCCTGCTGTTTTCTTGACTTGTAATGGCCCTCTGACATCACTAGAACCACCCCCTGTTGGTTGTTTCAACCAATCAGGAAGTCCTGAAGTGACCGGAAGTGAGAACTCTTTAAGAGTCCACACTTCCTGGAACTTCTGAGTAGTGAGTCTTTTGTCTTCTTGAGTCTTTGACCGGAGTCTTCCTGGGGTCTTCTTGAGTCTTTCATGGAGTCCTTCACTTCTGAGTGGAATCTCTGACTGAAGTCTTCCTGAGAGTTCCTAAGGAACTTTCAGATTTAATCAATAGCTGATGGATTTGACCGTGAGACAAGGGTCCGTCCATCCCAGCTGGAGTCACAGCGCCTCGCCGTGAACTCACCCGGGCGTAACGCCCTACTACTCCTAAGGAAGCTTATTCTGTTGAACGGAGTACCGTCACTACTTCGGATGATTCTCAGCCATCCTGACCGGAGACGCTGAAAGGTAGCGTTGAAACGGATCTCTGTACCGGAGCTGATTTATCTTCTGCAAAGGTAACGAGTCGCCACGCATCGAGTGTACCGGGGCTGAGCTGGGGTCGGATGAAGGGTGCCATTCCTAGTCAACACACTTTCCCTCATCCATCTTTTCTCTCCATTTAAACTCCTTCATTTCCCATCTTTAAACTCTGCTATTTTGCCAGTAGCCTAGATGCCTTCTTCAATGTCCTGTTGTCTTATTAAGTAAAATGTGCCAAGTTTTATTAATCAGAACCAGATCAGCTAATCAAGTGTACAATGTTTTGATGTTAAATTTTGATTCTGTTCAATAAATGACCGCATTTATTCTGATGGGTCAAAGGAAATTAACGTCTCATGTCACTGATTAAACAATCCACGCATAGTTACCTCGGTCACATGGCTGTAATTTAAATAAAAAAAGAGGGAACCCTTTTATTTAAATATATTGTAGTCAAGGGCAGCTAACCTAGCCCTTAGCACGCTACACCTGTCAGCTCAGATTAACACTAAAGGAAGTCTCATGCACCTCAGATTAGATTAGACAGGACTTCGTTGATCCCTTGTGAAGACTCTTTCAGGGAAATGAATAAAAGAACCTGTTGGGTTTTAGAGGCGAGTTTGTTTCTGATCAAAGTGTCGTTTTGTGTTTTTCTTCAGGAACCTTTGGCCGTTGCCAGCGGAGCTCTGCCTGACTGGTGTGAGCAGCTCACCTCCAAGTGTCCTTTCCTCATCCCCTTTGAGACCAGACAGCTGTATTTCACCTGCACTGCCTTTGGGGCCTCCAGGTGAGAGTTTCTGGGGCACGGGTCTGCATCACATCTGAAATAAACATTTGGTTGGGAACCGCAGGACAAAGCTCTTTAACTGTCTGGTTTGTGCATCTCCAGGGCGATTGTGTGGCTTCAGAACCGACGGGAGGCCACCATGGAACGTTCCCGACCCTCCACCACAGTACGGCGGGACGACCCAGGAGACTTCAGGGTGGGTCGTCTGAAACACGAGCGGGTCAAAGTCCCCCGAGGGGAGTCCATGATGGAGTGGGCTGAGTCAGTCATGCAGATCCATGCTGACAGGAAGTCCGTCCTGGAGGTGAGAGGTCGCCTCAAACCAACACTGAACAGCAGTTTGAATGTTTTCTATTCGTCGTTACGACTCCGAAGATAATTTTATTCACGTCCCGGCAGAAAATAACAGATGTGAACATGTTCCTCGTGTCCAGGTGGAGTTTCAGGGAGAGGAAGGGACCGGTCTCGGTCCGACTCTGGAGTTTTACGCTCTGATTGCTGCTGAGTTTCAGAGGACGTCTCTCGGTATCTGGCTGTGCGACGACGACTTCCCCGACGACGAGTCGCGACAGGTCAGTCCCAGAAACGTTGAAAACATCTGACGTTGTTTGAACTAAAGTGGATTTTAGTTTTTATTACTGTCGTTATTTCAAAATGAGGACATTTTATGGTTCTTATTTCAAATTTAACTTTTTTTTTTTCACATCAGGTTAAAACGATTGAGCCTGAGGAATCAAAAGGAAACACCGTTTAGTTTCTTTGATGATAAAATTTGCTCAGTCTTGTTGGAAACCAGCTGGAATTAAATCACGGACCTGGTTTGCCCCTTGATTTGCGTCCCAGGACTCTTTAGGAACAGATTTCATCAGGCCTAAAAATAAAAATACCATCTTAATATTAAAAGCCCAGTTTAAATCGGTGTGCAGCAATCGGTACGTGTTGAGTGACTCCCAGCTGCAACGTCGACAAATTTTAGCTCAACGTCTGAAAAACTGACCGAGTCGGAGCCATTTGTGTTTAGTTATCTCACTTCTCTGTAGCAGCCATCCTGAATCTGGTTGAGTCCAAGTTTTTTGTCACTAATGATGTGAAATGTTAAAATAATTCACAATCCTGTGATGCGTGTGGTAAAACTAGAAGAAAAGAAAAACAGGATTAAAGATCATAAGCGAGAGATTGTTTTGGTAATGATAAAAAAATTCCCACAAACTAACAAATCAAACGAGGTTTACTGGAGTTAATAAACTGATCCCAGTTCTTTGTGTCCCTGCTGGTTTTAGGTGGACCTGGGTGGTGGTCTGAAGCCTCCAGGATTTTACGTGCAGCGTTCTTGTGGACTGTTTCCTGCTCCGTTCCCCCAGGACAGCGAGGAGCTGGACCGAATCACCAAGCTCTTCCACTTCCTGGGGGTCTTTTTAGCCAAGTGCATCCAGGATAACCGTCTGGTGGACCTGCCGGTCTCTCAGCCCTTCTTCAAGCTGCTCTGCATGGGGGACATTAAATCCAACATGAGCAAGCTGCTGTACCAGTCCCGCAGCTCGCTGCCGGGGCACGGACCCGAGCGGTCCCATGTGCTATCAGAGGTGCAGTCGGAAGCGTCCACAGAGGAGAGTCAGGAGACGTTCTCAGTGGGCAGCTTCGACGAGGACTCGAAGTCCGAGTTCATCATGGACCCTCCTAAACGTAAACCGCCCGCCTGGTACCACGGCATCCTGACGTGGGACGACTTCCAGCTCGTCAACCCACACAGGTCAGAACTTTTCTTCTAATCCGCCTCTTTACAGGCGGGACATCACTTCTTGTGTCGATATAATCCCTCCACACGGACTGTGCGTACAGGGAGTCCACTTCCTCTGCAGGTTCTGATCTTTCTGGATCTTCTTTGTCCAGAGTCGGTT
Source organism: Nematolebias whitei (assembly GCF_014905685.2). Lineage (NCBI taxonomy): Eukaryota > Metazoa > Chordata > Actinopteri > Cyprinodontiformes > Rivulidae > Nematolebias > Nematolebias whitei. The sequence goes on along the minus strand of NC_056518.1, from coordinate 28,981,556 downwards.
TCCTGAAGGAGGTGAAGGAACTGGCGCTGAAGAGGAGACAGATCTTATCCAGCAAGACTCTGTCTGAGGACGAGAAGAATACGAGACTGCAGGACTTGATGCTGAGGAACCCGCTGGGCTCCGGACCTCCCCTCAGCATCGAGGATCTGGGGTAAAACACACACCGATAAACGATAAAAAATAATAATTACCATATTTTTCGGACTGTAAGGCGCATTAAGCGAAACTGAAACATTTTACAGATTTTTGAGTGTCGTGTAGCACATAAAATTGGTTCGAGGTCAGTAAGCACAACCAGAATTAATCCATAAGGTGCACCGGATTATAAGGCTCACTGCTGATTTTTGAGAAAATGTAATTATTTTAAGTGTGCCTTATAGTCCGAAAAATACGGTACTGAGGGGAAAATAAGTCTGAATAATTTCACTTGAACATACCTTGTATAAAACTTAACAGATCAAATCTCATTTTATTTATTAAACCCTGTACAGTGCAATACAATAAAACAGTTGTCCAGCAACACTGAAAATAAACAATAAAACAATAAATCCATAAAAATCCATAAAAATCCACACCTAACAGGCAAGAAAAGACAAAGAATAAACAGACGATGAATTAGTCAATTTCCACCAGATTTTATTTTTAAAAAATCAGCTGAAAAATCTGAAAACTTCTAGTAGAAGACACGAGTTTTGCACCGAACCACCGAGCCCAAATACAAATGTTTGTAAGTCGTCGTAATTTTGCTGGAGGACCCAAACTGTCCTCGTTGGTTTGGGTTTTTCTAAATAAATAATCCAGAATTTGTCGTAAAGCGGACGTTGGTGAAGTTGCAACACTTTGTTTTGAGTCAGAAGAAGAAGGTTCTGGTTTGTGATTGTTCCGTGTTTGTTTTTTGTGTATTTCGGGTCAGAACTGCAGCCTGAATGTGATTTTTCTGACACTTCTCTTCTCGAACAGATTAAACTTCCAGTTCTGTCCGTCGTCCAAAGTTCACGGTTTCTCTGCGGTGGATCTCAAACCCAACGGAGACGACGAGGTAAGACGCGCACAACGGTTAAACTCTTCAGCTTTTTTAGGTGAAACATAAATCTGAGACGAAACAAAAACCTCGCAGCTCATTTTGTTTCACAAAATAACTATTTTCATTAAACTGTGAATGGTGATTTGGTTTAATGTAATTTGTTAAATTTGATTAACAGTATAAACTGAATATTTGCTAATATACAGTCCAGAAAGATCCCAGCTGAGTCGTTGCTTTATCTAAACCTATAAGTGCATTATGTTTTTGTATTTTAAAATGTGAATCCAGTTAGAATTTACTTCGACTAATTTCCACATCAGTCGTTTGTATTCTTCCTTTTTTTTAAAGTCATTAATTCAGATCAATCCAGAGCTCAAACCACTGATTGTTTCATTTAAAATGAGACAAACAGGACGGTACAAAAATTTTAAATTCAACCCTAATTTTATTTTGTTATAATAAAATCTTCCTGACAAGAAAAAGAAACGAGGGAATCTAAACGTTTGCGCAGTTTTAGTTCATCAACTTCCTTATAAACCTCACAAAGATTAAAGGTGCAGCTTTTAAAAGATAATAGTTAAAGGTTTCCAAGTTACCCTGAAGCTTTATTTTGTTTTTCATCATTTCAACCACAAATCATTACAGAAATTTTTATTCTAGAAGTGTTAATTTCCTGCCATCTGTCTTTTGTGTACATTTAGCCAAGCCTGTATACTTTTCTGAATAAGCTTAAAATTTATTTGTTTTAGCAGTTCATGATGTTAATTTATCAGGTTCATAGAAACATTTAAAAATATTTTTCTATGTTGCCTTTTGAGCGTTCTGAGCACCGCCACTTTAAAGAGCCTGCAGCCCGTTTGGACCTCGGTGTCAGAAAAGACCACAAATAAAGGACTTTGGATGGAAGACTAGAAGAATTTAGGATTTAAAAAAAAAGAAGGGTGTGGACAGACGGGGGGGAGGCTCGGTTGGATTCTGATGTTTGTTTAAAAAATTAATCAAACATCTGATGGTGCGAGGTGGCGGCCCGTGAGACAGAACGTTGACCGTCTCCTCACATCAGTTCTTCTCTGTTGATGCAGATGGTGACCATGGAGAACGCCGAGGAGTACGTGGAGCTGATGTTTGACTTCTGTATGCACACTGGCATCCAGAAACAGATGGAGGCCTTCAAAGGTACACACACACACACACACACACACACACACACACACACACACCCCTGTAGTTTCTCTTTTTAACATCTTTTAATTTTTACAGCTTTGTCAGTTAACGCTGTCTCTTCCATTCTCATTAAAATCGTGTATTTATCTTATTTAAAATTAACTTCCTCTTTAGTTTTTTTAAATTGTTTTTAAAATATATTTTTATTCAGTAATTATGTTGAATAAAAGCGAGACTAATCCTGTTATTTGCTCCTCAGAGGGTTTTAATCGCGTGTTTCCGATGGAGAAGTTGAGCTCCTTCAGTCCTAAAGAAGTGCAGATGATCCTCTGTGGCAACCAATCACCTTCCTGGAATGCCGATGACATCATCAGTTACACCGAACCAAAGCTTGGCTACACCAGAGACAGGTGCTGCACCGCTCTCTCTGCAGAGGATATTTGTAAAAATAAAGGGATGATTTGAGTGATTGGTTTTTGTTTTTAATCCTCTCTGCAGCCCCGGCTTTCAGCGCTTTGTTAGAGTTCTATGTGGGATGTCGTCTGATGAAAGGAAAGCCTTCCTGCAGTTCACCACCGGCTGCTCCACGCTACCCCCCGGCGGCCTCGCCAACCTGCATCCGCGCCTCACTATCGTCAGAAAGGTACATTCGCTCAGTTTAAAAGGGTGAAGCGGTTGAGTCTACGGGTGGGAGTCTTCAGGCACCTCCTGTCTCGACTCAAAAGACTGAGTGTTAAAATTTATGATTATAGCTCCTTGAAAATTAACAGATTTATCTAATTTTATGTCTAATAAAGAACAAAAACACTCCAGAAAACCCTTGTAATCATAAACTGCCTAAGATTAGCATAGACGCTAACTTAACATTGGAAACACCATAGAGAAGCTAAGGTGATTAGCATTGTTTAGTTGTTTTTTCTCCACTGTGGTTCTGTGTTAACTACAATATAACGTAGGGTTTTACCCTAACCTTGACTTCCTGCCGTCCTCAGGTGGACGCCACCGACTTGAGTTATCCCTCTGTCAACACGTGTGTCCACTATCTGAAGCTTCCCGAGTATTCCTCCGAGGACATCATGAGGGAGCGTCTGTTAGCTGCCACCATGGAGAAGGGCTTCCATCTCAACTGACCTTCGACCTTTGCTGCTGTCACGCTGAGCATGCGCCTCAAAAATAGAAATCATCTGTCCGTGTTGCCGGGGCAACCAGCCAAGTGACTGATAGACGGGCGGACGGACAGTCTGCTGGATGGAGAGGTTCAGGTTGTGGAAACATCTTCAGTCCTCGCTCCTGACACCCTCTCTGATCCTGCAGGCTGGTGTGTGTCTGCGTGTGCGTGCGCGTCTGTTCGGTCCAGTGCCTGGTTCGACTTTTAGTTTTCCATCAGTCGTGCTCGCTTTCGTTTTTCCTCCTCGACTTGTTTTCAGTTCGTCTTCAGTTACATTTCACTTCTGCGTGTGCGACAGGTTTTCGGTTTGTTTCTGACCCGATAGAAAGGTCAAAGTTCAAAGAGCTTTTTGTGTTTAATTTCTGACGAGCTACAAAGACATAAAAACAAAACACTGGTTGTGTGCGATGCACATTTAAAGATGAGACAACAACAAAAAGCTCTGCTCTCCCTGTATTTTCTTTGTATATTATAAACATTTATTTAACTGAAGTTGCAGTTTGGGGTAAACAGATATTTTCAAATGTGTATGCTCCAAAAAATAATCATTAAAATGTTTGCAAAGTATGAAGTAAAGACGGAGTCTTGTGTTTTCATTTGAGTCTGTCGACCAACGGAGCAGAAACCCGTTTATTCTGACGGCAGCTCATAAAACGTGTTTTGGTTCCACATTGCCATTTTCTAAAAGATAAAATATCTTTAAAACTTGCGGTGGCACATTATTTTAATAACTGCAGATTATGAATTATAATTGTACTGAATTTTATTCCCATTTCATTACAGATGCAGGTTTTCCAGATACTGTACATATTTGTATAGAAAACGTGGACCCAGGCTTTAAAACTTAATTGGGATGATGTTCACTGCTGTTCACCTCTGTACAGAACATTTCCCAAAAAACCGTACTTTTAAACTCAAATATAGATACCCACCGACAAATGAGTTTAAATTTGGAAAATGTGTAGAAACCCAATCAGAACGTTCAACTACAACAAGAAAATTCTGTAAAAGTTCACTTGGAACTAAATATTGTAAATCTGGTGTAAAGATTCAGAACCCTGAAGGATTTTTATTAATCTTCAACCATAGAGTGACAAAAACATAATTTTATTCTTAAAAAGTTATAAAATACAATCCAACAAAAGGCTGTTTCCCTCAGGGATAAATTTTACTACGAACTGATTTATTCAGTTTATAAGCATTCAGAACAGGAAGTCTTAACGTCAAACCACTGATTGATAAACTTATTGATCTGTCACCCGTCCACCATCTTGTTGATGGCGGTGAGCGGAGCGAGGACGCGGCTCTTGTTCGTCTCCACGATGTGGCCGTTCTGGATCATCTCGTCCAGGATGATGTGGACCGAGTCCAAGTTGAACATGATCTGATCAGGTCATGGGGTCAAAGAAAGCTCAACACACAGGCGTGTTACTTTATGATGCTTTTCGATGTCATTTACAGATTTATCAGCAGCTTATAAAGATCCTGTTTTCTGCTGCACTAAGGATACGTCAAGTTCACTCTGTTGGGAGACAAACGACAACGGTTTAATAATTCATTAAACATGTCCACCGTTAATGCATTAACGTTTCTGCAGCATACAGGTGTGTTGACACCAAGACAAAGTCGGCAAGATTTTTTTTTTTCTTAGAGCAGCAGCTGTGGTGCCCCATCAATCTGGGAAGGGTCAAAGGTCTTTTCCAAAAAGTTACATGGGCACCCTGACTTAAGTTTAGTTGAAGAGGGTCTTGAACTCACCACACGACTGAAGTACTTGTCCAGAACTTCCACAAAGTTCTGAATCAGTTCGTAGATGGACAGCTCGTTCTGCAGGAGTCCAGATGAAACAAAATTGTTGTCAAACGTGAAGTGACGAAAGCATGAGGTGGTACAAAATGCTTTATTTATATTAATTTACCTCGCCATGTGTGACTCCCATCACCACATAAAGAGCAGCATACTGACGATAAACCAGCCTAAAGTCTTTATACTCCACAAAGGAACACTGAGGAGAGACATGAGGCAGAGTTAAAAGGCTCCAACAGCTTGTTTCGGTTTGAAGCATAGAAGTACCAGCAGGTACCTGGTCCTTGTGGCGGCTCAGGCAGCAGCGAACAGCAGCGGCTTCCAGCGCCGCCCTCCTGCTCAGCTCCACCGGCTCGTAGTACCTGGAGAGTCTGGTCTGACCCTGCTGGTTCACCATCAACACGAACTTAATCATCCTGTCTGCTGGTTACAGAACAGCCACAGACATAAAAAGTTATTTTATCATGTGTTGCTGGAAAAACAATGTGTCCTTAAACGCACCACCGCTGGGTGAAGCTAAGCAGCTAGCTTAGTTAGCTTCAGTATTTAGCTAAATAAATCGGACATTAAAAAAAACAAACATCAGATTTTAACCCGCCGTGGTCCTCATCTAGTCCCTCTCAGAAAATCAGCAGTTTACATCTGGTAAATTAATGGCGACATAATCCACCATCAAATAAACATTAGGAAGTAAATTTTCTTCTTCGTTTGTTATTTTTTCTTCTTCTTCTGTTTTCCTATTTGAAGTTTGGCAACAAAACAAAAACTTCTTTACCGCCACCTAGCGAAGTGGAAAGTAGGAAAGACATTTAATTATTTATTCAACCTTTATTTATACAGGTAAATCCCATTGAGTCTCGAGGACTCATTTACAAGAGAGACCTGATTTCAACAATTTATTATCTGATTTATTAATTTCGAGTTATATAAAAGCCCATTTCCGTCACTATGAGGTCAGAAACGATCTTCTAACTCATTATGACTTAGCATTTTACAGCTATGACGTATCATAAAATTATGATTTGTCATTTGATAAAGCAATAAATACAAATAATATTCAGGAGAGAGTTCTATATGTTTTTTTTGTCGCAATAAAGACAGTGACAGTAAAAAAGTGATAAAAGACAGATTGGACAACAAAAACAATATAGTAACTCACATATTTTGAGTTTTAGGAAATTTATTCATCTGGGTACTTGGTCACGTGAACACACTGTACAAGAATGTTTGGATGACGTCACGTCGAATGAAATAAAAACAGGGCTTCTCTTCATGACAGCAGTGTGTCATATATGTTTTTCTGTCAAATCCAAAAATAATAATCGCTATATTAGATCAAAGTTTCAAACAGATACTGTTATTACTGGGCTTAACTGTGCACAAAAAAAAAAACTACAGCATATCATAAATCTAATACTCGTATTGTAAACATCTGTGACTCTAAGAAAAAAAAGCTGTTAAAACATTTGATTTGTGCAATTTATTTAATGTATTTATTTGAATAATCCCCTGGTTTTTGTTCATTTGTTAGAATATACATTGATAGCTACGTTTTTAATTCAACCTTTATTTTTACAGGTTAGTCTCTAATAGTCTCATTTGCAAGACGCCTGTTTTAGTCAGACAACATATAAAGTACAGACAACAATAAAGACTAAAATGCAACAGAAATAAAAGTAGTGTTATAAAACAATACATATTAATTTTTCTATTGACCTTATAAATTGTTTAAAATACCTTAAAGAAATCAAAGTGGACAGCTTAAGCTCTTTTTGCAAGGTGTTTCAGGTTACAGGAGCAGAGAAAGAATAAGTATTTTTGCTGAGTTCAGACCGGATTGAGGGAACGCAGGTAATGATGGCCTGAGTGCGCACGCTGTAACTGCACTGACGACATGACTGGGAGGAGAAATAAAAAGGCAGCACACCAAGGAGTGACTTATAGATGAAGATGTGCTGCTGTGAGAGCCTACGTGTAGATAATGGGTATGGTAGTTAGAACCAGTTATGAATCTTAGGCCATGGTAGACTCCAACATCTGCAAGGAGCTGGCAGGGGCAGCACCTTTGAACTGTGTTACATAAAAAAAAAAAATCATTCATTATCTTTACCCACTTCTTCTCTTTCGGGTCGCACTGGTGCCCATGTCCAGCAAGGTACATCCTGGACAGGTCAGCAAGTCGCGATATCACTCACAGAGTCTCATACACAAGTAGGTATCGTTCGCCTTGTAAGGTCGGAATTGTCCCTTTTCCCATGCCGTAACCTAAACCACGAATCAGAGTGCAGTGTCCTCCCACTTTGTCCCGATCTTTTTTTTTTTTTTTTTTTTTTTTTTTAATGTGTTTTTTCTTTCTTTTTCTGTACATGGGCACCAGTGCGACCCGAAAGAGAAGAAGTGGGTAAAGATAA
>NC_056518.1:28930664-28968983 GCF_014905685.2 Nematolebias whitei | reverse complement strand
AAAAAAACACTGCCACTCAACCCGCCATCTTGCTCCTCCCCCCTTTGTCCCGATCTCCGATCCATTCCAATCCAAAGTGGAAACAGAGTGAAAAAGAAGCTGGGTGAATGTCCCGTCATGCAGCGCGGCGGGATTCTCCCACCGTGACCGTCGGGATCGACAGCGAGCAGCGATGGCAGCCGGTTAGATCAACGCGTAAACACTGCGTTTACATCCAGCCGCACTGCCCGAGACGCCGCGGGGCAGCTGACCTCACACCGCGGCGGTGCCACAGACCGGCGGACCTACGGAGGAATCTTGTCAAGCTCGCCCCCGCAAGACAATAAATTTTACAAACGAAAACATTAAACATGGACGAACACCCCGGCGGAGGAGGAGCGGCTGCTCCGCGACAGCAGTTACAACAGCCGGTGAGCAGCGGCAACGTCAATCCACCGATTGGAGCGGTCATGGTGCCCCAGCAGACCGATGACCTGCCCCGGCCTCAGCAGCAATACACCATCCCTGGTATCCTGCACTACATTCAACACGAGTGGGCCCGGTTCGAGATGGAGAGGGCTCACTGGGAGGTGGAGAGGGCCGAACTCCAGGTTAGCCGCTTAGCATTCACTGTGCTAGCTACAGATTAGCCGTTTGCACTAACCACCAGAGGGCTACGTTAAGCAGCGCATAACGCCTTCCTGACACTAAAAAACAAACCTTCACACCGTATACGGTTAAATTTAATGTTAAAATTTTCTAAAAGCTTCATTATTCCGCGGTAAGAAATGCTCATTTACTAGCCGCTAGCCAGGCTTAGCTGCCAAAGATGAATTACCAGCTAGCTGTTGTATCCACTGTCCTCTGTCAGGCAGTAACTGTTTTATTAGTTTGTGACTAAGATTAAAAACCTGCACTGTTTACCAGCAAACATAAGTTTGTATTTGCTGATAATTGATTGTATATTTACACATTGAAATCCTCCCGGTTCGTGACAGTAGCAGAGTTAGCTGTGTTGCTAATGTTGATGCTAAAGGCTAGGCCTTGCACTGATTTCCAGCAGGTACTTGGTGTTGGAGGAAGAAGAGTTACTGTCAGCGTCACTTGCAGATTTTGTGTATGGTGTCTGATGTTTTTTTAAGTATCAAAACAACATCTGGTAGTTGTTAATTATCGGTTCAATCCTCCCGTGATTAAAACAGAAATCAGGAATGTTTGGTTCAGTCAACCAGTGGGCCATAGCTGGTGTTCTGGTGTAATTGGTTTTAATAATATTTGAGGTCATGTGATGTCTTTAAACTGTGTCAGCCATCTTGGAGGTACAGAAGATTCAAAGAAATAAACTTTAAAATTGTTCTGATCTCAACAAACACTTTTGGGGCAGCGGTGGCTGAGTGGTTAGAGCTGTCCTCATTCCATGGGAGAGTTGAAGGTTTGATTCCATCAGCAGTCACATGTTGAAGTGTCCCTGTGCAAGACACTGAACCCCTCATTGGCTCTGATGTGTCCCATTGATGTATGAATGTGATCCGAAGCACCGATTAGTCCCTACGCATTCAGATTATCTTTGTAGAGATTTAGTAGAGTGCTGTATGAATGTGTGTGTGGAGGTAAATGAGGGCACAGACTGTGTTGTAAAGAGCTCTGAGCATCTTGATTAGATAGAACGGTGTTGTACAAGTGTAGTCCATTTACAATTATTTAAAATTAAGTAGTTTGCCACTTGTCACTGCATGGTAATGGTGGCAGCTCTACAGCTGACTGCCCATTATTAAAAGTGACACAAGTCAACAAATCATTGTTTTCTAGTTGTTTATTTTATCTGCCTTGATGAGAGGGATATTGATCAGCAACAGAAATGTGTGAAAGTCTCACTTAAACTATGAAGCAGAAAGAAACGGTCAGAACTGAAAGACTGAGAATTAAGTTGGGATTTCTGGAGTTTAACGGTGGAATATGAGTCATGTTTTAATCAGCAGGTTGTGAGGAAAATGGTACATGACACATTGTGGCTGTCAGCTGTGGAACAGGTGCTGTGAACTCACAGGAAACACCCCCCGGGTGAAAGCTGGTGACTGTCACAGCTCCCGGGAGGGACCATGAAGGTTAAATGTTATACGTTTTTAACCAAATAATTTAGATGTTTGCCTGCCGATGTTTATTTTATTGTCATTAGTTTCTTCTTAGGTGTAGGAAATGCCTTTCTGTATTATGTGCATCACCCTTACAAATGTTTATAAAGCTTTAAGAGAGAGGTTTCAGTCACTTTGTGAAGATCGTTCAATATGACAAGCTTTTGATTCACAGATGTAGGTTCAACAACAACTAACAAATCTCTTTTTAAGCAAATTTATCCCCATTTTCCTCCTAATGATTTAAAGTCTGTGGTAAAATATGACATTTAAAGAGTTAATTAATAACCGCTGAGACTGAGGAATTGTCTTGGAGAAGTAGTAAGTAGTCACTATTTTTACTGGATTTTAAACATTAAGCACAGAGTGATTTTATACTGAGTGTTTTATTCACCTGTTTACACACACAGCTCTTTCCTTTTATTTACTTTTATTTGATTTGTGCTCCTAAAAAGCATTTTGAGATCGATGGGAGTAAACAAGAGGGACGTTGGTGTTGCTGAAAGACACTTTGTGTTTTCTGACGTAAAAACTGCCCCTCGGTCACAAAGCCGTGACTGCTCCCAAAACTATCAAGAGTTTTTCACTTTCACTCACCTGTAAGTAAAATAAACAGTCGTGTAGTTCTTCAGGAACCACAAACAGAGCTTTTGATAAAAGATGAGGATACTGCCATGGTGGTTTCAATATCAGCTCCATGAATTCTTCACCATTTAATAAGAGTCAAATCTTTGTTTCTCAGAAGTCTTAATCTTAATAAGATTATTGTACAACTGTACATGGCTGCCTTTTATGTCTTTGGAATGGTATACAACATTTTAATTTAATTAAAGATATATTGGACACTTAAAATAATCTGCCATCAGACAGAGGCAGCAGCTTACTGTTGAGGTTGTGAAGCAAGAAAACTTCTATAGATTATTTAAATGTTTACAGGTTTCTTTTAATAATTGTTAAACATGAGTTTATTTAAGTTAAATGATATTGTTTCATTCTGTGTAAAAATGTGTATATTTAGCCAAAAATATACATACGTTGTGTTGTATAGCGGCCATTCTTGCTCTGATTTCTAAAGATCGGCAGTGATCAAAGAGAACTCAGTCGCTAAAGAAATGCATATCGCCCGCCACAAGGACCAAATTAAAAAGTTAATCCTATATGTGGATAAATGACAGATTTGTAGATATTTTTTGGTAAATTTTTGAAAATAACACAATATTTTAGTGTAGTCTGTGCAAGGGGACAACTCTCAGCTACTACTGCGCCAGACTTTAGTCTGATTTCTGTAAGAATGACTGACCTTTAGCTGTTTTTGTTTGCTACAGTGTAGCATCCATCTAATCAGGACACCTCCGTAAGGTGTTGTATATTTTTTAAATGCTCAATAATCTTCATCTGTCTTTCATTTGTTAAATGCATCACCTAAAGTGGTGCTCCTAGATTTACTTCAAGGTTGGGGAGTTCGTTTTAAGATTTTTCACCTTGTTTTGTTTAAATTGGAACTAAAAGAGGACAGAAGTGATGCTCAGTCAATATTAGTAGTTGTTAAGTAGTTGGTAACTTTCTTTAGCAGCTGCTTTTGTCTGTAATTGAATCTGTTGGCCCTGACCAGAGTGTGAGCGCGTAAAAAGAAGTGGTTTTGTTCATGTCGGGTCAGATGTCTTCCTGTTTACTCAGTGTTTGTCAGTTGGAGGTGGGAGTCTCTGTGCCTCCATGTTTTAATAAAAAGGGGCAACAGGAGGCTGTAATTGGGCAGCGTGGCCCACTGGGCCCTGCGCTGACAGCCCCGTTCCAGCTGAACGCTAAAAGTAGAATGGCCCAAAATAACCACCACACACACAACGTGAGGTTTGACTCTGTCAGAGCTTAAAGAGTTGTGTTTGTACTGTTACAAGTTTTTTTTACATTTTTTTGAAAATGTACTTTGGGAAAAGTACAAGAACTTCTTTTCTTAGTGAAGAAACAAAAAGACTGAGACTTTTATTTTCACATATCGGTTTTAGCTTTTCTATAAAGTAGTTGTTCGCACATTTCTTTCATTGTGGGGGTGTTTGAGCAGCTCTGCTGTACTGTTTTAGTGTCCTGTGTCCAGGACAGGGTGTTGTCTGGGGTCCTCACTCGGACACAGTTTGTGGTAATGATGCAGTTGTTCGCAGGAAAAGCCCTCATGACTCATGAACTTATACAACCTGGTCTGATCTGTCACCCTGGTAAATTTGAGCCAGTGAGTTCAGCACCCACACATCCATGTACCGAGGCGTCACCACGGCCCGAGTGCTCTGATCTCATTCATCTTTCTCTGGATTGGAGCAGTTGTGGGGCTTCAGTCCTAAAAGTCCATTACTAGACCAAACCAAAACACTAGATGCTGCATTTGTGTGTCTGAGTCTTTCTCCGAAACAAACCACACTAAAACTAAAAGTTTGATCCCATCTGGAGCCTTTCAATCAATTCTTAAGACTCGCTTGCTTGGAGACCAAAAATGTGCCTGCTTAAATAAAAGTTAATTAAAAAATCAATCAACCAGATGTGTTGGAGCAGAGAAACATTTAAAGACCAGGATTGAACAAGACGGTGCAAAACTCTATTCATGGCCGTGCACATTATTTATTTGCCCACATCGTACCTGCTTTGTACCCACAGCTACCCTCATGTTTATATTCAGTCTACATGAGTTCATCTTGGAAATAAAGACAGATTAGGACCAGTAATTTAACTATTGTTATTTAATCTTTGTGATTTTACATCTGAATATTGATATTAATAATTGGTTTTTATGTGAATGTTTCTGTTCAGTGCCCTGAGACAACTTTGTTGTGAATTTTATAAATTAACTGAAATGAGTTGAATACCTGGGTCTTAAATAAAGTTTATGTGCAGCTGGAGCACTTTACACTTTAAGTAAACTGCAGTTACTGTGACAGAAACATTGTTGTCAAATTAAAGCGGCTCGACTGAGACCAGTAAACTAAGAGAACCTGCTGCAAATGTTTCTCAGATCACCGAGTAGTCATCGAGCACGATGCAGCCCGCTGAGATACTACTTTCAGAGAAACCTTTTATTAATACTTTTAATGGCCTTTAAAACAGAACAGATTCACAACACCTGAACTGAAATGTAAATTTTACAGTTTATCGGTTTTGGTGTTTACATAATGCATCCAGGAAGTGTCACCGCGCTTTTTCCACATTTTGTTAAGTTACAGCCTTTTTCCAAAATGTATAAACATAATCTCTTTCCTCAAAATTCTACAATACTTCCTAATGACAATGTGAAAAAAGATTTTTTTTAAGGTTTTTGCAAATTTATTTAAAATGGAAAACTAATTTACATAAGTATTCACAGCCTTTGCCATGAAGCTCAGATTGAACTCAGATGCATTCTGTTTCCACTGATCATCCCTGAGATGTTTCTACAACTTAAATGGAGTCCACCTGTGGTCAGTTCACTTGATTGGACTTGATTTGGAAAGACACACATCTGTCTATAGAAGATCCCACAGTTAGTGCATGTCAGAGCACAAACACCAAGCATGAAGTCAAAGGAATCATCTGTAGACCTCTGAGACAGGATTGTGTTGACGTATAAATCTGGGGAAGGAAACGGAAATATTTCTTCTGCTTTGAAGATCTCAATGAGCGCCGTGGCCTCCATCATTTGTAAATGGAAGAAGTTTGGAACCACCAGGACTCTTCCTAGAGCTGGCCGGCCGTCTAAACTTGGCGATCAGGCGAGAAGAACATTAGTCAGGGAGGTGACCAAGAACCTGATGGTCACTCTGTCAGAGCTCCAGCGTTCCTCTGTGGAGAGAGGAGAACCTTCCAGAAGGACAACCATCTCTGCAACAATCCTCCAGTCAAGCCTGTATGGTAGAGTGGCCTGAAGAAAGCCACTCCATAGTAAAAGGCACACGGCAGCACATCTGGAGTTTACCAAAAGGCACCTGAAGGACTCGCAGACCAAGAGAAACTAATTATCTGGTCCCATGAGACAAAGACTGAACTCTTTGGTGTTAATGCCAGATGTCATGTTTGGAGGAAACCAGGCTCAGCTCCTCACCAGGCCAACACCATCCCTACAATGAAGCAGGGTGGTGGCAGCATCATGCTATGGGGATGTTTTCCAGCAGCAGGAACTGGCAGACTAGTCAGGATGGAGGGACAGTTGAATGCAGCAATGTACAGAGACATCCTGGATGAAAACCTGCTCCAGAACGCTCTTGACCTCAGACTGGGGTGATGGTTCATTTTTCAGCAGGACAACGACCCAAAGCACATGGTCAAGATCTCAAAGAGTGGCTTCAGGACCCCCCTGTGAAGGTCCTGGAGGGGCCAAGCCAAACAGTCCAGACTTGAATCTAATTGAACATCTGTGGAGATATCTGAAAATGGCTGTATAGACGAACCTGATGGAGCTTGAGAATTATTGCAAAGAAGAATGGGACAAACTTTCTGAAGATTGCTCAGCTTGAAGCATCATATTCAAAAAGACTTGAGGCTGCGATTGATGCCAAAGGTGGATCAACAAAGTATTGAGCAAAGGCTGTGAATACTTGCATAAATGTGATTTATTAATTTTGTTTATTTTGAATAAATTTGTAAAAATATCAATTTCTTTTTTCACACTGTCATAATGGGGTATTATGTGTAGAATTATGAGGAAAGCAATTAATTTAATACAATTTGGAATAAGGCTGCAACATAAAATGTGGAAAAAGTGAAGCGCTGTGAAAACTTCCTGGATGCACTGTTTCTGTTCAGCACCCACGTCGTTTTAAATGTTTTATAAATGAGGGTCCACAGAAACAAACTCGGGCTCTCGAGGTGTGAACTTGTGATTTTTGTGTTTCTCCAGGCCAGAATAGCGTTTCTGCAGGGGGAGCGGAAGGGCCAGGAGAACCTGAAGAACGACCTGGTTAGAAGAATTAAAATGTTAGAATACGCTTTGAAGCAGGAAAGGTAAGAAAATGAAAATCAGCTGCTCGTGACCAAATGATGGGTTCTGCTTTGTTGTTAGTGCTGGCTCAGATATATTCACTAATATTTGGTTTAAAGTCTCAGCGAGTCCACCTCAGGGGGTTTTGTACCATGAACAAGTCTTGGTGGTTTCTGGGTTGGTCCTGAAAAATCCAAAACCATTTCCTTCCATCTGCGGGGTCAGATGAGCCAACCTGTGCTGCCACACTGATCCTCTTCATGCTGACAAAGACAAACCACCAGCTGCAGTCGATCATGATCAGGTCTTTTCAAACCAAGACCACTTATACCAGATTTAGGGGATACTATGGATATGTTTGAGCCTATGGGTTTATTTTTATTCATTAAAATCTTCAAATAAAGATGACATTCATGTCCGTCATGAGGGTTTTTGACACGTAAATGTAATAAATTGAAGGTGTTGCTGTTTTTTCTCTGTAGTGGTTTTCCTGTTGGATGTTTCTTGTTAAATATTTCTTCATTTCCATCTTGTCTGCAGCCACATTTTCTTGTTTAAGTCTGTTAATGTATTAAATATTAAATGCTTTTGAATTATTTTGTGTTTTCAGAGCGAAATATCACAAGTTAAAATATGGGACAGAGTTAAACCAAGGAGACATGAGGATGCCGAGCTTCGAGTCCGGTAAGTTAAACGTCTGCTTTAGTCTCCAGCTGGTGGGGCTTTAACTTTATCTCAGCGTGTTCGTTTTGTTTTTTTAGACACCAAAGAGTCGGCGGTCTCTGCTGTTCCTGCCAACAGTCAGCTGATGTGGAAGCAAGGGCGACAGCTCCTCCGACAGTGAGATTATTTTTACATTACCAACCAGAAAACTGGATTTTAACTGGAAAATTACATTTTGCTGTGAAAATGCAAGAGCTGAAGAAACCGAAACTGAGATCTCAAAACTAAATGAAGCAGAGCACTAGCTAAAAGCTAAAATGAGCCAAAGGCTGGCTAAAAGTTCAACAGAGCAAAACTGTTAGCTAAGAAAAGCAAAAGGCTAGCTAAAAGAAGCTAATGGCTTGCTTAAACATATTTACCTGTTCTTGCCATTTGCTCCGTTAAACTTTTAAAGTATAAAAATTGTACAAACGTCCCATCACCTGAATGAGCTGAATATTTAGATTTATGATCGTCTGCTTTAGAAGAAAGTCTGCAGAAGTAGTTAGATTCAAAGCAAAACAGGAAATGCTGAGTCAGGACTCATTTAGTTAAAATAGCTCCTTGATGAAGTGATTAAATTATGTGGCATACGTTGACTCTTGACGTCAATCTTTTTTATTTATTTAAAGGTACCTACAGGAAGTGGGCTACACAGACACGATCCTGGATGTTCGGACTCAAAGGGTTCGTTCTCTGCTCGGCCTGTCGGGTCCAGAGCAGAACGGCTCTGTTGAGAACAAGAACCTGCAGCACCTGATTAACGGGACCGAGCGATGCAAAGACCCCAAAAGGTACACACAGTTGTGTTTATAGGACTTTTCTTGACCACAACCGAGTAGAAGTCTAAGTTCTACTGGCCGTATTGTTATTGGACCAAACTGATTAAAAAAAATGTAACCACCAAACAAACGTGGATCTTCATCCTGAAAAGGTTGAGTTGAAAGTATTTAAACATGTTTTTTTTCACAAACATTGAGTATTTAGATGTACAGATTGTTTGACCACAGCTCTGGTTGTGTGTTCAGGATTTCCAACGACAATCTTGAGACGTTCAACTTCCTGGAAAACGCAGAGGACAGCGATGAGGATGATGACGAGGAGGGAGACTTGATGGATGACATCAGCGCCGACAAACACCACAGAGCTAAAAAACACAAAGCGAACGTAAGCTAGGACCCCCCTCCTCTTCCCGATAATCAGTTTTCTGTTTCTTGTAATGATTTTTCTCCTCCTCGTTCAGGTCGGGAACGAAGGTTTAGCTTCGGAGGATGATGCCGACACAGAGGAAGCTCTGAAGGAGTTTGACTTCTTGGTGACGGCAGAGGACGGAGAGGGGGCGGGTGAAGCTCGCAGCTCTGGAGACGGGACGGAGTGGGGTGAGATGATAATTCTGTCACCGGTGAAACTTTTCAGATAGTCTGGATGGAGCAGATGTTTAAAAAGGTTTCTCTCTGCAGCAGAGCCTCTTCCGTTTTCCACTGGAAGGGGGAAGCCCTTCCTATTAGGAGGGTCGGACGATGTTTTGGAAAGCGTCCTGGGTTTGGGTGACCTCGCCGACCTCACCGTCACCAACGACGAGGCGGACTTTGGCTACGATGTGAGAAAACTAGCAGACAAATCTGCTCTCAGAACTCCAGATGAACGTAATCACGCCGCCCTGTTTCTTCCTCAGCTGTCGTCCAGTAAGGAGTCCACTTTCAGGAAGACGTGGAACCCAAAGTACACGTTACGGAGCCACTTCGACGGCGTCCGAGCGTTGGCGTTCCACCCAGTCGAGCCTTGTCTGGTCACGGTGTCTGAAGACCACACCCTCAAGCTGTGGAACCTCACCAAGACCGTCCCAGCTAAGAAGTACGTTAAGTTGAGCTTTATTTTTAAATCTCAACTTTTATCATTAGAGGCCACACGTTTATTTAAAGTTGAGGTTGTACTTGAATCCTAATTGTGTAAATCCAGAATCAACTGTTTTTTTATGTTTCGTGCATTTTTTTTTGGCACCTAACTCCTTCCTCGTTCTTGCTGTACATATGCTGTTTCAACAGTTTTCATATCAAAACGATCAGGAGGTTTCAGGTCTCTCTTGTAAATGAGTCCTCGTGGCTCAATGGGACTAACCTGTTTAAATATTAAATAAAATATTTTAAAAAAAAGGAGAAGATGGGTGCTGAGATTTTTGTTTTATGTCACTTTTGTAACCAAATTATTCAAATAATTTTTTATTTGAAATCTGCTTTAGCAAACTGCTGCAAACTCTTTTTGTTAATGATAGTTTTGTTATGGATAGTCGTACAACTGCTAGTGGTAATTTTGCTACTGCTAGCATTATTGTTGCTAAAGCTAATTCTGGTAATGCTAATTCTGCTACTACTACTGCAGCCTAAATTAATGCTGACTACTGTAATTCTAGTTCTATTAAAGCTAATGCTATTTTTACTACTGTTATTGCTAATATTGCAAATGCTAATTCTTCCAATGCTGATTTTAGTTAAATATAGGTTCATTCCACTGCGACTTGTATTATTTATTGCTAGACTATTACTAGTAATGCTAGTCTTGGTAATGTTTTTTGTACTACTGTTAATGGAAATATTGTTAATACTAATTCCAACACTTGTATTTGTTAAAAGCTAATGCTATTACCACTATTACTACCTTTATCGCTAGACTGTTATTTCTAATGCTACTTTTGCTAATGTTCTACTACTGTTAATGCTAATATTGCTAATACTAATTCTAACAGTGCGGATTTTAAACACTTATGCTAAATCTGCCACTGCGACTTGTACTATCGCTAAGCTATTACTGCAAAAGCTAGTCTTGCTAATGTTTTTTCTAGTACTGGTAATGCTAATTTTGCTAATGCTAATTTAACCGTTGCTGGTTTTTAGGTTAAGCAAATGCTATTGCTAATTCCACCACTGTAACTTCTAATGTTGCTAATGCTAATCCTGCTAATGACTCATTTTAGGTAAAGGCTAATGTTTTGTTAAATTTAGCTGGCATTTTGCTACTTTTATTATTTGGGTAGCTTTTTGCTACTTGCAGATTTTAATTATTGTTTTTACTACTTTTCGCTTTTGACAAGGTTTCTGATTGTTGTTTTTTTTTGTCATCCTGTTCCTTTTTAGATGTTTTGCTGTATTTAGCCAGTTTTGCTACCTTTAGCAAGGTTTACTTTGAGCTTTTTTTAAATTTTTTACTTAATTTCAGCTACTCAAACACTTTTCAGCAAAGTAATTCAGATCTCAGTTCTTGAGTTGATTGATTTCTGTAGTTTGCATCATTTTCTTAATTCAGTATTTTCAGTTTTCTTCTGAACTAACAGGACACTGATTTATAAACCTTATCAAAGCTAATATTTCAGGAGCAGTGGCTTCAACAGTAACGGATTAGCAGAAGCTGTTTTTCCAGGTGAAAATGTGCTGAATAATCACCTGGTTTCTGTTCTTACTGTTTTTCAGAAGTGCCTCTTTTGATGTGGAACCGATCTACACATTCAGGGGTCACTGGTACGTATAAAACTTGGAATCAGACAGAATTGACCCCGTTTGTTCTGTTTGAGGGCTGTAGCAAATGAGTTAATATTTCTAAAAAAAACACAGATCTTACTTTAAATCATCATTAGTTGGAGAGCATTGATGACGAATTCTGAAAGGTTTTTACTGTGATTTAAGTTTTAGACAAAGGATCAACAGTTGAACAGTCTGAAGCTTCATTTCCATCAAAATAAAGATCAGTACACAACTGAAAAGTTCTTGTTTCTGATCTGACATTTCTCTTCAGTGGTCCAGTCTTGTCGTTGGCCATGACCTCCAGTGGTGAGCAGTGTTTCAGCGGCGGCATTGACTCCACCATCCAGTGGTGGAACATCCCCAGCTCCAACGTGGACCCCTATGACACTTACGGTATTTACTTTTATAAACGAAATGTCTGAAAATGTTTTTTTTTTTGTTTGTTTTAACTTGAATGCATTACTCACATTCTCAAGAAGGTTTGCCAGGGATTTATATTGAAGTAACGTATTTTATTTAAATATGCAGCTTTCAGTTGCATGGTGGTGTTTGAATCTGTGGTTTCAGGAGTCCTGCTATTCTGAGTTAAATGCTGGCGTTCAAGTAGTATAATGTGTTTTGCACAGATCTTCAGTAAAAGATCACCTTTTGTTTGTCTGACTTTATTTTAAAACACTTTACAGATCACAAACTTAAGTCTTCAGTCAGTAAACAAACATCTACATGAACGTTACTTCACCAACTAGCTCTTAGTGAAGGTGTGTTCACTGACTCGGCAGATTTGTCAAATGTCGCCAGACGATGGTGCTGTGAACCAAAAAATAATCATTTAGGATTGTCAGATCAGCGTCTCAGTGTTTATCAGCTCATGTTGAAATCTTATCAGTTCTAGAACCTAAAGAACCTCGTGACAACCATGATTTGTTGGGCTAAAGAATCTGTCCCGTTTAATAAAATCAACCCCTCTGCTCGTTTTTCTCTTGTGTTGATCAGACTCCAGCGTCCTGGCGGGTTCGTGGGCGGGGCATACGGACGCCGTGTGGGGATTGGCTTACAGCGGCATCAAGAACCGCCTCCTGTCCTGCTCCGCTGACGGAACGGTGAAACTGTGGAACCCGATGGAGAAAGAACCCTGCATCAGCACTTTCAACACAAACGAGGGTGAGGATGGAGAACGGAGCGCCGTCAAAGCCAGTTTGTAACTGGTCAGCTTCAGAACCCTTAAAGAACCCGTTTATTTTTCCACTTCAGATTTTGAACCACATCACTGCATTCAAACCACCACTTTTTTTTATATAAATATAAATTTGTGAGTTTTCCCCAGAAACGTACCACTTGCATCTTTCAGAATAACGACACGTCCTTTTTGTGAATTTGCTTTAGCGACATGAATGAGCGGTGAAAGATGGAGATGGAGAAAGAAAACCTTTTTTATTTTAGCAAATTTATAATTCACCAATCTGAGGGGTTTTTCTGGAGATTTGTTTTTTGTTTGACCAAAGTCGGCGTCAGTTTTTTTTTCTGTAGCACAAAAATAACAAAAGCTGGCCACGTTTTTTACAACTCAGTCAAACAAAGGTAAGACTAAAGCTCAAATAAAATCCAGACACGCAGCATATCAGCTCGGACTGGACCTCAGGACCGCCTGAATCAAAAGCCACAGGCTAAAAAAGATTTGAAGCCTCGACAGTCTCAGTGGTCTGAATATGAAGACGTAAACTTTTCCACAGATTTAAAGCAACAACTGCAAAAGCTCGATCAGTTTATTTTGAATTATAAAAATTTAAATTAAAATACATTTTCATAAACAGAACTTTCAAATACTACATTTGTCTTGGTAGAATACAAAATAATTACTGTCCATTGTCGCCAGACTATAACAAAATAGTTGTGATTCTTCAGCTGTTTTTAGCGTCATGCAGGATAAAATACACAGATGTATTGTATTTGTACACAAACATATCTGCATCAATATATCCATGTACATATATTTACATTAACTCACATTTTTCTTTATAAATACTTTTGAAGCATCTTTAGCTCGTATTATTTTTAAAATAGAAAATGTTTGGACCTTCTTTAATCCTGGAAGTTTTCATGTCCTAATTTTTACTCATAAAATCCTAATTTCACTCATAAATTCATATAATTATGAAGAATTAGATTTTTTTTCCCTTGTTAATTTAAATGTATTTATTTTTACCCCACGTGTCCTCCTGCAGAGCACGGCGTCCCCACGTCAGTGGATTTTAACGGCTGTGACCCGGCCCACATGGTGGTGTCCTTCAACACCGGAGACGTGGTGGTCTACGACCTGGAGACCTCCCAGATTGCCCTGGTGCTGAAGGGACAAGGCGACAGCAGTAAGAGCTCAAACACAGATCTCAAGAGTTCAAACTGATGACCTGACCATGTTTCAGGGCGTGAATCGGTCGTTTTCTGTTCTTCTCGCTCAGCTGTCCCGGGTTTGAATCATATCAACAAAGTGGTGAGTCATCCCACCCTGCCCGTCACCATCACTGCTCACGAGGATCGACAAATCAAATTCTTCGACAACAAGTCAGGTCAGTGGGGGGCTGGGTCCGTTCATCACTCCACTTTATTGGTTCTGACCCACCGTTTCAAGCGTTTCTTCCTCCCCCTGCAGGTAAAGTGATCCACGCCATGGTGGCTCACCTGGACGCAGTAACCAGTCTGGCTGTAGATCCAAACGGCATCTACCTGATTTCTGGCAGTAAGTCTCATGTCTTTAAAATTATCATAGATTTATTTTTTTTAACAGCAGAAGGGCAAAAACAATTTTGTTTGCTGCAGTGCATTCTGGGAAAACATCTGTCCTCTGGTCTGGAGGTCTTCTGGCTCCTTCAGATGAAACTTTTCAAACCCAAGTCGTGCTGCCATGTTGTTTTCTGAAAGAAGAGTCATGACCTTTGACCTGCTGACTGAGGCCTGCAGAGTCTCAGCTGGAGCTCACTGCACGGTCTGACCTTCAGGGTGAATCTGCTGTGAAGACTATCAGCTGTCTGAAATGTTTTCTCCTTGTGAATATTTCTCTGTAGAATGATGGACATGACCTTTGACCCTTCACAGACAGATGAGCAGCAACAGCTGCATCTCTGAGGTCATTGCTAATGTCTTTCCACCTTGACGTTGTTAACCCACACCTGCATGGTCCAGATCAGAGGTGGTTCTGATGTGGGTTAGTCTGTGTTAACCTCCGAGTTCCTGTTGCAGCACTGGAACCAGTTTGTTGTTTTTGTTTAGTAAATAACGACACGGGGGAATCTGTTGTATGTTTTTGTTTACTTGAGGTCAGACGAATTCAGAACCTAGTAAAGACCGGACCAGTTTTCTTTAAGTCTTGAAGGCGGGGTGGGACTTCCGTTGGGTCGCTGACGTTCTCCTCGTCTTCCTCCTCAGGTCACGACTGCTCTCTGCGCCTGTGGAACCTGGACAGTAAGACGTGCGTCCAGGAGATAACGGCTCATCGTAAGAAGAGCGAGGAGGCCATCTACGACGTGACCTTCCACCCCTCCAAGGCGTACATCGCCTCAGCTGGGGCCGACGCCCTCGCCCGGGTCTACGTGTAGAGGAGGGGGGAAAGGAAGCAGACGACTGCAGGCCGAGAGACGGAGCTGCAAAACGGGCCGGTCCGGTCACACGCAGGCAGGACTCGGGTCTGTCCAGTTCAACACAAAAGACTGGAGGGGGAGGAGTCTGTCAGAAGACTGAAAACATGTGAGCAGGCGGCGAACGTTGCTGACTGAAGCTGCAGCTGTGAAGGCTGCACTGTCCAAACTCTAGTTTGCCTGCCTCCCACCGCGTCCGAGTCAACGGTAGTGCAATCTTCTGATCCAGACGAGAGAATTCACGCAGCTTAAAGAAAAACTCCCCCGAAATCTGCCCCGGTCGCTAGTTTTCCATTGACGCACATTTCACTACAGCTCACCTCGTTAATCGTTTCAGACGTGCTGCTTCAGGAGCTGCTTTTCACTACAACGTTTTATTCAGCGCCGAGTTTAAAACTAACCGATGACTCTAATACGCAGCCGCTCGTTGGACTAAATGTTTTTTATACCGGTCGAGGCGGTTCGGTTGATGCACGTTTTCATCAGTCATTTAGTGCATTCTGCTGGAAAAGGCTGCTGTTCTCAGGTTCACACAGTTCAAGTAAAAACTGGGTTTCTGCAGCCGAACACGCAGTTTGCAGCGCGTCTGTTTTTGTTAGAACAAAAACTAACGCCTCGCTGTAAAGACAGAGTCCAAACGGGTCAGTTTGAACGTCTTTGTCTGTTCTTTCTGCGTGACTGAAGGAAAACTACAGAAATAAGTTCAGAAAATTAAACGAGCATATCGCTCGCCGCCTTCGGTGCCAAAGTTTTAAATAAAGATCTCTCGTGATCCTTTAGCGCTCAGAGGATGTGTGTAGGTGACTCTCAGCTACTACCGCCCCAAATTCTAGCTCAGTATCTGTAAAAATGACTGAATTTCAGCTTTAAAAAAAAAAAAAATTAGCATTTTCCAATGTTGGTTTAGTTGTGGCGGCCATCTTGAATCAAGTTGGCTACAGTCGTAGACGTGCATTCAGTGATTCTGACCACTTGTGCATGAGATATTTTGCTAACAATCACAGGAACACATAATTACACGATCGCCCGTCTGTCCAGGTGATGATTAAAACCGGTGAGGTTGAAGCGGACAGAACTCGCCTCTTGTTTTTATCTCTTCAAAACGACGTTAATTCAGACTTTAGGTTTTAAAAAGTTTAACCGAGTCTTGATTTGACTTTAGCTGAGTTTAAATTCACTGCATGGACTGAAAAGGAACAGTTCAACCATTTTAAAGTGGAGTTCTATGTCACCTCTTGTGGATAGCTCTTTGAACACCTCAGCTCGGAGAAATGGGTTAATTCTGACCATATTGATGAGCTAACGGCTAGTCTGAACGCAGCCGAGACCAAAGTAGGTCGCTCTGGTGTTAAATAAAAACCTCCCGTCTTTAACACTTATAGCAATTTATGCTAACTTTATTTTATAAACATTTGCATCGCCCTCCGTTCCTCACAGTTTTCATCATCCTTGAACTCATGTTTACAGCAGCTAGCTGTAGCACATTTTATAAAAGCTCTGCTAAAGAAACTCTAAAGTAAAATCTGAGGCGTAAAACGTTAAATCATAGTTTTTGTATAAATTTCGGGGAAGTTTTGACGCTTCAGCAGCCTCAGTGGTCTGAATCGACTGACTGCTGCCTGAAAGCAGCCCCGAAAGTCTTATCTCGGTTCCTATGAACGCTCGTTGCACTTCATTATATCCCACATTAGTTATTTCAAGCAGAAGTGCTACAGCTAGCTGCTGCTACTTACGCTGGGAAACAACAGTGTTCTGGGAAACTGACAGCGGCATTAAAGTTTGTAACACAAAAACAGTTGTGAACAATCAGCCTTTCCAGATTTAAACTGTTGAACTAAAGCTCCATCTACAGCAGGTAAGATAGTCTTTACTTTTACACAAACCCCACCTTAAATAGACTTTAATTGTGTTTTTACAGGGTTTAGTTTTGATGAAACAACTAAGCCAGTTAAGCAGAAACACTCAGGCATGGATGCATCTATTCAGACCCGTTCACATCAACATTAATAAAATGAGCCAAACGGCTCCAGTTTTGTCACGTCAGTCCCACAATCCTTGGTTTTTGTGTTTAGTGACCTCATCTCTGGTTTTTGGGGTGTGTTCCAGCAGAGCCTCCTGGGTCGTCTTTAACTGACCAGAACGTGACGCAGCTTGACCTCGCTTCTTGTCCTACCGTTCATACCATTCGTCTGATCCACCTGGGGTTGCATTTCCGGTTGCGTCCACATTTTGAGCAGTTGTCTCCAGCTCCATGAGCCTTCTACTGTTTATTAATCTTGTCAGCTGTGTTCAGAGGAACATGACGCTGTTTCAGCTTTAACCTGGACGTCTGTGACCTTCTCTCTCAGAGCTCCTTGTTTTCTGAGCATCATGTTCAGAGTTGTGAACACAACCAAACCAAACTACCCAGCTGCTGTTTGTTCCCCTTAAACAGTCTAAATCTATCCGTGCTATTAAAACACGTCTTTGTAAAATAATCAACAAATTGTCCGTACTGAAGCGTTCAGCTTTTGACTGAATCACTTTTCACAGGAAGTGAAGCCTCGTTTCATTGAGCCGGAGGGGTTCAAATAATTTATCCACAGTTCGTCTCTTTCATCGCACACAGACAGCAGCTGTACTCTGACTGAACTCAAATCTGTTTTTATCAAATGTTTTTAGTTCAAAGTGCTGAAGAAGATTTTGAATCATTTAGGGAAACACTCAAAGAGCTGCTTCTCATCCGAACCCTGGTCCATCTGAATGTTTTAATACCTGAGGGGGACTTTTCCTTTAACCCCGTAGAAATAACCGTCTGGATTCAGCTGAATATCTGAGGTTTTAACTCTTTATTTAAAAAAAGTCAGATTCTGTATTTCTGGTGAGATTTAAGCTGATTGGACGTTGGCCAATCAGAGCTCCTCGTTATGTAACGAGGGGAAGAGTCAGGCGTTTATAGCTCGGCTTTAGTTTCTTATTTTTTGTTTGTGTGGAATAAATCTAGTTTTTATAACTCGTTTTTATAAAAATCCTTCTTACCGGGAATGAGGAAGAACCTGGTGGATCTCGGCGGTTTCCATCACAACGCTCACACATCTTCTGTTTATCGCCACACACCGACTCTTTTCTGCTCTGATGTAAAGATTTAAAAAAAAAAAAAACGTGGAGTGGAGCTGCTGCTGACGCTCAGAGAAACAAACTGAACGTCTTGTTGTTTTTATTCATGTTCTATATTTGTTTAAAAGTTCACGATACATTTTATACAAACAAAAGTGTTCAAATCTACGTTTCAGAATAATTGGATTAAATTATGTTTAACAAAAATAAAAATTACAACAGATGTGTTGGCTCAGCCTGGCTACGTCACAAAGACCACAAAGTCAAAAATGATTAATTAGAAGTAAACGTTACATTCAAATGAGTTAATAATCATTTTAATTTGTAATTATTTTCAAATCATCAAATTCAAACATTATTAAAATAATGAACATTTCTAAAAGTAAAAAACATGAAGGTTTTCGTGTTTTTACATCACCGCACTAAACCGTATACAGTAACTACACAAACTGGTGCGTCTTTTCTTTTTAAAGGGATATTTTGAACATTTTGAAGTGTGGTTCAGTGTAAACATTAATATCCCAGCTGTTGTAAAAACTTTCTGAATGACTTTAATTCTGACAGGAAGGATGAGCTAACGGCTAGTCTGAACTCGGCGCCTTAAAACGGCTGCTTTATAGAAAAAAGATGCAAAAGTTTCCATTTGAACCATTTTGTTTCCGTTTACGTTATAATGTTTATTCCTGCAGGAAGTGCTACAGCTAGCCGCCGCTGCTATCAGCACCTGTATGTACTACAGAGTTTTCATAAATCAACAATGTAATGTGAAACTGACGGTGGCGTAACTGTGTGTAAGTTGGTGTTTTAAAGAATCGTGACTTTTTTTTGCAGTTTGAGAGTTTTAGGACGTGTTCAGAGTAGCCGTTAGCTCGTCGGTACTGTCAGAATTAAACCCTTTTTCCAACTGAAGTCATTTAAAGAGGTATCTGCAACAGGTAAGATACTGATTATTCATAACTATCCACAAACCCCACTTCGAAATGGCTTTAAGTTGTTTTAAAAGTGTAACCACGTGTTACAAAATCCAACATGGCTCCGAGTCGTTTCTGGCTCAGAAGGAAACATGGAGTCTGGTTCCTGATGACGGCAGCAGGTTTCAGGTCCGAGGCTCGAAGAGGAGCTTGTACCTGCTGCGCGTCCTCTTTGTCGCTCTCATGCCTTTCGACTCCTCCTTATGCAGCAGGAGTTTGGTTTTTGACCTCACACAGACGTGTTTTTGTATCAAGAAGTGACACGCTTGAGCTCCGGGAGTCCATTATCTCACGAGGAAAACAGCCTCTTCGTTTTGGTTTGACCCACAGTTTTATTTTGAATGTTCGTTTTTATTTTTGTTGTTGCTTGAACGGTTTGCAACTCGAGTGTCTTCTGCTAGATTTCTGTATCCGAACAAAAACGTTTCATTTTCAGCATCACTGACGATTAATTTTTATTTTTTTAATTCTACAGCACTTCTGTTCGTGTACTGCATGATTAATCCAATAAGAGTATTTTTTCTAGTCTTCCCATTAAAAAAACAACAAAAAAAATGTTCTGTCAAATTTGCAAGTTTAGATTTTTGTTAGTCTTATTTTTTATAAACTCAGAAAATTTTAAAGACTGTACCACAAAGAATACAGCTGTTGTTGAAATGTACATAAAATGTCTATAATAACTATTAAATGGTGTACTTGTACAGTCTGCCACTCTTATTTATTTATTTTATGTAGTATAATTTATTTTCCCATCATTTTCAACCTCTTGCAAGTTTTTATCAAGACTCGTAAAGTTCAGCTCAGGACTGAAGGGTAAAAAAAATTGCTGCACTTGACCGGGGTCAGAGGATCAAGTCCAGCATAGTTGAATGGCAGAGGGTGGAGTACTAATCTGTTAATCCGTTTCATTTCAAGATACAACAGTGTTGAACTGAAAATAATGTATGAAGGTGATGGCATGTAGGCTAAATCCTCCATTACCTGTCACAATTACATAATATGCTTAGTGGTCAAATTAAAAGTAATTGTAAGTATATGTAACTTTAGTAATATATTGTCCCTTACGTTACTAAAACTACATTAAAAACCTTTCAAAATGTATTTTCAGGTTCCATAACCCTCTGTTTTCAGATCTGAATTTTTCAGGGAGGAGACACGGCCTCCTCCCCGACCCACTACTGTGGGAACGTTTGACTTGATCCAGGTACCGGCAGCGGGTCTTGAACCAGTTACTGCGCACAGAGTGCCATATGAACGTGAGCAGACCCATTACACCACCAGCACCTTTCACACTTGGAGCATTTCTTCGGGCGCATTTATCTTTCACTTTTGCAGTTCTGACTCTAAAAGTGTTTCGGTGGTAAGATGTGAACCCACAAAGCTCAGATCTTAAGGCAGCTGCCTACCACACTGACCCACCAGCTCATTTCACATTCAGAACAGTTCTCCGGGCGCATTTATCTTTCACTTTTGCCATTTTCGACCCAAAAAATGTTCAGTGGTAAGATTTGAACCCACAAAGCTCAGATCTGAAGGAAGATGTCTACCACACTGAACCACCAGCTCCTTTCACACACAGAACAGTTCTCCGGGCGCATTTATCTTTTCAGTTTTGCCGTTTTTAACCTGAAAAATGTTCAATGGTAGGATTTGAACCCACAAAGCCCAGATCTAAAGGAAGCAGTCTACCCGGTTGAACCACCAGAGCAGAACATTTCAGCCTGAATCTTAGAAGCTTATAAATATCCTCGTCACTCACACCAAGATCAACATCAGTGATCTTCGCTATTTCCATCATTACAGCCATGTTGTTAGTTTGTCTGAGGTTAGTCCACCTGGGTTGCATTTCCTCGTGGGTGGAGCGATCTTACCATTCACGTAAAATATTTGATAATGTTCTTATAGAAACAATTCCTGAATGTTGTTCACACGGTGTTAATGCTACAAGTTTGTCTCTTGACTCTACAACTGACCTAGCCCACTACTGGAGTTTTAATGAGGTATTTTAAGCTACTAATAAACGATGGATAATAATCATATTGCTTTATGCTAAGCCATTAGTAAGGACGAGTGATTATTATTATTATTGTTTCATATTGGCTAGTGATTTCCCCCCCTAAAGCTTAAGTTAGGCTACACTGTGTCACTGTGTGACTAGGATTCATGAGAGAAGTGGAGCGTGCTCTATTCACACAAGGAGAACTGTTGGTCAGGCAGGTCTTGTTGTGCCATTAATTCTATAATAGTTATTGAATCAAGTGTTTACTTGTGTAGGTAAAACTAGATGTTTAACAACCTGTTAAAATACACCAGAATGCAGGAAATGGCATAGACTTTATTCAAAATTTTCTGGGGGAGGAGTAGACAGGAAAGTATAGACAGTTGTTTTTAAAGTCAATATGGGTGAAAAAAGGAGGAGAAACAGCAAATAATTTAATATATTCACAAAGTAAAACAGCTTCTCTGTGTAAACTGTGGTAAAGTTACACATTTGACATTAAAATTTCTCAATAATTGACAGAAAAATAAAAAATTTAAAATCTTTGGTTTCAGTCGAACGTACTGCACATTTCTGACGTTCTCTGAAGCCAAAGATGGTGGACGGAACCAGAACTTAGAAAATACGACAAGACTTCTGTTGTTTCTGTAGGTTTTATCATCGCCTCAGAAACCACCTCACTGTGGTCTTCTCTCTAAATTAAACCCAATAAATTCCTTAAAAACGGTAATTCAGCTGCGCTCACTTCTCGTTTTATCTTAATGAGATAAAGGTCCAGGTTAATTCTGATCGTCTGTCATCCACCAGATGGAGCTGCAGTTTTTACTAACACAAATTGGCAAAAATGGTTTACAAGCAACTTCTTTTTTATTGAGACACAAAACTATAAATAAAAATATCTGCTGTTTTACAAAGTTAAAGCCTGGGACGTGTAAATTAAAGCTAAAAAATACAAATATTTGAGTCGCTGTCATGATGTTACATATGAACAAATTAATAAATGAATATTACTAGAGAACGGTCAGATGTTTCTTCTTTGATTAAAAAAATATTCAGGTGTTAAATACAATTTTTGTCAAACACTAGTAATCAGTAACTCTTATTGATGTGGAAACTGAAAGGAAAAACAAAATAAAATGTTAAAATCACGATTAAACGTAAAATTATACAAAGAGAAGTTGGTACAATGACGTCACCTTTTGCTACTTCACTAAAGTTAAAATCTATCTCAGCAAAAACATTTAATATTTTAAATTAAGTGCAGCAATCAAGTTATTTTTTAAACAAATTACTTTTGAACAGTTGAAACAAAAAATCCAGAATATTTCCAGATTTACTTAATCTGGATTTAATTCACAAAATATATCATTTGTGTTTTCATATAGAAGAAATCCTTTTATTCTTAATTCAATTAAAATTATATTTTACAGCTGGGCTTTTTACACGTTTGCCAAAAAAATGCAAAAAAAAAAAGTTTTTTTTTTTTAATGTATTTTAAATTAGGATTATTATAGAATAATAATAAACACGTTAAAGAGGAACTTAAATTTTGTGATTTAAAGAAAAACATTTATTTTAGTCGTCAGATGCTTTAAACTTTAGAAAAATGTTTTAAAGTTGGTTTTAAAACATTCACGCCGCTTTGATGCAACAAAAAGGCTAAAAATAAAAAATGTAGCTTAAGATCTTTGGTTTTCTTCCACTTGAGTCATTTAAAAACACAAACGTCCATTATGTTCACGAGCCACAGAATGAGCTGAAGTTGTACTTTTACAAAACGTTCATACAGTTTTATCTTTTTCAAACGAAGTGTATTTTGAGCTGAATATGTTGTAAACAAAAGCTCTAACGTTTAAGAAACTCGCCCGTTTGAGTCTCAGTTGTTCTCGGTGAAGTCTCGGCAGATCCCTCGGACCAGCGGCTGGATGAACTCCGTCAGCCCCGTGAACTCTCTGGTGAAGAAGGTGTGCTCGTCCTTTGGCTCCGATGACATCGTCTTCAGGTCGCCCATGGGCGCCCAGGCCACGCCCACTGAGAAGATGGTGACACCTGGTGATCGGTGGATAACAGAAACAGGTTAAAAATGAGCAGCAGGTTCAAGTGAAGAAAATCCACTGCGGCTTGCACACTCCTTCAGAATAAAAGCATGCGTAGTTTAACACACCTTGTGACTGCGCCGCCATCGCTGGGCTCCGAACGTCGTCGTACGACTGGCCGTCTGTCACCACAATCAAGAAATTGTGACCCAGTTCTCTTTGTCTGCAAACATCAAAAAGTAGATTTTACTCTAGGATACATTTAAAAATCAATTATTTGACTTTGTCAGGACTGTGCTGATGTCGTACAAAATATAAACCTTGAACCTGAAGACAAAGCTCTGAACACTCAGGTGCAGATATGTAAAAAAAATGAACGTGCTCTCTTATTCTGTAAACTGTGACACACAGGAAGTGGCACCAAAAATATAATTACTTATACCCTCTTTGAATCAGACACACGGTGACTTTAGTTGTAGCTACTCAAGAGTACCGTAGTCCCTCGCTAATTTGCAGTTCGACCTTTGCGGACTCACTCTTTTGTGGTTTTTCAAAGTAAAATTGTACACGTAAGGAAAAAAAGTGCACAACACACGATTGTCAACTTTAATATTACTCACGTGACTGGGATGGTACGGGATACTGTACAGTAAAGTTAACGAAAAATAAAATACTTCGGACAGGTGGCACCATTTTGTAGTTTTCTCTCAATAAGCTCATAACGACTACATTTCCCAGAAGCCTCGTTGCCCTCTGCTGGAATACTAGAGGGAAAGTTTTGATCTGATCTGTAAAAGTTTGGTCCTTATTCATACAGTGACTTCGGCGTCCAGCGGATGCAGAGAGCCGCACGGAACCCACGGGAACCGGACCAGAACCAGACCCATTGGTGAATCTGAGAGCTGCTAGCCGGCCCACGAGGACCTCAGAGCGGGGAGGTGCTGCTGTAGGTCTGGCCTCTCTCTGGAGCCCACTGCCACCACCTCGAGCCAGAGAGACGACCAGAACCGGCAGTTTATTTTTAAAATCCTTTTGTTTGTTTTTAAGGTTTTAAACAGCTTTGCTCCACTATATTTAACAGAGCTTCTCCACCACTACACTCCCACTGGGTCACTCAGGCCGCTGACCAGCTGCTTCTGGTCATTCCCAAGTGCAAGCAGAAGCTTCTCTGTTAGCGCCCCTGAGTTATAGAACGCTCTGCCTTTGCACATTCGACCCTTCACTGTCCATGCTTAAAACGGTCTGAAAACTTATTTCCACTCATCGGCCTTCTACCCAACTGAGACTTGATTTTACTTAATTTTTATTAGTATTGATTTTATCTATTTAACTTGTCGTTTTATTGTGTTTTAAATTGAGCTTTTAATTCATTGTGTGCTTTGTCACTTTATTTTTATGCTTTCTTTTATATTATTTATTACTGATGTTCAGCACTTTGTTTCAGCTGTGGCTGCTGTTAAAGCAATTTATAAATAAAGTTGATGATGATGATGATGATGATGAGGGTAGGTCCGCTGAAACGGAACCGAGCGGAACCGAGCCGCTGCTGTTATGCAGAGCTGGAGAGTAAAATTTAGCAGCTACATATACGGATGTTAAAATTACGTAGGTTTAAGAGTTTAGAACATTGCAAGAATGTGGAAAGGGTTTATAAAGCCTTAAATGTATATATAAATACTAAAATAAATATAACATCCCTACTTCGTGGATTTTCACTGATTGCGGGGGTCCAGAACGTAACCCCCGCAATAAACGAGGGACTAATGTAGTGGTTTCTGGACAGAAGCTGCAGCTTCAGACAGCAAGTAAAAGCAAATACAAGACAAATTCAAAATAAGAGTCCTCAGCTCTTCGTTCAGTGGGTCCAGTAGTAATTAGCTGTGACAGCTAGGCTAACAGCTAACTAAATGAGCGCCATTTTGTAAATTCAGTTAAAAACCCTGTCGCACCTGTTTAAAAGAGCGCAACGTTAGCTGAAGTTAAACCTCCTCACGTTTGCACATCGTTTGTTTAGTCTTTGGTTTTTCTCTGATTAACTCATAACTGTTGATGTCTTCAAAGATGACTGAACTTCCCCTTTACACGTGGATGCTGTGTCACCTGAACAGGTTCTGGGTGGCGTAGCTGATGGCTGACCCGGTGGCCGTCCCTCCACTCATGTAGGAGATCCTCCTCAGGGCGCCGACGGCGTCCTCTTTGCTGGAGTGATCGAACAGGCCGAACTCCAGCCGCTGCTCGTAGGTGAACTGGACCGCACCTGCAGCGCCGACACACATCAGTCAGTTAGCGGGTCAGAACCTGAGACGGTGCGCTCGTTGTGAAGCTGACCGATGTGAGCGCCCACGTCCGAGATGTCGAAGCTCTGAGCGATTCCCGCCAGGAAGTCCAGAACCAGCTGGAAGTTCTGCCAACCGACGCTGGAGGAACCGTCGATGAGGAAGCCGATGTTCACGGAGTTGTAGCAGGTTTTACCTAAAACAAAATAAAAACATTTAAAATTACTTTTATTTACACTAAACGTGCAGGTTGACCTAATAAATCAAACAAAACATGTTTAGTTTTTGCAGAGTTAGTTCCTTGATAATAATTGAATGAATATTTCGTCTTCAGGCCGGGGAGCGACCGGTCTGTAGATCATAAACGTATCACAACTAAGAACAGGAAACACATCGTTAAAACTTTGAAGAAAAACAATTAAATCAGCTCCAGAGACGGTACCACCATCTACAGATGATGCATAAAGTGAAACAGTGTGTGTGTGTGTGTGTGTGTGTCTTACTGCAGAGCAGGGCGTCCAGTGAGCACAGTCTCTGTGTGAGGGGTCGGACATGTTTGGTGGTGGTGAACCAGCTGGGGATTGAATAATTGAAGAAGCCGTTATCTTTGCACACGGCCTGCAGGACGACAGGAAGACGTTCTGTTCACGTGTCAAACTCAAGGCCCGCGGGCCAAATCTGGCCCATGTTAACATCTTATATGGCCCACAAGATTATAATTTCAAACGAAAATTGTTTATTTTTTCTCATTTTGCTTAAAAATATATAATTTAATGCTGATTTCTCATTGATGCAAGAAAAAAGGTTAGATTTTTCAGTAATATTTGATCTTGGTGTGGAGAAGCAACAAAAAACATAAAATTGGTGTCACATTTCTGCCAAGTCATGCTCTGTTTTCCTCCATCATGCTCTGATCTCAAGCCACGCCCCTCTGCACCTCCACACGATCAGGCTCATTCTGTCCACCTGTTCCAAGCACTCTTTAAGCCTCGTGCTCACAGCCACACTCTGCCAGATTATCGAATCCCTTGCGGTTATTGATGTCCAGTGTTCATGTCACAGCTCTTTTGGTTTGCCTGATCTTGACCCCACGCCAGTCTTTTTGGATTATTGAATTGCCTGCTCCTTGCCTGTTATTGTCTCACTCCTCCCATAATGGCTCTGATCTACTCTTCTGGATAAGTTACTACATCTCTTGGATTACCCTTTTGGAATCAATATTGGACCTCTGCATCCTCGGTACCAACTCTCTGCTCTGCTCCTGGATATTGCCTCTGGATCTCCCCAAACTATCTCTCTGCAACAATCCTGCTTGCTACGGTGAAATCAACCTGTCCAACTCTTTCAGGTAGATCTCATCTGAATAAGAAGGTTAGTGGATGCTCTTCTGTTAAGTCTGGCCTCAAAACCCTTCAGTTCACTAACCTCTCATATCTCTGCAGATTGGGCTCGCTCCAGGACTTCTACCTCCACCAGCAGTATTTATTTAATAAAGTCTTTAAACCATTCCTGTTGCCAGGTGTCTCACTCGAATCCAAATACACAAATCCTAACAATGGGACTAATTTAACCCCCGTTTATGAAAGTGGAGCCAAGTAAAGACGTCAGGTTAATGTATCGACTGAAATAAGCCCATGACCTGGAAAAAGTTTTTAGTTTTGGCCCCATTATGCAACTGAGTTTGACACTGATCTTTTGTCTGACCGAAGCAAGATATCACCTTTTTTTAAAGGAATATTATGACTTTTTAAAAATTTCCAGTCAGCGGTAGCTCCTTTAAACACAGCAGTCATTACGCTGCGTTCAGGGTTGGGTCAGAGAAAACAGAAAAATAAAATGCACCTCCTGCCAAAACTGTAAAGAGAATGTAGAGTCCTGAATGAATTCCCTAAAACAAACAAAAAGGAAAGCTAAACCAAAGAGGTAAAGTTAAAGCACAGCAAAAAGCTAAAACAAAAAAGGGCAGAGCAGTTGTTAAAAGCTAAAATTAGCTTAACACTATCGAAAGTGGCAAAATGCTAGCCAAATGCTAATTGAAGCAAATTATTAGTAATTGGCCTTAGCGTTAGTATTACTAGCATTAGTGGTAAAAAAAAATTGGCAGTAGCAAAATTACCAAATTTGGATTAGTGGAACTGACATTAGAATTTTTATTAGTAATATTAGCTTTAGCATTATTAACAGGAGTTTTGACTGTACAGATATTACATTAGTGGTAAAAGACGTCAGTATTATCAGAGGCTTCATTAGTGGTTGAAGTGTTTTGTAATATTACATTTTCTGTTGGCAGTATTAAAAGCAGAAGTGGGCTGAAGTAGATTTAAACAAATATTTATCAAGGGTTTGAAGACAGTATTTGTAAATTAAAGTATAATTACTAAACGTCACAGCTGCCATCTCCTAAAATATTTAATATTTTTTCCCCATTCATTTTCATTCAACCTTTATTTAATATGAATACATTTTTAATGAGTATATTATTCATTATTATTCAAATGAATACATTAGAACAAAGTATGCAGAACAAGTTAAATGCCAAAATATGTACGGGAAGAAAGTGTCACAATTAAATCAGTCTCGAGTTTCAGAAATCGACGTTTAGGAGACATGAAACTAATCGATAAGATTTCTAAACGAATGAGCTGAGGAATAAAACAAACCTAAACGCTAATATAAAATTTAATAAACTCCAGAATTACGAGTCTTTATCTGTTTGAATAAACCGGAGCCTCACCGGTGGATTGTACCTTTTCAAATTAAATAAAGTAAATCAAACCTTTTTCAGGAAGTCCTTGTCCCGCACCATGCCCAGCTCGTCGGCTGCTGGTTTGGCCACAGACACCATGAACACGTTGATGCCGGACTCTCGGGCCAAGAGGGCCGCCGGCTCCACGTCGTCCGACGGCCAGCCGTCAATCAGCACCACCATCACCCGAGGGTGACCCCGCCTCGCCCCGCGGCTCTGGGTGAAGAAGTTCTCCGCCGTGTGCAGGATGGCTTTACCTGGACATGTTAATATTTAGCCAACATAATTATTAAAACGAACATTTTATATTTGACTGTAAACTGTTAAACATCTGGGAACTCCTGATATGAAAAGCAGGCAATGATGTAATTACCAGTGTTAGCAAAATATCTCATGGACCACAGGACCAATTGTTATGAAACTCAAAG
The DNA here is from genome assembly GCF_014905685.2 of Nematolebias whitei. NCBI lineage: Eukaryota > Metazoa > Chordata > Actinopteri > Cyprinodontiformes > Rivulidae > Nematolebias > Nematolebias whitei. Next base: position 28,940,538 of record NC_056518.1, on the reverse strand, counting down.
TAATCAATTACCTGCTGGACTTAGCCTGATTCAAGATGGCCGCCACAGGCAGTTGACCTCAGTCAACATGAAACCAGCAATAATTCAGTCGTTTCTACAGATGTTGAAGTAAATCTTGGAGTGGAAGTAGCTGAGAGTGATGCTCAACAAATACTCTGAGCTCTAACTGAAGTCAAAGTGTTCTTTTTATTTTATATTTGGTCCAAGCTTCAATAATTAGTTTTTATTTTTTTATACAATGACAATATGTAATGTGTCGTTTCTTTTGCAGATCTGTGTGTGTGTGTGTGTGTGTGTGTGTTACCTATATTGGTGTCTCCTCCCAGGTAAGCCAGCTCCTGGATGGCAAACACCAGCTCTTTAGGTTGTGTGTAGTTGGTCAACAGGAACTCTGTCCTGGGAGAGTCACTGCACTCACAAGTATACATACAAAACTTGGTTATGTGTATAAATACTAATACACAAAAACTTTAGTACTTTAATTAAAGAGAAATTAAACTCTTAAAAGATCTCTGACTAGTTGGAAACACAGACCTTCTTTGATCGACTTTAGCTATTAAAACGGGGCTGAAAAACTACTGTAGGCTGAACTTTAAAAAATAAATGTTGCTGTGAATGTCGCCATGTTTTTAATGCTGCAGTGCATTGTGGGTAGAAGACGTAGACAGGTTGTTCCAGTGCGAGCTTCATCCAGCTTTGAATATTAATTTTAGACATTGTCTGACGTTTAGGAGGAGGTAGCAATGATGAAGAGAGAGGTGATGCTGCAGAGAGCTCCGCGGTCATGAAGCTGCTCACCACAAACACCAGGATCCAAACATTGTCTGATAGATTAGAACCGTTAAACATTATTTGATAAAGATTTAAAGACACTTTGTTTTCACTTTACACTTCCATCCATCAAGCATCTGCAGCTTGTCGTTATTTGGGTCTGGAGCCGAAGTAAATCGAGGTTCGTGGGAGGCGCTCAGCTTTAGCCCGTTAGCTTTAGAGTTAGCTCCAGAGCTAAAACACTAAAAGCCACAAGTTGATCATGTTTGACCCATAAACTACATATAACACAAGGACTGGTACAAAATATAACGTAACTTTTTCCTTGTGTTTTAGTTTCCACTAGAATATTACTTCATCACCCAGAATGCATTGCACCAGTAAAATGATGGAGAAGTAGTATAGAAGTAACATACTGAGGCTAAGGTTCACGTAGTCAGAGATGCCTTTAAAACAGATCTTGTGCGATCTGTTGGAACTCAGAACGAGTTGGGGTCGACTCGCAGCTACCACCACATCAAATGAAGGTTATTTCTGTCTGTGGATGTGTCTCAACCCAACGCAAGAAGGCCAAAGTTAACACAAAAACACGGCAGCCAAATCCCCAAATCTATCCCAAAAATCCAAAAGTTACTTTCAGGAGCAAATGTAACTTCATGCCAGTGGTATTTTACACAAAAACATCAGTTGGTTGGTAATCAAAGCGTCTTTTGGCGATAACCAACCTACTGCTGTCAGCTTTGATCTGAGATTTATTAATCAGTAAAACTATGACTGACCTGGCCTGAATCAGACCCACATGGGGTCCTGTTGGTCCGACTCTCAACATGGTGGCCAGTTTGGCAACAAATCTCTTCTGCAGGTTGAACCTGCGCTGCCCGATGTTGTTGCTGCTGTCGATGACCAGGGCGATGTCCGTCTGACAGTCTGCTCACACACAAAAAATCATTAAATAAATATAAGTCTTTTTTATTAAGTCCACTTTCTTTTGATGTATCGGTACACTTCATAATTTATCTGGTCATAAACTACTGGGGAATAAAACCTCTGATGACAATACTTTTTTGTTTTAGTAATTTTTCTGTTTCCTTGTCCTCATGAGAACTGAAAACTGACTTCACAAGAAAGTAAAAACATGTTTTACTAAGGTGGTTGCTGCAAACATTAAAACATTTAGTTTGTTAAAATAAAATAAAAAAGAACATATGATTGCAGTCATACCTTTATTCCCACCTGACGTGGACTTCACAAACGGCTTCTTTGCTGCTTTCTTTCCTGCAACACAACAAAGTTTGAACTTTTAGGATTTTTTTATTTTAATGCATTAAAAAAATCCACTGCTGCACTCAGACTGAAGGTTTACTTCTGGTTCCTATAGTATACTATATATATAGATATACATATAGATGAGAAGTGTCAGTTAACAGGCTCCTTGATTTTGTTGTTTCTTTTTCCTTGAAATGGAAAACACCAGGCCAGTTCGCTGTAGCCAATCAGAAGGCAGCTTATAGACAGAGTTGTCTGGATCATTCAAAAACACAAAACTAAAAGATCTACCTGTCTCCTCATGGGCCTAGACCTTGAAGAGGAACCTTTATGGCGAGAATCATTACTGTTAGTTTGCTTTAATCTTGTTGTGAGCCGAATGTTCAGTTACCTGGTCGTACGACTGCAGGGAGCGCTGTGGAGCTGGTCAAACGGGTCAGCTCCAGAGGAGCGTCAACACTTCCTGCTAACACAAGAAGAGGACGGTCAGGATGATGGACATCCATCCATGGTTAGGTCAAAGAGGCACCAGCTCCAGGGATGAAACCCAGACTTCCTTTTTCGGCTTCTCCTGAGGAATCCCAAGATTTTCCAGCTCCGAGAGGATTGAGAACTTCTCCCGAGTTCTGGTTTTGCCCTGAGGTCTCCTCTCAGAGCCCTTGGAAGGCGTCCTAATCAGAAGTCTGGATCACCTCAGTGAGGAGGAGCAGGTCTGATGCAGAGCACTAAAAATGAAGTTTTATGCTGTTTATATAAAAAAATGAGATTATCTTTAACCTCCTAAGACCCAAACTCTTGCATGTGTGGATGCCAGGTCCTAGGAGGTTAAAGGTCAGTGAACACTGACTCAACAGGTGTGTGTACCTGCTGTTTTAGTGTCTTTGAAGACATGAAACCAAACAACAAACAAAATGTCTCCACTTACTGGACAAGCTGAAGGAGGAGGTCCAACGAGGAAGAGCCTGTGAGTGGACGCCATTAGCATACGAGCTAACATAGTTGTGTCGGCCCCGTCGTTTGTGGACTCTCACAGGACCCCCCGACGAACTCAAGATGCCCCTGAACGACCAAAAACAACAAACCTTAAAGTCTGAACTGAAATTTAAAAGCTGGAGACAAAAGTTCTGATCAAAACTTTGAAGGAGAATAAAACCTCGTGGAAGTGGGTTAAAAACAAACTAAGCGCAAAACTGGACTAAAATGAAGCAAACCCAAATAACGATGACAGGAACCTGATGTTGCAAGAGAAAGACAAGATTTTAACAATTCCAGAAGGAGGTGGAGACTGCTGAGGTGTGAAACTAAAGCTAAAAAGTCCAGGTGAACCCGTGGAGCGTTCTTCAGCTGTGGGTTTGTCCTGCTGGAAGGTGGACCTCCACCTCAGTCTCGCATCTCTGGTGCTCATCGAGTATTTCTTTGTATTTTGCTCCATATTTCCTTTTGTCAGTTTCCCAGTTCCTGCTGATGGAAATCATCCCCACAGCATGATGCTGCCACCACCGTGCTTCCCTGTAGGGATGATGCTCTCTGCGTTGGGTTTGAACTGGACATGTTGTCCTTCAAGTGAATTTTTAGTCTCATTTGACCACAGCGCCGTCTTGCACATGTTTGCAGTCTCCAATACGTCTTTTGATCAATTACAAACAATCTGCCTGAAATATTATTGCTGTTCACCGTAGATCGCAAAACAAAGAGTTAGAGAATAACTGACTCAAAACTAAAGAACCCAAAGCAAGATCAACATGAAAACAGAGCTGAAGCCCACGACAGCAGCAGAGCGAGCGGGGGTGTTCACTGTTCCCTGCTGGGCCCTGGAGGCCAGACAGCTGAAGGAGGTCAACAACAGCTGAGAGCTTAATCCTGAATTCCTGCATGTTCCTTAATCTTGTTGATGTTTGGTGGAGTTCAGCAGAGAGCGCGACTCGAGCTGCTCACAGTTATGTCACATGTGAGAAGTCTTGACTCTTCATTAACGCTCCACCTGACCAGCTCAGGCAACACGATGCACGAGTTCAGCAGACGAAAGAAAGGAAGTCATACTTGTGCAGAGCGGCTCCACAGATGGAGGAGACGGCAGCGTAGACTCCCGTCCCGAACACAGACAGCTTCAACTCTGAGCAGGCTGGAGGACATAAAACCAGGACTTCATCCTGCTTCAGGTCTGCTCCACGGGTCTCGCAGCTCACTGGGTCTGCACATGCAAACACATCCAGAGAGTTCAGACAGCGTTTGAAGTAAAAAACATTTTATTGTATAAGTTTAAAACGAGGCCTAAACAAAAAGCTTTAACATAAAGAAGGACGGTCGTCCTCCAGTTGTAGAATCGGGGTTTGGAACCCGAGTCCCTGCAGTGTGCCCAAGTGTCCTTAAGCAAGAAGATGAACTAATATTCTGATCAAATGAGTCAGAATAAAATAAGTGATGGATGTAGAGACGCTACAACGTGACGCAGCAAGAAAGTCGCAGGTTTGATCCCATCCGGGATGTTCCTGCGTGGAGACGTGCGTGTGCGCGTCGAGGGGTGGACTTTGCGTCACTTCAAGTATCTGGGCTTTTCCTGAGTGATGGTAGGATGGAGCAGGAGATGTGTGTCTCGTCCTCAGTAATGAGGGTGTTGCTTTGGTTGGTTGTGGTGAACAAAGAGTCAAAAGGCAAAGCTCTGGTTTTAATGGTCTGGCTGCGTTCCAACCGTCAGCTGTGGTCATGAGGTTTGGATCAGGACTAAGAACCAGATCCTGGATCCAAGCAGCTGAAATGAGCTTCCTTCATGTGTGTGTGTGTTGGGGGGGAGGCTCAGCCTTAGAGAGGGAGTGAGGAGCTCCAGCATTATGGGGGAAGCTCAGAGTAGAGCTGCTGCTCCTCTGCATCAACAGGAGTCAGCTGATCAGGATACCTTCCTACAGGGGAGAGACCCCAGAACTCTCTGGAGGTCTTATTCATCCTCTCTGGTCTGGGAACACCTCAAGGTCCCCCAGGTGGAGCTGGACAGTGTCTCTGCAGGGACTGTGTTCCTCTATGTTGCTTTTGTGACCTGACCATGGATGAATGGAAGAAGATGGAAGGATGGGTTTTTTCTCTTGGTACTAAAATTTTATTCCCACAGTCCAAAAATGTGCACGTTAGATTCACTGGTGACACGAGCACGAATGGTCGTCTCATTGTGGCCCACCATAACTATGAACAGGAGCAGTTTAGAAAAGCTACAAGTGACACTAATAATAATAATAAAAAAAACCACATTTAAGATTTTAAAATAAGAAGCAGCAGCAAAAAAAAAAAGAGAGCGAACCAATAAAATATAAAGTTATGACAAATTAAAACTAAATCCAAAGTAGAGCTCTGACATTAAAACGAACGGCAAAGCCAAAATAAACCCAACAAAACCAGACACGGAAACTAAAAACCACAACACGGGGACAGACTGACAAGATTAATGACCCGGCTGAAATAAGTGGGACGACTGTTACATAATACCTGAGGAGTCGGAAATTAATTAAAGCACGGGCAAAAATATATTTATATATGAACTGATAGAACAAAAAGAGGAGGTCAGTTTATATTTCAGACATTTCTAAACTTCTAGATCGACATGAAAAAGAAACATTTGATAGATTTGATTACTTCAAAATAAAAGCTTTTACTGAAGCCATTCGAGCTTCTTTTGAACGATTCGCTTCTTTTTCAGAGGAGCAGCGCTGTCAGGTGAACGTACTGGAACGTCTTCACCGAGATAATTAAAACTGTGATTTGCCCAGCGAGACTGAAGATAATAAAGAAATAAATTTAAATGTTAATACAAACATCTCCTGTAATGAAAGTTTGGCTCAGATGCTGTGAAGTTTTGAAATCAGGCGAGCTAAGGTTTTAAAAATCCATGAATGAATTTAGCTTTTGTGTAAAAATGTAGTTTTATCAGCCAGATTACTGCCGAGCTGGAAGAGTTACAGTTACTACATTGACACAAATTAAACTTTCTAAATGTAAAACTCACCACTGGATCCTGCGCTGAATGGAGACATGACTAAAAAAAGGCCTGAAGAAAAAAGAAACAATTTTAAAAACTACTAAATACAATGAACCAACTAGCAACGTAACAAAACTACAGAGAAACCAAAAGATTAATGCATCAGTGAGTACCTGTAAAAGGCAGGAGAGCAGATATTTGAGACATTTCAGCTCCTAAAACAAACAGATATCACTGTGAATGAAAATCTTAATTAATTATTTGTGTGTTTAGTTTTCAGACGGCACAGAAACAGATTACAGTAATCCAGTGGGTCTCAAACGGTTCATAACGAGTGCCACTGATATGAAAAACATGCGTAATGTGTTGAAGAGGTCCAAACACATTGAGAATCTAATGTCGACGAGGACACAGACCAATCTACTCGACTGCCTAAGTCTAACATAAAGACCAAACCATGGTCTTTAACCCTTCAACAAATCCATCGGGCTGAGGAACTCCTTCGTAGCCAAAACACCCAACGAACCTGAGGCCACGACTAAAGATCTGCCCTCTGACCTTCAACAATTGACTCAGAGGTGTCCATGCACCATCATGTGTCAAACTGTTTCAGTCTTGGACCTGATTCTGAAGGAATGTGGAGATGTAGAAACATATGGAGCCCTGGTTGAAGAGTTTGGTTAAAGCTACGACGGCTCCATCCACTGGTGGGAACCATCGCAGCACACACGCAGAGTTCTCGGCTTTTCCTCGACCACACAACAATCAATAGAGTACAACGTGAAATAACGTGAAATGAATGTCTTCAACTAAACTGACAAGTGAATCAGCTTAAATTAAATTAGTATTTCTTAAATCAATGCATATCGCCCTCCACCTTGCATCATCGGTTTTAAAGTTCCTGTGATATGCATACTCCACAAATTCAATGTGCAAGAAAACACCTGGATATTTCACAAATTTGTCATAATGCACGTGATTTGACTTGTTTTGTCACATAATGAGCATAGCTTCTTTTGAACTTGTCGCAGCCAAGGGGAAACAGGAAGTGACATCAAAGGGGAACTTCCTGGTCACAGATATCCAAAGAGTTAGCTTTGCTAATGCAAAACAGGTAAAAATAAAAATTATGCTAAACCTATAAGGCGCCAGTCACTCAGTCTGTGTCACCTTTTCATCTCCTTCCAGTTGAAGCTGCATCGACCAATCACGTTGTGTTGCGTGTGCACGTAGTCAGCCAATAGCGTGCACAACGGACCATTTGAGATACGTCCACAACAGACAGGAACAAGTTGTGAATTTTCTAAGCGGATTTAAAATTGGTGAAACCTAATAGAAGCTAACAAAGTCCATGCGCAATAATAGAAGCTAATTCCGCTAGAGGTTTCCAAAGTTAGCAAAAAATGCTAATCCGCTAAAGTAAAAATTAGTTCCGCTATTAGAGGTTTAATGGAACTGTGCCCACCACTGGTGGTCTGTTTACTGGAAGAATCTTATTTGAAAGCTTGAATCTTCGTCTCCCTCTGATGGCGCCTCTAAATAATCTAAAGAAACATCAGATTCTCCTTCACTGTGTCGTCAGCCATCGTACCTTTGACATCACTTCCTGTCACTGCATATGAGAATATCTCAACAACTGTTCATCTCAGTGGCATGAAATTTATTTTTCTATATATTATTATTGGCATCTTTCAAAAAATGCATTCATATTTACAAAAATTTGATGTCGCAGACACTTAACGCAATCTATTAGCACTCAGAGTATGTGTTGGAGATGACTCTCTGCTACTGCAACACCAAATTCTAGTTCAATGTGTGTAAAAGTGACTGAGTTGGTCATTTTTGGTTTTAGCGAAGGTCACTTAGCCTTAGCGGCCATAGTTGTAGATCCAATTGTGTTTTTGGAGTTCCATTAAGGTTCATTCAGTTCAGGAAATATTTTGCTAACAAACAGACAAAAGGAACACAAATGCATTTATATAAATCGACTGTTTGGTGTTGGGCAATCATGAGCGAGGAATGAGTGGACTAGTTCATTTAGAATCAGACTCGGTTATTAAGCCTTTAGAATACAAATTTTCAGCTTACACATATGTATATATATATATATATATATATATATATATATATATATATATATATATATACACACATATATATACAGTGAGGAAAAAAGTATTTGAACACCCTGCGGCTTTGCTCTCCCAATTAGAAATCATGGAGGAGTCTGAAATGTTCATCTTAGGTGCAAGTCCACTGTGAGAGGCATAATCTAAAAAAAAAATGCGGAAATCACAATGTATGATTTTTTAATAATTTATTTGTGTGTTACTGCTACAAATAAGTATTTGAACAGCTGCCAATCAGCAACAATTCTGGTCCTCAAAGACCTGTTAGTCCTCCTCTACAACGTCCACCTCCACTCCACTGATTATTCTAAATTAGAAGCACCTGTTTGAGCTCGTTAGCTGCATAAAGACACCTGTCCACCCCACACAATCAGTAAGACTCCAACTACTAACATGGCTAAGACCAAAGAGCTGTCCAAAGACACCAGAGACAAAACTGTAGACCTCCACAAGGCTGGAAAGGACTACGGGGCAATTGCCAAGCAGCTTGGTGAAAAAAGATCAACTGTTGGAGCAATTATTAGAAAATGGAAGAAGCTAAACATGACTGTCAATCTCCCTCGGACTGGGGCTCCATGTAAGATCTCACCTCGTGGCGTATCAATGATCCTAAGAAAGGTGAGGAATCAGCCCAGAACTACACGGGAGGAGCTGGTCCATGACCTGAAGAGAGCTGGCACCACTGGCTCCAAGGTTACTGTGGGTAATACACTAAGACGTCATAGTTTAAAATCATGCATGGCACAGAAGGTTCCCCTGATTAAATCAGCACACGTCCAGGCCCGTCTTAAGTTTGCCCATGACCATTTGGATGATCCAGAGGAGTCATGGGAGAAAGTTATGAGGTCAGATGAGACCAAAATAGAACTTGTTGGTCTTAATTCCACTCGCCGTGTTTGAAGGATGAAGAATGATGAGTACCATCCCAAAAACACCATCCATACTGTGAAGCATGGGGGTGGAAGCATCATGCTTTGGGGGTGTTTTTCTGCACATGGGACAGGACGACTGCACTCTATTAAGGAGAGGATGACCGGGGCTGTGTATTGTGAGATTTTGGGGAACAACCTCCTTCCCTCAGAGCATTGAAGATGGGTCGTGGCTGGTTCTTCCAACATGACAATGACCCGAAGCACACAGCCAGGAGAACCAAGGAGTGGCTCTGTAAGAAGCACATCAAGGTTCTGGAGTGGCCTAGCCAGTCTCCAGACCTAAACTCAATAGAAAATCTTTGGAGGGAGCTCAAACTCTGTGTTTCTCAGCGACTGCCCAGAAACCTGGCTGATCTAGAGAAGATCTGTGGAGGAATGGTCCAAAATCTCTGCTGCAGTGTGAGCACACCTGGTGACAAACTACAAGAAACATTTGACCTCTGTAACTGCAAACAAAGGCTACTGTACCAAATATTAACATTGATTTTCACAGGTGTTCAAATACTTATTTGCAACGGTAACGCACAAATAAATTATTTAAAAAATCATACATTGTGAAAATTTCAGACCCCTCCATGATTTCTAGGTGGGGGAACTTGCAAAGTCACAGGGTGTTTTTATATATAAAACATCTGACTGTTCAAGATGCTAAAAACTGTCTGTTACCCTGCAGCAGGTTAGAAGTTTACAATTCAGTCCTAAATTAAAAAATCTATCAACTCTTCCTTCAGACAGGACTGAAAACATGCAGTTATTTATTAACAACTCTGATTTAATCTGTTTGGACAGCCAGTGAATTATATATATATATA
>NC_056518.1:28907920-28930564 GCF_014905685.2 Nematolebias whitei | reverse complement strand
TGAGTTTTTCAGCTGGCTGGTGATGATTTGTGTCAAATCTTACCGATAAATTCTTCAGACGATCAGGAGTCCCTGAAGAGGAGATCAGCTGGTGTCAGTCTGTTGGTGAAGGAGATCGAGCTGTTTAAATAAGCTCTGTCTCACACACACGCACGCACACACACACACACGCACACACACACACTACAGAGGTGGGAGGGGCTTAAGACAGGTTAGCCTGAGAAGAAACTAAAACTCTTAACTGGTTACAAAAATAAGCTGTAACAAAACTAAATGTCAGCATGAATTAAAAAAAGTTTACATTTGGTAACTTGGAGGTAATGAACTGACCTCAGGTGTGTTTGAACCGTGTCTGGTCCAGGATGGTTGCCTGGTGGACTCAGACCCAGATGAGAAGCAGAAACATCTGGCAGAGGACTCTGATCCTGAGATCTGTAGCTCACACCTTTGGGAAGGTTTCTCACACATCTCCAAGAAGTTCAGGGATTTGGACACCAAAGGCCGTGTCCAGAAGGTTGCAGCAGCAGCTGAAGGACCTGTTGATGGACTCCAGTGGTGATTGAAGCTTCAAGGGCTTGCTTGTTTCACACACCTCCTGAAGGAGGACTGCAGCTTCAGACATGGCAGGAATCTATCCAAGCCTTGAAGCAGCTTCAGTCAGCCTCAAGAAGGTTCCAGCAAACTGCTCGATCCAAGATCTTTGCTCTAAACTCTGGTCAGCCCAGTGATGGACCAGAGACACGTCCAGGTGTCCCCCGCCTCTCCACAATGACCATTGGAGAAAACCAGCAGCTCCCCTGATTAACCCAGTTCAATCTAATCACAATCAGCAAACTCCAACTGGCTCCAACCTTTGGTGTCAGCAGCCGAATGACCAACTTCCCTTTAGTTCTGGCATGCGAGGTGGCGGGCGATATGCATTCCTTTAATCTCTTTTTTTAATTAGGCAAGTAATGTCTTCTCTGTGAGCCCAGCCAGCAGCAGTCAGAGGATCAGTCTGAGCTGCTGCCAGCTCGCTGCCGGTAAAATGAGAAGGGCGAAGAAACTTTTTCAGGCAGGAATGCAGCTGGTAAAAAAAAAAAAAACACATTTTGTCACGGTTTTCAAACCTGTTTAGGTATCTGGTTAGAAACAGATGTGGAAGTGAAAATCTGCTCGACCGTGTCAGATTTAAATTAAAAGCTAATCTCGTGGTTTAAATGCCTGCATTTTGGTTCTGATGGGGTTTGTTTTGACTCCCAGCAGAACTCTTTTCCATCAGAGTGGAGCTTCAGTCAAAACAGTCCAGCTGCCAGGTCCGTTTCTATGAATCGGGATCATTTCGGTGTGAAATCTCTGCAGCGCCGAGGTGTCGTATGAAACGTCTCACTTGTTTTCCTGATCGGTTTAATCACTCAGGAAGAGAATATAATTTTCAACAGAACTGCATTTATCTACACGTCCCACAGTTTAATGAAGGCTAAATGCAAACCATAGCTCTTCATCTGATATTCTCAACTCTTATGTAAGTTTTGGTCTTTTTGCTGGAAGCTGTTTGGCCAGGAGCCAACATTTTGTGCTGCCTGTTCGTGTTGCTGTGTTTGAGTTTTCTGTATTTGAAATATTATGAGATGAAATAAAGGCAGCATTTTGTCAAATCTTGGTTAAAACTGTTGTATCAAGTGTTCAGCAGCCACCTTGGGACAAAATGTCCAAAGAACAAACGGGATAATCTCCTTCAGGCTGGCTTTGTGTGCGTTTTGATCAGCCACCTTTAAATCATAACAAAGTCACAGTGTTATTTGGAATTTGTCAAAACTGAGACTGGAGACTCTCCTACCTGTGGAAGAACGTGCTGTGGTCGGATGAGACTAAAACTGAAATGTCTCACCATCGAGGACAAACCTGCCACCTCCGATCATGCTGGGGAACACCATCTCCACACTGAAGCACGGTGATGGTAACATCATGCTCTGGGAATGTTTATCATCAGCAGACGAGAAACGGGTCAGAATTCAAGGAATGTTGGAGCAAAATACAGAGAAATTACTCAAGAAAACCTGTTCTTCTAAAAAGTCTTCTAAAGGTTTACAAAAGGGATGAAGTTCCACCTTCCAGTAGGTCAATGACCCTGAACACAACTGGAGAACACTCCACCGGTTTAAGGAGAACCAGGTAAAAACATGGACACAGCCAGGCCCGTGACGCGGAAAGGAAGAAACAGGTAAATATAATGGATGGATGGACTGATTGATCCCCAATAAACATTAATAACCATAAGTATTATTGTGAAAACCTGCCATTGGAAATAAACCTGTGTACTTCTGGTGCTGTTCCCAAGCCTGGACAGGATCCTACATCTGCTCTACAGGATCTATGACAGCCCTGGTGGACATACGACTGCTCTACTGGATCATGTACAAGCCCTAAAGGAGCTGACTGCCCAACACGATTTGTCCGGGTTAACGTCGACTGTTAACCAGCAGGGTGTGGATGGAAGGTGGACTCGGAGGCAGATGATTCGATGCGGTGACCCGATAAGAGGGCAGCCGAAAGACAAAGAAGAAATGTACATGTGCTGGTCATAAAATTAGAATATCATGAAAAAGTTGATTTCAGTAATTACATTCAAAAAGTAAAACTGGTATATTCATTCATTCATTACGCACATAACGATGTTTCAAAAGTTTATTTCTTTTAATGTTGATAATTATAATTGACAACTAATGAAAACACCAAATTCAGTATCTCAGAAAATTAGAATATTACTTAAGACCAATAAAAAAAGGATTTTTAGAAATGTTGGCCAACTGAAAAGTATGAACATGAAAAGTATGAACATGTACAACACTTAGTTGGGGCTCCTTTTGCCTGGATTACTGCAGCAATGCGGCGTGGCATGGAGTCGATCAGCCTGTGGCACTGCTCAGGTGTTATGAGAGCCCAGGTTGATCTGATAGTGGCCTTCAGCTCTTCTGAATTGTTGGGTCTGGCATATCACATCTTCCTCTTCACAATACCCCATAGATTTTCTATGGGGTTAAGGTCAGGTGAGTTTGCTGGCCAATTAAGAACCATGGTCCTTAAACCAGGTACTGGTAACTTTGGCACTGTGTGCAGGTACCAAGTCCTGTTGGAAAGCAAAATCTGCATCTCCATAAAGTTGGTCAGCAGCAGGAAGCATGAAGTGCTCTAAAACGTCCTGGTAGACGGCTGCGTTGACCTTGGACCTCAGAAAACACAGTGGACCAACACCAGCAGATGGCATGGCACCACAAACCATCACTGACTGTGGAAACTTGACACTGGACCTCAAGCAACGTGGATTCTGTGCCTCTCCTCTCTTCCTCCAGACTCGGACCTTGATTTCCAAAGGAAATGCAAAATGTACTTTCATCAGAGAACATAACTTTGGATCACTCAGCAGCAGTCCCAGGCGAGACGCTTCTGATGCTGTCTCTTGTTCAAGAGTGGCTTGACAAGAGGAATGGGACAGCTGAAACCCATGTCTTGCATACGTCTGTGCGTGGTGGTTCTTGAAGCACCAACTCCAGCTGCAGTGCACTTTGTGAATCTCCCCCACATGTCAGAATGGGTTTTGTTTCACCATCCTCTCAACGGTGCAGTTATCCCTATTGCTTGTACACTTTTTTCTACATCGTTTCCTTCCCTTCACCTCTATTAATGTGCTTGGACACAGAGCTCTGTGAACAGCCAGCCTCTTTAGCAATGACCTTTTGTGTCTTGCCCTCCGTGTGCAAGGTGTCAATGGTTGTCTTTTGGACAACTGTCAAGTCAGAAGTCTTCCTCATGATTGTGTAGCCTACAGAACTAGACTGAGAAACAATTTAAAGGCCTTTGCAGGTGTTTTGAGTTAATTAGCTGATTAGAGTGTGGCACCACCAGACATCTTTAATATTGAACCGTTTCACAATATTCTAATATTCTGCGATACCGAATTTGGAGTTTTCATTAGTTGTCAGTAATAATAATCAACATTAAAAGAAATAAACATTTGAAATATATCGGTCTGTGTGTAATGAATGAATATAATATACAAGTTTAACGTTTTTTAATTGAATCATTTAAAAACTTTTTCATGATATTCTAAATTTATGACCAGCACCTGTACATATCCTTGAGGATTTTTTTTTGCTAGTAATCAATTTGAAAATGTTCATTTAAATTTCAGACTGTTAAACACCAGAGATAATACCAGGGGGATGGACTACTTCTGCAACCCACTGTGCTGTTTTTTCACCATTACGTGTATAAAAGATGGACGCTGCCGCTCCACCTCCTCTCTCAGAGTGAAGACAGACCCACAAGGTGTCCATGAGGCCGCGTTAGAGCCAGAGCTTTTTTCTTGAAACATTTCGTCTTTTATCCAAAATACTTCTTCAGTCTGAGGAGCTGCAACAAACCCAGTTTTATAAGCAGCACCTTCTCATAGTGGATCAACCAGTTTGCTGGTGACAGCCAGAACTAGTTGTTCACATACAAAAGAAGGACCATCAGCCTAATGATTTATCGGTAGTGTCCTAATGGCTGCTTGCTATTCACAGTTAGGCAGTTGGACACGGAGGCCTCTGCCCGTTCAATGATGGATGAGTTCTCTTGACAAAGATGGCTTCCTTCACTCTCTCAAATTAACGTTCCTCTCCATCAAGGATGTGAACATTTTCATCCCTGAACGAGTGACCTCAGGCCTGGAGATGAGTGTAGACCACAGAGTCCTGGCCTGATGTTGCTCTTCTGTGCTGGTTCATCTTTTTAGCCAGTGGCTGTTGTTTCTAAGATGTATAACTGATCACAGCCCTCCTGGCACTGAACAGCATACACAATATTACTCGTGTCAGTGGACTGGATTTTTGGAATGAACCAGTCTTTGCCGGAATGTATTTTGATGCTTGAAAACTGGGATGTCATGTTTAGAAAATAAACGTCTCAGTTTCTCTGAAACGCCTGCAACATACGGAACGACCACTGTTCTTGGTCTGGGTTCTTCTTTTTTGTTGACGAAACATTTCAACAAAGAAGAATATGTCCTGAGGACCTGACTTAACCTTGTCAGATGTTTCTACCTGGATTATTGAGCATGCATCAGAACATGTTAGTTTATTCAAATCTCTTCAGATTAGAGTTAAAGCATTCATGAGGAGAAAAATGATCGTCACATCATGTCAGAACAGTGAAGACAGAAGGAAAGGGGGAAATGTGTAGACATCCACCTGATCATGCTGTGAAGGTGTTCAGCCAAAACGGAAACTTGGTGCGGACCCTCCAGGCTCCAAACCGGAGTGGGTCTGGGTTTTGTGTGCGGCTCTGAAACTTAAACACGTGGAGGAAAATCACGTGTCATCCTTTCTGCCACAAAACAGAGCAGAGAGCTCAGATTACCAGACACACACGAAGACAACTGTTACACAACTTTACCATCCTACGGTAAAATCATTCACCTCCTGTGTTTTACAAACTTTGATGCTAAAACGTGACAGAATAAACGACTCGGAGGCGACAGAGGTTGTTTAGTTTTATTATGACTGAGTGAGCAGAGACAGAAGAGGTTTAGACGATTTACAAAAACGATATAAAACAAAAGGAGGAAGAGAAAAGGACATGAAACTAATATTTATAATGCTGTTGGTCACTTTTGTCCGAGTTGAGCGAGCTGCGGAGACAAAAGTAAAAACAAGTCAGCGGGTGGTGAAATCCAACAGGTTCGGTCGTTGCAGACGATTTTTACCTGTTTCATGAACTGAGGAGCGTTGAAAAGTTCACTGCAGCCGTAAATAATCTTCCTCCCTGGTTTGGACTTAAAAAAACAAAAAAACATTAGCAAGTCATGTGATCGTCTCAATATAAACTCTGTTATGGTTAAACTTTTATTTATAGATTCTAAAACTAAACCTTGACGCTTTAATCGGATCTCCCTTCCAAGCTGCATTTCTTTGCTCAAACAGAAAATATGTTCTTAAACAAACGGACCGGGTGCTCTTGGGTCAGTGGGACTGAAGCTTTGAAGGACGATCCGTCCGTCTTCTTCCACTTATTTGTGGGCCGGTCCAGGAGAGAAACCAAGACCTCCTTCTCCCCTACGACACCCTCCAGGTCCTGCTGAAGGATCCTAAAGTGTACCCAGGTCAGAGAGGTCTGGGTCTGGAAAACCTCCAGAGGTGACCAGGAGACATCCCACCTCCGCTGACTCCTTATGATGAGGAGCAGCAGCTCCACTCCGAGCTCCCCGTGTGGAGCTCCTCACCTCATCTCTAAAAGCGAGAAACCCTCTGAGTTCTTGCAGCTCGATGTCGACACATCTGGACAGAATGTTTCGTCTCTGTGGTGTCTGAGAAATATTGTGATTAGTTGGAAACGTTTACGTTCCCGTACTTCTGGTGGTGCAGACGTTTGGACAAAGAGTGTTGAGGAGCAGCTGGACGAGGCAGCGAGGAAGTATGGAAATCTACGCAGCACGTCTATAAAGATGTCTAATTTATAGAAGAGGATGACCAAATACGCAAACAGGAGAGCTTGTCAAAAAAAAACATTACTTTGCCTAAAAATTCTTAAAGACTGAATTACGTGTTCAGACAGAGTGTTGTCGGTCCTGCAGTGGGAGGGCGTTGTGAGAACTCATGAGGAGTTCTGCGCTTCAGTTTCTTCTAAAGTATAAAATGTCCACATCAAACTGATTCTGTTCTTCATCGTCAGCTCGAAAAGAACACATTTCTTTGTAACGAGCTAAAGGCTGAGCCCAGCTGCTCTATGGAGGAAGCTTATTTCAGCTGCTTGGATCCAGGATGTTGTTCTTTGGGTCACGATTTATATCAAGAAAACCGGAGCAACGCCCTCATTACTGCAGACGAGGCTCCAATCCGTCGGTCCATCTCCCGCTCAGGATCAAGACTCTCAGATACCTGAACTCCTCTGCTTGAAGCAAAAACTCAACCCCACCCAGAGAAGCATTCTTCCTTTGTCCGGTCCAGAACCAGGGTCTCAGAATCACACCAACTAGAAATGTTTCTTTTTAATCATCTTAAATGGGAACAGAACTGGACTTATTGAGCCCAAACAAAGAGAAGTAGCACAGCTTTAAATAAACAGATCGACGGCCCTTTGGTACCTTAGCATAGTCCGCCAGGTTCTGGTACTCGATGTAGTTCCCTCCTCCAACCACAAACACTATGGCCTGAAACAGAGCAGAGCATTACAACATCTCCTGTATCTGTTCTTTAAACGTCTTTCATCCTTGGTGAGTTTAAAGGAAAACATTTCAAAGTAAAGGAGGAATTTTAAAGATTTTTTTAAATAATTTGCCAACAACAAAAACAAAAACAATTGGACCTGGTCTTTTGTTCATTAGAGCGATGAAAATGAGACGTAACTTTACTCTGGAGACAAACAGAAAGTGGCTGCGGAAAATGATTAAAATATCAGATTTTAAAGCAACACACCTGCTTTAAACTGATTAATTCAAACATCTGATCCAGGTTTGTCAGAGTAGGAAAATAAGAGTTTAAAAAATAAATCATAGCGGGTATGAGGCTGTATTTAACGAGGGTTTTGAGAGTTGAGGCAGAAATTCTCCTCTGATGTTTGACTGAAAACGTCTCCAAATGACCAAAAAGAGTTCAATTGAAACTCTTACATGCGTCACAATCCTGTGAATTAATACAGAGGGAGATTAAAACAATCCTCATCCTGAGATCCTGCAAGGACTTTAGAATCCTCACAAAATAAAGAAGCGGTCTGATCTCATTTCTGGCTCTCGGCACCTTTTCCAGTCTGTCTCGTATTTTCTTTCTGCTCGTGTTTGTCCTGGAAACGGCTCTGAGTGAAACTCACCTCCTGAAACGGGTTTTTGTTCCTGGGAATGGAGCTGAAAGAAGAAATAGAAGAGATGATGAGCCGTCCCAGAGCTTTCAGTCATTTAATATCAAAGCTGGACTTGGTTCAGTTCTGGTCAAACTTCTGCTGATAATCAGATGTGATTGTTCTCTGACCTCTCGCTGCCTCGCAGCATCTTTGGGTCAAAGTATCGATAGTCATCAGTTTCCTGGAAAACAAGACCAAGAAAAACTAAATCAGCTGTCTTAACTTGTTCTCAGCTGCAGATTTTTATAAAACATGAGTTTAGTCTGATTTATTTGGCTTTGTGTGACGGAGTCACCAAAAGATGACGGCAGCAAACTGAAATATATTTGTATACAGAATCTGCACAGTTACTGCAACAAGAATTTTAACGTTTAGAAACACAGATTTAGAGTTTGAATTCATTGTGAGCTGGTTTTAAAACGTTTGGTTTTAAATTTGGGCTGGAGCTCGCAGCGCAGAGGACGAGGCTCGTCTGTTAAAATGGATCCATGTACCCTCGGTACCTGCCTGGAGCACAGGATTCTGGGTTCAGCTGCAGTTCTCCCGTCAGCTTACTGGAGCGCTTCGCTATCTGGTTCAGAGGTTCTTGTTTTTAAGAGAAAGGTTGACGATCCACGATAAAAACGGAGACAGCAGAGTTTTGTCGACTTAAAATAGCCGACCGGTTTTCGTGTGCACGACTTACAGAACTCTAATCTTTGCATGTTTTATTCTTGCCCACTGACAGATTTAGTAAAATTTACTTTAAAAGTGCAACAGTTGTGTGACAAAAGATAACGGAAACATAAAAGAGTTTAATCTGATTAATATTAATCTACAGCACATTTTTAAAAATCAGAATTCCATGTTTGTAATTCTAAAAGGGGATTAACGCTCCTGCTGCCCTAGGGTCAAAATGACCCATGAGGCCTCAGCGTTAAAGCCTCGTGGGTTGTTTGACCTTAGGGCAGCAGGAGGGTGAAGTAAAAACTTAGTTTGTGTTCAGTTTCCCACATGGACATTCCTCGGACATTCTGTGAAATCTTTACCCCGAACACAATCCCAAAATGAGGGAAGAACCACAATCAAACAGCGAGAACAATCTGATAAGGAGAGAATGTGCTCCTCTACCCTTTTCATCTTCATCCCCCCACCTCCTCCTCCTCCTCCTCAGTGTGACAACAGGATCTTTGTTGGTGTTCTGTAACACCAGATGCTGAGAAACCTGCAGTGTGAGGTTGATTCACCGTGAGGACGAGTGAGCTTAAAGGTTCTGATGTAGTTTTAGGATTTACGCTGTAATTTATAAAGTTACGCAACGAGACCAGAGCCGATCGACTCGCACTGCACAACACGGCCGATCAATCAAGAGTTTGTTGCGCATTTAACAGTTTAATGTTTGATTCATATGAACATTTATTGCATTAATGTGGGTTTTACAAACTATACCTTTAGAAATGCATGTACCCATATTCATAAGAACAAGTCAGAGGTGGAGACAAAAGATCTTAAACATCCCAGAGTTCTGTTAAATCCATCATCAAGACATGGAAGGAACATGGGAACACGTGTAAATCTACCAAGAGCAGGCCGTCCTCAAAAATTGAGTGACCGTGAAGGAGAACAGAGACCCCTGAGACCACGCTGAAGGAGCTATAATCATCAGCAGGTGAGATGGGAGAGACTGAGCATACAACAACTGTTGCTCCAATTCTTAATAGACCGTAATGAAGATAACAGATTAAATCTTTCTAGCCCAGTCTCTCCTCCTCCAGTCACCGCTCTTGGTAGATTTACACATGTTCCCATGTTCCTTCCATGTCATGATGATGAATTTAACAGAACTCTGGGATGTTTAGGATCTTGAATCCTTTCGTATCACCCCCTGGCTATTTTAAATTACATTTTTATAATTTATTTAGTATTACCTTGTAGAAATTTGCTTTTACTTTCTTTGTTTTTGGAAAGAAGTTCATAGTGTCCATGACAGATTTATGACAAAAATAAAATCATAAAACTTCAAGGGGGTGAATACTTGTTATAGGTGCTGTAATATTGCAGTGAAATGACATAAACTGACATTATACTACATCATAATTTTCTAAATTGCATCATGTCATCCACGTAAAAACTTGAAAATGTGCCAACAAAGGTAGAAAATTACTAAACGGTGACAGTACTATGAATTATATTATGCGTTTTATTCCTAAAACACAAATAAACATGTAAACAAAAGCAGGTAATGTCCAACGAAACTCACAGGATGAGACTTCATCTCCATCAGGTTGTCCAGGATCCGAGTGACCGGAAGGTTCTGAAAACACAAAAATACAGATTTCCTAAAATGAACAAACAAACAAACAAAAAATTTTTTTTAAATGACTTTTCTTTGTGTCAGTTTTATTTCACATCTAAAATGGTAATTTAGTGCCAATCAAAACCTCTTTAAATCAGGAGGAAACCACTTTCTGAAGAGTAAACTCTTTTCTTTACTTTAACTAAAACAAAATATAAAAATAAACTTCGTAATTAAATTAAACGTATGTTTAAAAACACAGAAGAATAAATCTGCCTAAGAACACAATTAAACTGGGTACAGAGAACTGTATGATGGATATCGCAGCTGATGAGGAACCAAATGTTGACAACTATTAGAACATCACTTCAAAGATAGCTGGACTGTCCCTTTAAGGTCTCACTGGGCTGTAACTGGTCCGGCTCTCTGGCAACAGGTTTGTTTCCGTGTGTATTTGCAGATTTAAGTGTTGGAGTAGAGTTCTGTCATATTTTGTCTGAAGAGATTTGTTGAAAATGTTTTTTCCCCCTCACGTGTTGTTTGAGCACCAGGTTCTTCACGCCCTCCATGACAAACTGGGAGCCAGTATTCATGACTCTGGAGAACAGGCTGGAGGAGGAGAAGGTGGTGGAGCCGAGGAAGGAGAAACAGAGGAAGAGGAGGAGTACAGGGTTATGATGGTGATCCGTCAGATTATTATTATGCAATTACAATAAAAGGTTAGTAACTTCAACGATGCAATCACTAAAATTAATTTGTTAGGTTTTGTACTTATGTAACTTAGGGAAATTTTGCATGATTAAAATTAATTACTTTTATTTACTACATGCATTTTATGGCTGTTTATTGTTGTGTGCATCTTATCTGTGGTTTGTATAAAACAGGTCTCTCTTAAAAATGAGTCCTCGTGACTCAAAGAGACTAATCTGTGTAAATACAGGTTGAATTAAAAAAATTACCATATTATTGCTTTTTATTTCATTTAGCAATTTATCATTTGCTGCAATGAAATCGTGTAATTTATGACACGTGTCTGTTAGCAAAATATCTCTTGAACCAGTGGAGGGGTTTCTATTGAAACTCTGTAATAATTAATATGGAATCATAATCTACTTATGTAGCGAAACGGTTTTAAAGTTTTTATCTCACGACCCACAAAACAAACTTAGCGACAAGCTAACTCAACTATTTTGCTGGCTCAGGTGTGTTAACGCCAACAGGTTACTGTAACAATAACAAAACTACCACAACAATTTTACTTTTATATATTATATATTTAATAACACTTTTTATTGTCTGCCACCATGAAAATGTTTGGAGCCAACCAGATTCAAGATGGCTGCCACGGCCAGCTGATCTTAAAAACACTACAGGGGCTCCAACTCTGTCGATTTTACAGATAATGAGCTCAAATCTGGTGTGGTAGTATCTGAGAGTCATCCCAACATGTGAACAGATCACAGGAGGTGATGGGTGATATGCATTCCTTAGATTTGCTGATGAAGTCCAAAATTTAAATCTTCAAAAAGTATTTAACAATAACATTTTGTCTTAAATTGTTGAATTTAAAATTATTTCCTGCTGTTGCCGACTTACCCCATTGGTTTGACTCCACTGCTGCCGTAGTTGGCTGGGTTGGTGGCCATTTTGGTAAAAGCTCTATAAAAAAATATAAAAAAAATAAAACTTAATTTACATTGATATACATTGATTGAATTAAACTCAGTCTAAGAACATTTGTTCAGAGAGCTCCTTACTGTGTGGCTTATAACGTAATAAAAGCTCAAAGGGAAGCCATTACATTTCAAAAACTGACCAGTTTTCTTTGATTCAAATCCAATAAAATTACAGTTTTTGTGTTCTGGACATTTTAAGGACATTCAAAATGGGCCTTTAGAACATTGAAGGTGTATTTATCTCCATGGTTTGACATTTTAAACAACAATGATCAAATAATTCATCAAAACATGAGCCCTAACACAAAAGCAGTATGAAAATATGGTAAATGTTTCGGTTTCTGAGCAGCGCTTCAGAGACAGTAGGAAGGAATGACTCTCTTTTAACAGGAAGAAACCTCCAGCAGAACCAGAACCAGGCTCAGGATGGGCGGTCATCTGCCTCGATCTACTTGGGTCAGAGAGGACAAGAAAGAGACAAACAAACAAACACAGAAAGGCTGCTCCAGGTGTAGTTCCTATAGTCCAGGTGTAGTTCCTATAGTGCAGGTGCCGTTCCTATTGTGCAGGTTCTATAGAGCAGGTGTATATATGTAACATGTAATAGTTTAATATGCAATTGTTTCTATTGTCTGGATGTATGGTCTTTTATATAGTCTGAATGTGAATCTGTAGTCCATGTGTAGTTTCTGTAGTCTGGGTGTAGCTTTTATAGTTTGGGTGTAGTTTCTATAGTCCAATGTGAAGAAAAACATGTCAATGACAAATATTTACAAATACAAATAGAGATTAGAGTGAGCAAATGCATCAGCAGAGTGAGGAAATGTGGTCAGTTTGTCTTCCAGCCATCCAAGCCTATAGAAGCAGAACTAAGGGATAGCTCAGGAAACCCAAGCCAGCCCTAACTATAGGAAACTTAAAGTAGACAATGTCAGCCTCACGTACAGAAAGGAAGTTGGTTCCACAAGAGAGGGACTGATAAAAAAGCTCTGCCTCCCATTTTACTTTTGGAAACTCTAGAAACCAAAAGTAAACCTGCAGTCCGAGAGTGAAGTGCTCCATTAGGAAAACATGGATATGTCATATGAGCTATACAGAAGATGACATTTAATATGAAAACCTCCTTCAGAGTGAAGGTAATCACACTTTTTTAAATTCAGGCCTGTGTAAGGATGCTTCCATGTTGCTTCTCTTCAGAAGTCTTGCTGGCAGGACAAACTGGACCAGATTCTGATGCAGAACTCGCATGTTAGTCCTGGGTCTTTCTGTGAAAGCCTCAGGCGGTTCTGAAAAGTGACCTGGGTGACAGAGTTTCTTCCTGGATCTGTTGCTCCAGAGACCAGAATTAGAAGAATTGTCTTAAGACTTACTTCCACTGTTTGATGTAGTTGAGAGGTGAAAGGTCACAGTTTGCCTCCATCAAGGCCTTCTTATACTGCTCCAAGTCAGACTGAAACACAGAGGAAATTATTTCAATCACCGTTTGGAGTAGAAGCTTAATGTTAAAATCCATCGAAAAACAATCTAGTTTCACTTCTGCAATAAAAAGAACATTTAAAACATGAAGTGGGTAACAAAGTTAATTGAAACTGAACCATAAACTGATCTATCATGAATCGTTTGATGGTATTGAATGAAACTTTCCGACAATAATCACCAACATTTGGTGTGGTGGTAGCCGAGTCATCTCCATGAGATCCTCTGAGCACCATCTTACAAGATTACACAAAATGTCTTCATGAGGTTTGACCAAAAATGGCTACAATTCAATCCAATATGATTTTGGTCTAAAATCCCAGCACCGAGGGTGGCGGGTGATATGCATTCCTTCAAGGAACGTTCTACTTTCTGTCACATCTGTTGGACACAAACTTATAGAGTGAACAGAAAATTTAAAACATTGAGCCGACTCAGTTGAGTACGTCTTCGTGCCAACTTCAGTTGCCGTTTTTAACAAAATAAAACGCAGCTGAAGCTCAAAGTTTCTCCTTCACTCCAAATTATCCAAATATCAGACGCTGGTGGAGGCGCTGCAGCCTGAACCGTCTACAAATAACCGTGACGTCATCTGGACAGGTTACATAACTGAGAGCGGGGACACAAAGGCATTAGTGTGTCTGAGGGAGTGTGGTCCTGTTGGTAAAACTAAAACCCACCACATCCGTCAGAAAACCGATCAGGACCCTGGAGACTCTAAAGAAAGGTGGTTGGCTGAAAGACAGACAGGAGGCCTGGATCTGGAACGGGGAAGAGAAAACTGAAAGATGGAGGGTGGGGAAATTCTTTCTGCTGGAGGAAACAAACAAAGAAGCGAAGCTTTGGTCTCCAAAACAAAAATACAAGTTGTTAGGGACCAAAGGTATCCATGTTAGCTCATTTTACCATTTTATTTCCAGCTTTCTGTCTCTGTGGTCTCGGTTTAGTTTCCACTGCAGCTCATAGTTTCTGCTGACTTCAACGTGCAGAACCTGTGCAGTTTTATTTCTCTCCAGAACCTTTTTTTACAACAGTCTCACCTCATTTTCAAGTCAAAGCACAAAAAAAAGAATGCGTATCGCCCGCCGCCTTTAATGACTTCACCTCCGAACTCAAGTTGTGAAAATGCGAAAATTGGAAACATTCTAGAAACATACGGGAGACATTCTGGAGAATATAGAGAGACATTCAGGAGACAATTTGGAAACATTTGAGAGACTCCCTCATAAATGTTCGCCAGCATCGTGCAGCCCTGTTAGTTCTGGTCCAGTTTTAGAGTTCTGGTCTTGTGTGTACCTCTGAAGGAGCCTGCTGAGCAGTGATGTAGTAAATAAGGAACAGTCTCATTTTGTCCTCTGGAGTCCCCGCTGAAAAATAAACATTTATTGATTTTATTGACTACATGAAGACAACGTAAACTGAATTAAATTGTGTGTGCGCGTGTGTGTGTACCATCTGGGTCACTGATGATGTCCAGCAGTGATTTGTCCAGGGCAGATTTGCTCATCAGTTTTTCTTCATACTCAAAGTAAACATCTAGTTTACGACTCTGGAGGTAAAAACAGCATCAAGTTAGAGGAAACAAACAAAACGCTCTCACTCTGTGCTGCACACATTTTACTTTATCGCCCGCCGGAGCGGGTTAGGTTTCAGGATAGAAGAGCAGACGCGTAAAAAAAAACATGTCTGCTCTTAATAAAAGAAGAGCCTGTTCTCTGCTCCTATCTGGTTTAAATTAAAGCTCAGGCGGGGTTCAGTCCTGAAGTTACGCCGTTCACCTTGATGTGGTCGAGCACTGCAGTGGCGACGTTGGTGTGAAGATCAATCAGTCTCTTCTTCTCCAGAAGTTCTGGCAGAGAGCTACAGAAAAGAACAAACAATGAAATCTGGTTAAGTCAGGTCCTCCGGACAGAATCTTCTTGTTGAAATGTTTCATGTTTTTATCCAAAAGTCTTCATCAGTCTGAGGAGCTGCAACAAACTCAGTCTTACAAATATCATATAATACCAAGACTAGTGTGGATCAACCAGTTTGTTGGTCATAACTAGCCGTCATGATAAAGGAGGACCATCAGCCTAACAATTGATTGTTATTGCCCTGACGGCCACTTGCTATTCAGAGGCCTGAGTGATACTAGCAATAACGTCATTGTAAGAGGGGGACAGTTGGAGACGGAGGCCTCCTCCCCGTTTAATGAAGGACAGTTTCTCTTCACAAAGATGGCCTCCTTTACTCCTCTCTCAAACCAATGTTCCTCTATCAAGGATGTGAACATCTTCATCCCTGAAAGAGTGACCGCTGGCCTAGAGATGAGTGTAGACCGCAGAGTCCTGGCCTGATGATGTTGATCTTCTGTGCTGGTCCATCCTTTTGATCAGTGTCTGTTTAGTTTCCCCGATGTAAGACTGATCACCCTCCTGACACTGAACAGCATACACAACATTACTCTGTTTGTGCCGGGGGATGAACCAGTCTTTGCCGTAATGCATTTTAGGGTTTAAAAGCCACTGGGACGTTATGTTTAGAAAATAAACGTCTGTTTCTCTGATACTCCCTCAACATACGGAATGACCACTGGTCTGGGTTCCTCCTTTTCACCTGTTGGCTGACTGGAGTCCTGTTTGGGTTTCTTCTCTGCTTTCAGGAAGGCCCAGTTAGGATATCCACATTGCTCCAGGGCCTGTCTTGTGTGGGATTTCTCCTTCTGCCTGGCTCCTGAGTTAGTGGGGACGCTGTCTGCTCTGTGGTACAGAGTCCTGATGACTCCTAACTTGTGCTCCAGAGGGTGATGGGAGTTAAACCTCAACCACTGGTCTGTGTGGGTGGGTTTGCGTTACACATCAGTTTGAAAATGTCCTTTATCAGAAACTGAGACCTCAGTCCAAGAAAGCCAACCTGCCATTTCTTACATCAAACAGTGAAGTTTAAAGGTATGCTTTGGAAATTAAGAAATCAAACATAAGACTAAAAAAAATATATTTTCCTGTGAAATTCAGTGAGAACGCTGCTGAAGAAGCTGAAACTGATAACAAATCATGAACCAAAACATCAAAGTAGAAAAATCTTAGCTGAAAGTTAAACGCAGCAAAAGGCTTGCTAAATGCTAAAAGTAGCAGAAAGCTGTTTAAATCTAAAACCAGACAAAGTCCGGCTAACAGCTCAAAAGTAGCAAAACCCAAAGCTTAAAGTGGTGAAAGTCTTGCTTAAAGCTAAAATTTAAAAAGATTATGTCAAAACTTCAATTAGCAGCTGGCTAGCCAAAAGTAAAAATAGCCAAAAGTCTTATACAAGCTAAAAGTAGCTAAATAAGTGTAAGAAAAGGAAAAGGCTGAAATTAAATGAAAGAGCTGAAGCTGAGCAGAGCACCAGTGGGGAAAAAAACTGAAAAGAGCAAAAATAAAAAGTCAAAAGTTTTTGAATATCTTTCAGCTGTTCCCTCTTCAGGGTCTCCACAGCGTCTCACTCCGTCCTCTGCGTCCTCCATCCTCACTCCAGCTGCCTCCGTCTCCTCTTTAACTGAACCATCAAAAGTATCTGAGGTGTTTGAATCGCACAGCCAAAGTTAAAACCAGCACAACTAAAACATTAGAATAAATCAGCGTTGACGTTTTAGTACAAAGAAAAACGTTGCTGGTCTCATTCACACAATATTTTCCTGAACTACTGGAAATAAATGGAGCAGTTTGAAGTTTACTCCGGTGGTTTTTCAGGATAAACTAATATTCATTTCTGAAATGTGGGTTTGCACTCTATGTAAACAAAGCAACTGTTATCGGACGTTTCCAAAATGTTAGATAAGTCGACCAAATGAGCATTTTGAACTCAATACTAAAATAAATGTTTTTACTATAAATGTGCTTTTTTTTTTGTTATACAGAAGGGCAAATATTTGGTCGTACAACCTGGATCAGGTTTTATGATTATTGTTTGTAATTTATTACTTTCATGAAGAAGGTTTCTCTTTAATTTTACAGTTTGAAGGAAGCTCAACTCTTTCAGGGTCCGTTTTGGTTACCAGTCTGAACCGTTCTGACAGCATTAAGCTAAACGGCGACATAACTTTGGCAATCATCGACTTTGGCTCGGTGATTGTGAAGAAAAAAAAACAGAATAGGAGCCCAAACCTCAAAAGGAATCTACAGCCAGATATTCACACAAACAGAAGAAACTTTCTTCTAATCCGCTCTGAGGACTTTAGTGTTTTCATTTCATTTCACCTTTATTTAGTAACACGATCCCCAGATAAAATGGACAAGTCTGGCAGCTGAAGCCTCAAAGGCAATCAGTTTTCAACATCACCGAGCCATTATTTAAAGAGTTGGCTTTTTAATCTACTTTAATAGTTTGTAAGGAAGAAACTACAGAAACCTACAAAGTAAAAGTGGGGGAGTCAGTAGCTTACCTGCAGCAGACAGAAGTCAGAGGGATTTTAGTTTGGTCTAAAGCAGATTTCTACCATTTTAAAAATACTTCCATCTCAAAAATTGTATTACTGGTTTACATGGAAGTCTATGGTTATTTCCACTAAAGATAATTTTAGTCCATACATGTCCAAATTATATATCTGATAAACAAAACAAGCCAATAGAAATGCAACATAATCACATTTGCTTAAGGTGCAATACAACCCTTGGCTTTAACACGACATTCTTTTCCATCAGATGGTTACGCTGAAGATTTAGGATCTCAAACAGAGTGGTTGGTGACTCCAGAATGTGAGAAAATCTGTGAATTTTCAGTTGTTTGTAATGAGTGACCGAGTTATGAGCAGCGTGTGTGAACCACAGCCTATTTTTGTGTTCTTGGCTTGGAAAACTAGTCTTGGCTGTGCACATTATTTTGTTGCCTGTCTCGCCCCACGTCGTCCCCACCTCAGTCGGTTTTGTACCCCACTATTATTAATTTTAGAATAAAAAATAAACTGATTTGGACCAGTTCTTAATAAATATTTATTATTTCTGATGTGGTTTTTAGACTTGGGACATTCAGGGTTGTAGCCTTGGATGTTTTCTGTCAGAAGAGAGCCCCCTGCAGGAGTAAATTAAAAAAAAGAAAAAAGAAAACGCTCTGGTGCTATACAAATCAAGAAAACTAAATCTAAACGAGTTGAGACCAGATTCAAGTGACACGAGGAAACCGAGGACCCTGCAAATGTTTCCAGACACTGTGGAGACTCTAGACTCTCCAGCAAGCGCCTTTCACCAACTAGTCTCCAACAGTTGCAGCACGTTGACCGAGCGTCTCCCAAACTGTTGTGATGAGACGTTTAGAAAATGTTCAGTCTAAACAAACCGCAGACTTCTATAAGAATACACATCTGAAGCAAAGGTAGCTCAGATTAAGGATTGGAGTCATTTTAAGGTAGTAGCATAACAATTTATTTATTTATACATTTATTTATTACAATTAATTTATTTCTATCTTAACGTGTGATTCTTGACCTGCCATTGTGCATCTGTTCCTCTCAACCCCAGCCGGTCGAAGCAGATGGCCGCTTGTCCTGAGTCTGGTTCTGTTAAAGGTTTCTTCCTCATGAGGGAGTTTTTTTTCTTTCCACTGTCGCCTTCATGCTTGTTCAAGATGAGAGTTCTGTGATGGAGTTAAACTCAAAGCAGTCTGCTCCTCAGATAAATAATGTTAAATTATTATTTTTATATATAAATGCTTCTGTTCAGTGCCCTGAGATGACTTCTGTTGTGACTTGGTGCGATATAAATAAACTGAATTGAACTGAATAACATTTTAATACAAGCTGCCTGATTCAGACTGCCGTCTGCTGCAGGTAAGATACTGACTGCTAATAAGTAAACCATCCAAACCAAACGGCAGGCTTACGAGTAGTTCCAAGAATTAAATAAATAAATAAATAATGCTGAAATCACTCAAGAGCCTTAATCTCTCAGGCTTGTTCACATTCTGAGCTGTTTTCTGTACAACTGAAAACAGAATAAGACCCAAAACTACTTCAGGTGGGAAGTATTGAATACAAACAGCACCTGACAGCAGAGGTGAGCTTGGCCGTGTTGTCAGACAGCATGCTGATGGCTCCTTCGTCCTCTCCTTCCAAACCCTGAAAAGACACAAACACGACTCGATTAAACCGAGACTCATCTAAAAATCACAAAAACAGAAGGTCCGCAGAACATGAGCATCATCTCAGTAACTACTGTCATGTTTCTGAAGCTCCTCAACATAAAACTGACACAATCTTCTAGACTTCATTAGGAATGGATGCAATTAGAGGACATTGGAGTGAGGACAGAGACAGAGGAGGACGACTCGCTGTGGAGACCCTGAAGAGGGTTCTTCTGCTGAAAGAAGCAGAAGCTCTTGTTCATAAGCAATGATGAGATGAAAGATCAGACTGTGGTGGTAAAGCAGGAGTTCACTTTCTCCAAACCATGTCCCAACTTTGTCTCCATCAATAAACTACATATAATAAAGTTTTTATCAAGAGGGCATCATTTCACATCCAACCATCCCCACAACTCCACATGCACTAAAGGCATACATTTATATTATGTAAGGAATTATAAAACTAATTAATATTATGTGACTTGTGCTGCAGAATCAGCTGACTGCGGTGCAAAAAATGTGAAATTATTCATTTTTGCCACGAGATTTCTTGATAACGTCACTGCAGACCAATAAAAATAAAAAGTTTTCAAACAGTGACACTTGATAAATTACCAAATTTCACCAAACTACGGATCATTTTGCAGCTTTAAAGGAGAATTTTAAAATAAAAAAAATCAATGGTGAAAAATTCCTCAAGACAAATTCTGGCAGCAGGGGTCAGATGTATTACTGTAAAAGAAAAGTTGAACTATAGAGGCTAAACTAAAAATAAAAAGTGTCCAGGTGTGCTGTCGGACCGGGTCAGGTTCCATCACCCTAGCCTCAGATTGTTTATCCTCTCAGTTCAGTTGTTAGTGACTGTGATGGCTCAGAAAATCTAGAAACTCTTTAAATTAAAGCTTTTCATAACAGTTACTGTCCCTGAACACGAACAACAGATTAAAACTGTAAGATTAAAGTATATAAAGTCTGTCCAGTCTAACGTTTCAAAATAAAGTCTATCCGAATGTAAAATCTAGATGAGTGTAAATATTTGTTAAAGGATTAGAAAAGATGCTTGTATGAAATACAGAGAAAGTAAATATTTTAAACTGTCATGTCAGGTAATTGATGCCTGATTTACGTGGAAGCATTGATCTCACCATGATGCTCTTCAGACGCTTGACCTCGTCCTCCTGGGCTCTGTATGAATCCAGTTCCTCCTGAACCGATTCTGCCACCTCTGGAAACGGACTGTAACAAAAATATAAATAAATAAATGGCACTTCACCAAACACTGCCTACTCTAACTGAACTGTTCGTGCTAATCATGCGTGAAGAGAAACGTGAACAATAAATAAACTTCTGACGATGCAAGTCCTGCTGAGATGAAACCAGAACAGCTGGACTGTTACTAAAACGTGTTTAAACACACACAGCGATCAGGAACGGACCTGCCCTTGTGTTTCTGCCAGAACCGGTCAGCAGCAGTGAGGTCATACATCTTCTTGGTCTTCTTCTTGGGTCGAGCACCAGCAGGTGATGCCTCTGCACCCCCACCTTCTTCCAACACCACCCTGTTGAGGTGGAAGTCCTGATGGACACAATAAAACTGAATTCAGATTACCGTAAATCTGATTTCTCCTTTGAGTTTTAAGCTGGGCAAACTTTCTGCTTTGTTTAGCTACTACACTGCTCTCAATAGCTGTTATTTTTTTAGCTACTATACTGCACTCTTTAGCTTTTCATTTTTTAGCTACTATACTACTCTCTTTAGCTACTATACTGCTCTCTTTAGCTGTTCTCTTTTTAGCCACTATACTTCTCTCTTTAGCTGTTTTCTTTAGCTACTATACTGCTCTCTTTAGCTGTTCTTCTCTCTTTAGCTACTATACTGCTCTCTTTAACTGTTCTTTTTAGCTACCATACTGCTCTCTTTAGCGGTTCTTTTTTAGCTACCATACTGCTCTCTTTAGCGGTTCTTTTTAGCTACCATACTGCTCTCTTTAGCTGTTCTTCTCCTTTTAGCCACTATACTTCTCTCTTTAGCTGTTCTCTTTAGCTAATATACTGCTCTCTTTAGCTGTTCTTTTTTAGCTACTATACTGCTCTCTTTAGTTGTTCTTCTCTTTTTAGCCACTATACTTCTCTTTAGCTACCATACTGTTCTCTTTAGCTGCTCTTCTGCTCTTTTTTGAGCATCTGTAAAAATGTCTTTAGCTCAGCCAACGTTATGGACGGAGTCATTAACAACACTCAGAGCCAACAGATATTCATCCGTTTAGAGAACGTTTGTCTTGTTTCGCTCCTGGATGATTGACGTCTCACCAGAACATCGTGGACCAGCGCCTGATAGGTCCAGGTGTGGTGAAGGGGCGTGGCCATGTCCATGTTACGATCGGCCAGAACAAACAGGGGCCTCTGGAAACTGAGAACAGCAAAACCATCACGAGATCCTTCAAGAATTAATTAAGTTGTAAAATTTAAATAATTAAAACCTGCCTGAGCAGACCGTAACACCTGCTGTTAGAGCAGTTTCACCTGGTGCACTGAGGTTTTATTTATTACAACCTGGTTCTATTTCATCCCTCCTGACCGCCAGAGGGCGGTGCTGAAAGCACTGAATGTTCCCTTCGCGCATGCGCTGATTCGAGTAATAATACCAACGGAGTCACAGGTGTGACACGGATGACCAATCAGAGGCTATATAGCCCGACGTCATCCGCTGCTCTGCTCCTATTTTCTTCTCGCGCGCGGTTCAATTCAGGGCTTCAGCCCTTTGGACCTTTTCTGAACTTTTTACCGTCGTCGGAAGCCCGACTGCCCGTCTGCGGGAGTAGCGTGTTCGCCCTCCTAGGGCTGCGACGGTTTAACCCTGTTCAAAGGTATTTCTGCTGTTTCGTTGGGAACTACGGCTGTTTCCGCCTCTCCCAACTTACAGCGTCTGACTACTATGTGTGTGATTCAACACCGGTGAGTAGTTTTCCTTATATTTCGCCGTTGGTTAGCGGTAGCGTTCGCTCCGCTCACGCTTGTTAGGAGACCTCCAACCGCGTGGTCGGCTGGACTGTGCTCCGACGTTGTTTATGACTACTATGTGTGTGATTTAACACTGGTAAGTAGTGGTTTTTTGCTTATATTTTGCTATTTGGTTAACGGTAGCGTTCGCTCCGCTCTTGTTTACTGGAGGCCTCCAACCGCGTGGTCGGTTGGACCGTGCTCCGAAGTTTGTTTATTACGTAGCCAGCTGAGTTTCTGGCCTTGTTTTATTTGGTGAAGGCGAGTGTTCTCACCCCCTCTCCCAAT
>NC_056518.1:28906343-28907910 GCF_014905685.2 Nematolebias whitei | reverse complement strand
GTGAAGGCGAGTGTTCTCACCCCCTCTCCCAATTGTCCTCTTACCAGTTGAGCTAGTGGTGCTAGCCTCTGAGTTCTAACCTTGTTTTCATTGGTGAAGGCGAGCGTTCGCGCCCCCTCTCCCAATTGTCCTCTTTTAACAGCTGAGCTAGTGGTGCTAGCCCCTCTGAATATCTTGGGCATAGCTGGGTAAGGAGCATGGACGGCTCTCACTGCTGTACAGTCTGTGGAGCCATGCTCCAGATAGATGACGGTCACGACCTGTGTCCTGCCTGCCTTGGACATGACCATCTGGTGGATGCCCTGTCAGAGAACCCCTGCATGAATTGCAGCTTCATGTCGCATGCTGTGAGGGCGGCCCGGCTGGCCCAGTTTCGCCCCAAACTCGGCGATGACCTCCCGCCTTCTGGGCAGGAGGCTCCACCTAGGCGCTCGAAGCGCCGGACTGAGGCCGCAGTTTCTGTGGCCCCTCCTGGGAAGAAGCGAGCCAGGTCTGATAGGGGCCTCTCCACAAGGGTGGAGCAGCTCTCCGCTGAATTAGCGGAGATGAAGTCCCTTTTTCAGGTACACCAACTGGGAACTGAACCAGTGGCAGCAACTGGACTCTCCTCCCCACCCATGCCTGAACTGGCTGTGGAGGAGGATGTGCTATCCTTGGCTGCCTCTGCCTCTCACTTTTTAGGTGAGGAGGACGGGCATTCATCTCGAGTCTCAGAGACAGCTTCACTCTCTTCTTCTCGGAGTGCAGTTAGTGGGTCGGGTGACGGCTCGATGCAGGACATTATGCGTATGGCCCTGAGACAACTGCAGCTGGACGTCCTGCAACCAGAGGCGTCCACCCCTGGAAGTGCCTTCTTCAGGCGCGGACTGACCCCTCCTTCCTTTTCTGTCCCTCCATCAGAGGAGTTCCTGAGGGAGTTGCATGGTTGCTGGCGGGACCCCAAGGCCTTTGCGCGCCTCTCTGCAGATGGCAGAGTGTTGGCGGCCATGCATGAGCCGGCTGCAGCAGGCTTGGATCGCATGCCAGCGATAGAACCTGCTGTTGCCTCTCTCATCGTGTCACCAGATGAAGCTCTGCGCAGTCATGTTCGGTGCCCACGAGCTCAGTGTCGTGTCACGGATGAATTCCTCTGCAGAGCCTATGCCGCCGGAGCGCGTGCTGGCCGCCTAGGTAATTCCTTGGCACACCTAATGCTTGCCCTCTCCGCGTCCCTTCAGGGGACTAGTGGTGCGACAGCAGCGATGGGCTTTAACGATGCAGCGCTTCAGGCCTTTGCACTAATGACGAGGGAGCTTGGGCGTGTGATGTCCTCCTTGGTCCAAGCTCGCCGACAGGTCTGGTTAGCTCAGTCAGCGTTGACTGAGCCATGCCGTAGAGCCCTCCGTAATGTCCCAGTGGTGCCGGGGGAGTTGTTCGGTTCGGCTGCCTTGGAAGCACTGGAACGGACTGTCCAGGCACGACAGAGAAGGCAGCAATTTTCGAGCCTTAGCAGGCCAATGCCCCCTCCACCTCCTCGGCATCCAAGGCGCCTGTCGGCTGGCTCCAGCATGCAGCCGCCGCCTGGGGG
>NC_056518.1:28904881-28906243 GCF_014905685.2 Nematolebias whitei | reverse complement strand
CCCTAGGGGTCGTGGAGGGAGACGGTGATGCCATCAGGCCGACCGTCGGATATTTCTCCCACCAGCAGCTCAGCTATTGGGTTGCTCACGCCGTGGACCCATGGGTGGTTGCCACTCTGACCCATGGTTACCGGCTACAGTTCCGACGGCGGCCTCGTATCTCAGGCCGGGTCAAGATGACTGTAATCGCCGACCCGGTGAAAGCTCAAGCACTAGACCAGGAACTTTCCGCCCTCCTGGCCAAGGGCGCAATAGGGCAGTGGACCCTCTGCAACAACCCAGGGGCTATTACTCGACTTACTTCCTTGTGCAAAAGAAGACGGGCGGGTTTCGTCCCATTTTAGACCTGAGGGGACTCAACCAGTACCTAAAGGAGCTGCCCTTCCACATGCTCACAACAGCAGAAGTCCTTCAAGCTGTCACAAGGGAAGAATGGTTCACGTCTGTAGACCTGAAGGATGCATATTTTCATGTGCCTATTGCGGCAGAACATCGCCGCTTTCTCAGGTTTGCCTATCGGGGTCACCACTGGCAGTTCCGGGTACTTCCATTCGGGCTCTCTCTCTCCCCAAGGGTGTTCACTCGGTGCGTGAAGGCAGCCCTCTCTCCTCTGCAGGCCTGCGGAGTGAAGATTCTGCCGTACTTAGACGATTGGCTTCTCTGCGCCCCGTCTCAGGCCTGTGCCTTTCACGACACAAACCGCCTGCTCGCTCATATGTCCCAGTTAGGCCTCAATGTCAACCTGGAGAAGAGCTGCCTGATCCCTTCCCAGACGACCACCTTTCTTGGGGTGGTTCTGGATTCATCTTCAATGAGAGCTCGCCCATCCGCTCAAAGGGTGGCCGGCATACTCCAGCTGGTCAATCGGTTCAGGCTGGGCAAGCAGCTCCCCTATGTTGCCTTCCTGCAACTACTCGGCAAGCTGACATCAGTCACTCGGGTGGTGCCCTTAGGCCTGCTGTCACTTCGCCCCTTGCAGAGGTGGCTCAACAGCTTTCGCCTGGATGCCAGGCTGCACAGGCATCGCAAGCTCGCAGTGACGTGGTCATGTCTTCATGCCTTGACTCCATGGAGGGACGAAGATTATTTGTCCAGGGGTGTCCCCATGGGAGTGGTAGTGTGTCGCAGGGAAGTGGTCACAACGGATGCCAGCTCCATGGGATGGGGGGCTGTATGGCAACGCAGAGCGGTTCAGGGCCGCTGGGGTCAAAGAGACCATTCCAAGCATATAAATGTGCTGGAGCTGCGTGCAGTGCACTTGGCACTCAGGCACTTCCTGCCTCACCTGGAAGGGAGGCATGTACTTGTTCGGTCGGACAACACCTCTGTTGTCTACCACATCAACCATCAGGGGGGCACCAG
>NC_056518.1:28896738-28904481 GCF_014905685.2 Nematolebias whitei | reverse complement strand
TTACCAGTTGAGCTAGTGGTGCTAGCCTCTGAGTTCTAACCTTGTTTTCATTGGTGAAGGCGAGCGTTCGCGCCCCCTCTCCCAATTGTCCTCTTTTACCAGTTGAGCTAGTGGTGCTAGCCTCTCTGTGTTCTAACCTTGTTTTCATTGGTGAAGGCGAGCGTTCGCGCCCCCTCTCCCAATTGTCTTCTTTTACCAGTTGAGCTAGTGGTGCTAGCCTCTCTGAGTTTTGACCTTGTTTGATTGGTGAAGGCGAGCGTTCGCGCCCCCTCTCCCAATTGTCCTCTTTTAACAGCTGAGCTAGTGGTGCTAGCCCCTCTGAATATCTTGGGCATAGCTGGGTAAGGAGCATGGACGGCTCTCACTGCTGTACAGTCTGTGGAGCCATGCTCCAGATAGATGACGGTCACGACCTGTGTCCTGCCTGCCTTGGACATGACCATCTGGTGGATGCCCTGTCAGAGAACCCCTGCATGAATTGCAGCTTCATGTCGCATGCTGTGAGGGCGGCCCGGCTGGCCCAGTTTCGCCCCAAACTCGGCGATGACCTCCCGCCTTCTGGGCAGGAGGCTCCACCTAGGCGCTCGAAGCGCCGGACTGAGGCCGCAGTTTCTGTGGCCCCTCCTGGGAAGAAGCGAGCCAGGTCTGATAGGGGCCTCTCCACAAGGGTGGAGCAGCTCTCCGCTGAATTAGCGGAGATGAAGTCCCTTTTTCAGGTACACCAACTGGGAACTGAACCAGTGGCAGCAACTGGACTCTCCTCCCCACCCATGCCTGAACTGGCTGTGGAGGAGGATGTGCTATCCTTGGCTGCCTCTGCCTCTCACTTTTTAGGTGAGGAGGACGGGCATTCATCTCGAGTCTCAGAGACAGCTTCACTCTCTTCTTCTCGGAGTGCAGTTAGTGGGTCGGGTGACGGCTCGATGCAGGACATTATGCGTATGGCCCTGAGACAACTGCAGCTGGACGTCCTGCAACCAGAGGCGTCCACCCCTGGAAGTGCCTTCTTCAGGCGCGGACTGACCCCTCCTTCCTTTTCTGTCCCTCCATCAGAGGAGTTCCTGAGGGAGTTGCATGGTTGCTGGCGGGACCCCAAGGCCTTTGCGCGCCTCTCTGCAGATGGCAGAGTGTTGGCGGCCATGCATGAGCCGGCTGCAGCAGGCTTGGATCGCATGCCAGCGATAGAACCTGCTGTTGCCTCTCTCATCGTGTCACCAGATGAAGCTCTGCGCAGTCATGTTCGGTGCCCACGAGCTCAGTGTCGTGTCACGGATGAATTCCTCTGCAGAGCCTATGCCGCCGGAGCGCGTGCTGGCCGCCTAGGTAATTCCTTGGCACACCTAATGCTTGCCCTCTCCGCGTCCCTTCAGGGGACTAGTGGTGCGACAGCAGCGATGGGCTTTAACGATGCAGCGCTTCAGGCCTTTGCACTAATGACGAGGGAGCTTGGGCGTGTGATGTCCTCCTTGGTCCAAGCTCGCCGACAGGTCTGGTTAGCTCAGTCAGCGTTGACTGAGCCATGCCGTAGAGCCCTCCGTAATGTCCCAGTGGTGCCGGGGGAGTTGTTCGGTTCGGCTGCCTTGGAAGCACTGGAACGGACTGTCCAGGCACGACAGAGAAGGCAGCAATTTTCGAGCCTTAGCAGGCCAATGCCCCCTCCACCTCCTCGGCATCCAAGGCGCCTGTCGGCTGGCTCCAGCATGCAGCCGCCGCCTGGGGGTCATAACCGGCCGGGTGGTCCTTACCCTCATGCGGTTCAGCAAAGGCCCAGCAGGAGCTCTCGTGGGTTGGTCCACCGACCAGCTGGGCAGGCTCGGACCAGGGACTCTGGCTGCCGCCCCCCCACGGCCCCTAGGGGTCGTGGAGGGAGACGGTGATGCCATCAGGCCGACCGTCGGATATTTCTCCCACCAGCAGCTCAGCTATTGGGTTGCTCACGCCGTGGACCCATGGGTGGTTGCCACTCTGACCCATGGTTACCGGCTACAGTTCCGACGGCGGCCTCGTATCTCAGGCCGGGTCAAGATGACTGTAATCGCCGACCCGGTGAAAGCTCAAGCACTAGACCAGGAACTTTCCGCCCTCCTGGCCAAGGGCGCAATAGAGGCAGTGGACCCTCTGCAACAACCCAGGGGCTATTACTCGACTTACTTCCTTGTGCAAAAGAAGACGGGCGGGTTTCGTCCCATTTTAGACCTGAGGGGACTCAACCAGTACCTAAAGGAGCTGCCCTTCCACATGCTCACAACAGCAGAAGTCCTTCAAGCTGTCACAAGGGAAGAATGGTTCACGTCTGTAGACCTGAAGGATGCATATTTTCATGTGCCTATTGCGGCAGAACATCGCCGCTTTCTCAGGTTTGCCTATCGGGGTCACCACTGGCAGTTCCGGGTACTTCCATTCGGGCTCTCTCTCTCCCCAAGGGTGTTCACTCGGTGCGTGAAGGCAGCCCTCTCTCCTCTGCAGGCCTGCGGAGTGAAGATTCTGCCGTACTTAGACGATTGGCTTCTCTGCGCCCCGTCTCAGGCCTGTGCCTTTCACGACACAAACCGCCTGCTCGCTCATATGTCCCAGTTAGGCCTCAATGTCAACCTGGAGAAGAGCTGCCTGATCCCTTCCCAGACGACCACCTTTCTTGGGGTGGTTCTGGATTCATCTTCAATGAGAGCTCGCCCATCCGCTCAAAGGGTGGCCGGCATACTCCAGCTGGTCAATCGGTTCAGGCTGGGCAAGCAGCTCCCCTATGTTGCCTTCCTGCAACTACTCGGCAAGCTGACATCAGTCACTCGGGTGGTGCCCTTAGGCCTGCTGTCACTTCGCCCCTTGCAGAGGTGGCTCAACAGCTTTCGCCTGGATGCCAGGCTGCACAGGCATCGCAAGCTCGCAGTGACGTGGTCATGTCTTCATGCCTTGACTCCATGGAGGGACGAAGATTATTTGTCCAGGGGTGTCCCCATGGGAGTGGTAGTGTGTCGCAGGGAAGTGGTCACAACGGATGCCAGCTCCATGGGATGGGGGGCTGTATGGCAACGCAGAGCGGTTCAGGGCCGCTGGGGTCAAAGAGACCATTCCAAGCATATAAATGTGCTGGAGCTGCGTGCAGTGCACTTGGCACTCAGGCACTTCCTGCCTCACCTGGAAGGGAGGCATGTACTTGTTCGGTCGGACAACACCTCTGTTGTCTACCACATCAACCATCAGGGGGGCACCAGGTCAGCACAACTTCTGAGTGTGTCCAGAGAGCTCCTGGAATGGGCCTCTCCTCGCCTGTCCACCCTGCGGGCAGCGTACTTGCCAGGGCGACACAATCAGGTCGCAGATTTTCTCTCCCGCCAAGAGTCCCCTCCGGGAGAGTGGTCCCTCCACAGAGACATAGTGCT
Source organism: Nematolebias whitei (assembly GCF_014905685.2). Lineage (NCBI taxonomy): Eukaryota > Metazoa > Chordata > Actinopteri > Cyprinodontiformes > Rivulidae > Nematolebias > Nematolebias whitei. Next base: position 28,901,101 of record NC_056518.1, on the reverse strand, counting down.
GATGATCTGGGACCGTTTTGGTCAGGCAGAGATAGACCTGTTTGCGACGGAAGAGTCGACTCAGTGTCCCCTATGGTACTCTCTTACGGGGGCGTCGGGTGCGCTAGGCCAGGACGCATTGGCTCATCCTTGGCCAAGGGTCCTTCTATATGCCTTTCCACCCCTTTCTCTAATTTGGCCAACCCTTCAGAGAGTCCTCGAGGAGGGCCACAGGATGCTGCTGGTGGCTCCGTATTGGCCAGCGCGACCATGGTTCCCACTGCTACGAAGTCTATGTCAGGGCGTCCCATGGTGTCTTCCGACCAGAAGGGACTTGCTGTCTCAGTTGGGGGGACTGATATGGCACCCCAATCCTCAACGTCTTCGGCTGTGGGTGTGGCCACTGCAAGGCTAGGACAGCAGCTGACTGGAGTTTCGAGCCCCGTCAGACGCACCATCCTGGGCGCCAGGGCACCCTCTACTCGTCAGCAGTACGAAAACAGGTGGCGCCTGTTTTCCCAATGGTGTTCGGATCACAACAAGGATCCAGTCTCCTGTACAATACCCACCATTCTGGAGTTTCTCCAGTCTCTACTTGGTAAGGGTCGCTGTCCTTCGACGCTTAAAGTTTATGTAGCGGCAATATCATCTAATCACACTGGCATTGATGGCTGTACGGTAGGGAGCCATAATCTAGTCTCTCTTTTTCTGCGTGGTGCCCGTAGGTCACACCCGCCAACAGCTCCACGAGCACCAGGTTGGGACCTTCCCTTGGTTCTCGAAGCTCTGTGCCGTCCTCCTTTCGAGCCTCTGTCGCAGGCGGACCTCAAGTGGCTTTCATGTAAGACGGCTTTTTTGTTGGCTATTACCTCAGCAAAGAGGGTCAGCGAGCTACATGCTCTCTCAATCAGCCCCTCATGTCTCAGGTGGGGCCCTGAGGGCTCGTGTGTTACCTTGTGGCCAAACATTGCATTCGTACCAAAGGTGTTATCTCGCTCTCACTCTAACCAACCGTTGAGGCTGGCACGTTTTCAGCCTGCGCCTGGTGAGGGGTCTGCATTATTGTGCCCGGTAAGGGCACTGGAGGCATATGTTGCAGCTACTGCCGTGATAAGACATTCAGACCAGCTGTTTGTGTGTTATGGAGGCCCTAGGTTAGGCTGTCCTCTTTCCAAACAGCGCCTCTCCCACTGGATCGTGGACGTCATCTGCCACGCCTATGCTGCAGGGCCCGGCTCCCTCCCGGTCGGCTTGAAGGCTCACTCTACCAGGAGCGTCTCCGCTTCCTGGGCTGCCCTGAGAGGGGTTCCGCTGGAAGCAATATGTGCTGCTGCATCATGGGCTTCCCCAAGCACGTTCACCAGATTTTATAGAGTTAACGTGGCCACCCCTCATCCCCTGGGCCAGGTTCTTCTACAAGGGTCCTCTGGGCCTCCTCAGTGAGGTAGGTGTTAGGATTCCTTGTGACATCGTTGATATTAGTCATTCAGTGCTTTCAGCACCGCCCTCTGGCGGTCAGGAGGGATGAAATAGAACGAAAGTTACGTATGTAACTACGGTTCTATGAATCCCGGATGACCGCCAGAGCTTCTCCGTCACTCAGAATCCTTGCGTTTCGCGAGAAGATTCTGTAGGAGCAGAGCAGCGGATGACGTCGGGCTATATAGCCTCTGATTGGTCATCCGTGTCACACCTGTGACTCCGTTGGTATTATTACTCGAATCAGCGCATGCGCGAAGGGAACATTCAGTGCTTTCAGCACCGCCCTCTGGCGGTCATCCGGGATTCATAGAACCGTAGTTACATACGTAACTTTCGTTTTATTTTAACATTAAGTCCGTTTTATTCAACCTCAACACGCATGTGGACTCAAAACAGTAGGAACAAAACAGAAAAATAAGCATCTTTTAATTACACTGGTCTATTTTAATTAATATAAAAACAAACATCTTCCCACACTGACCTGAACTGTCCGGCAGCCATGCTGTCTCCAGAAAACAGACTGTTTCTGGCGTCCCGCAGGTTCTCACGCAGCTTTTTATCCAACTTCTACACAAAATACAAAGTTCATCAATAAATATACATTATGTCTGGAAGTCCAACCTGTTATATGTGTATGTATATTAACACGGTTAAGTTCTTTAAATGGTAAATACAAAATTATACAACTTTAAAAAAAGGGAAGTGTCTTTATCCATGGAGGCAAAACTTAATTTTGGACTTCCATTTCCTCGGTTTAAAAATGTGGACAGATCTACATCAGGGCGAGTTAATTACGAGTTTTGGCAGGACAGAAAGAAAAACGGCTCCATAGTTTTATATGATAAATTCCTTAACATCTGGAACATCTGTTGGTTCACCGCAAAGCAACCAGAAAGGTTAAATTTTTAAAAAAAGTATTATGATGTATCCAAGCCGTAAAGCATCATAAATAAATAAGTTCCATTTCATTTCATAGTCCGTGAAATAAACTACGGTTTCTGTGGATGATGGACGTTTGGGTCGTGTTGTTAAATATTTAGTGCAAATGTTATTTATGAAATTAAAAAAGCCAAAGTTTGGATCTAAAGATGGTGTCTGTGACCGGTTGGGAGCAATTTGTCACATTTCTTGGTCTAACTCTAGACCAACGTTTGCCAGTTTGTGTACGTACAACAGCTTTGGCGCTGTAGAATCACAGAAACTAAACTGAGGTGGGTTCTGGACGCCCGCGGGGTCACAAGCTTTCAAAACATGTTTAAAGTGTCTGGGACGTGACAGCCACTGTTTAACCAAATAAAAGCCACAGATATCTGAAGAACAGCTGAGTTTGTGTTTTGTGACCCTGAACTCACCACAGCAACCATCTCTGCAGCATTTCCTCGGGGGCAGCGGATAATCGGAACCGCACCTGATGAACACAACAAAGTCCACGTTAACCGCTGCGAGGGTCCGAGTACCTGAGACACCTGCAGCGCTCCCTTTGTACTCGCCTTCGCCTGCTAACATGCCGTTTATACCAATAAAAGCCAACCACCTTACAGAACTGCTGAAAATATTGTTTAATTTTTTTTGTCTTTTAGAGCTAGCTCAGATTGAAATAAAAATAACAAAGACTTTTTTTTAACTCAAGTCTTTAGTTTTATTTAACAGTTTATTTATTCTATGTCTACGGCATTTTTTAAGAGATGAAAAATGCCCAAATAGTTTGAGTAATTATTATTATTTTTTAATCATCTTTTAGTGGGCCAAAAAAAAAAAAAAAAAAAAAAAGATTTATTTACTGATCGATCGTGTTTATCGACACCAAAAATGAAACTAAAACGCAAACAAAGCTAAATGTGCGGCTGATTCTTCCCCACGAGCGTCAGAGGGTAAAACAAGACGAGCCGAACTCACCCAGAGTCACGAAGAAGCAGAAGAGGCTGTCCACGATGGCGTCCATGATGGCCTCCATGTCCGTGTCCTGGATGTCCGCCCTGTTGATGGCTGCTCAGGTGACAAACAGAAAAAACACACCATCCTGATTACAGCCGAATCTTTCACCCTGCTGTTGTTGGTGGTCCATTTTGCTGCCCGACTACAAACATTTACTGTAAATATGAAGTGAAGATTGTAAACAAAAAGAGTTTGAGTCTTTAAAATACCAAAAGTTTTTTTTTAACAAACTATACACCGACTGTGAGAACATTTATTTATATAGTTTTTAAACTACACTTTGTCCAAATGTTGTAGACATGAAACGGTTGGTTCATTTATTATTCAAACTTTAGCTGTTACCGTGGTAGGAGATGAGCTCTTTGTTTTGGTGGCAGAGGATGAACATGTCGTCTTCGAGGGTGATGAAGTTCAGGTATTGATCAAACACCTAAAACAAAACAATAAACTCATTTAACTAAATTAAACATCTACAGACAAACTGTTTAAGCATCGAACAACTCTCGTGTTACTGAAAGCACGTTTTATTTTGTTTGATGCAAGTTCATCTTTTTTATCGTCTTTAGGTTTAATTAAGCTTTAGGCCAAAAGATTATCTGCTTAAATCCCAGAGGGTGATAAGCATTCACCTTTAATGTTTATTTATAAAACCACTGCTGAGGTTAAAGGTGCACGCTGCTTGATTGGTTCGGTCCGACCCGATCGGACAGTCACGACATTTAAAGTGTTAAAAAATAAAAAGATTTGCAGAACGATTCGAAAATAAAAACACGCCGCCTCAAAAATCGTCTTCAGAAGGTCAAACTGAAAAACAAAAGAATGTTTGAAACGGCTGGAAGTCAGCTAAAATTAAAACATCAACAGCTAACAGGAGCAGAACCGTGGCTAAACGGTAAGAAGAGTAGAACAGCCAAAGAGAACAGTATAGTAGCTAAAAAGAACAGAACAGTGGCTAAATGCTAAACAG
>NC_056518.1:28895997-28896728 GCF_014905685.2 Nematolebias whitei | reverse complement strand
AAAGAACAGAACAGTGGCTAAATGCTAAACAGAGAACAGCTAAAGAGCAGTATAGTAGCTAAAAGGAGCAGAATAACTGCTCAAGAGCAAACAAATAGGAGCAAATAATATTTAGACAAAAAAAAAAACACTAGCTAAAAACTAAACAATAGCTAAACAAAGAGAAAATGAGAAATGGGCTAAACAATAGCTAAAAGTAGCAGAACAGCAGCTTAAAGCAAATTGTAACATTAAAAGCCAAAAATAGACCGAGAGAGCAGATTTCAAAAAGAACAAAGTTTTGACAGAACTGAAGGAACAAAGTGTTTGAGGAATTTCTTTTTTTTTTTTTTTTTTTTAACAAATGTTAATTTTTAGAAAAGTATAAAAGTAAGAAAAATGCAAACAGAGCACCCATCTCCTGAAAGACATTTTGATTTATGAACGTCATAAAACCTGCAGAAGTGGTTACATTGTAAAAAAAAAAAAAAAAAAAAACATCCAGAAGAATCTCTAAAGGCTGACTCAGCGTTTACGCTGTTGGCTGCAGGAACAGGAGGTTTGGTGTAACCATGGTAACCTTGGTGACTTGGGTGACGGCATTAGCGGACAACGCGGCGCCGGCGATGTCTTCCAGTTTACTTCGGCTGATGGCGGAGATGAAGTTCAGGTAGTAAGACTCATACAGCTGGTTCCTCAGGTCCTACACACACACACACACACACACACACACACACACACACACACACACA
>NC_056518.1:28871475-28895987 GCF_014905685.2 Nematolebias whitei | reverse complement strand
CACACACACACACACACACACACACACACACACACACACACACACACTTCTTTATTAGTCAGTCACTTCCTGTCTGTGTGTCAACACATTTTTTATTTTAACTAATAAAACTTTTAAACTCAGTCTAAAATCTGCCTGATTAACTCTTTAATGTTGTGACTTAAATCGATGATGAAGAAGAAAACTAGATTTTTTTTATTAAAACTTAAATGTTTAAATAAATGTATCAAAACAAGTATTTGATCTTTAAATCCTCAGCTGATAGTTTTCATAAAAAAATAAATGATTAAGGAGTTAAATATTTCAGTCAGTTAATCTAAATAAAATACTTATGATATTGTAGAACTTACACTGTTGTACGTTAAACGTTTAAGTTTAATTTTAACAGCAAAAGATGATTTTCAGTTCAATTAACTTTTTAAGTGCAGCTCTTTTTTTTTTTTTTTTTTAAATCAGACGCTCTTTGCTTCTCGTTTGTTTCAGTTTCTTTAGAAAATGAAAACACCTTTAAGTTTATCAAACTTCCTGTTCGACCCGTGGCCTGCAGGACTCCGCTCACGGTTCACAGTGGATACATTAAGAATAGTTTGTTTTTTAAACTATATTTTTAAGTGATAAATTAATAGATGATCAATCCTACCCTGCTGTTAGCGCCTCCTCCCTACCTGGTTTGTTTTTCTGTTCCTGTGAGAGTAGTTTGTTTGCATCTAGCTGGAAACATGGATGAAGGTAAACACACACCTGCTACACCAAGACAAAAGCACCTTTATTTACTTAATTTCCCTCCTCTCATCTCCACACCTTCACAAACAGAAGAGTTCTGCGGTCAGAAGATGAAATTAAAAATGTGGGATCACCTGGCAGATCCTGTCGATGTTCTCCTCTGTGGGCATCAGAAAGTAAACAGCAGGAACATCTGGAATAGGATCTCTGTCAGAGTGAAGGAGCCTGCAGGAACACGGACGGCTCATTAAGATGCTTCAACAACCTCAAACAGACAAGGCAGGTATTACTCAAAGAATCAACAAATAAAACTTGTTTTTTTAATCCAAAAAGTTTTATTATTCTTTAGTCTGGTATTTATTTGTTGAATATTGAGCTACAGTTTGGTTTGGTAGTAGATGAGAGTCATTGTTAACACGTAATCTAAGAGCTGATAGATCACACGAGATCAGGTTTGACCAAAGTGGCTACAATCGTCTCTTCTCAGCAAAAGGTTTTAGTTTAAACTAAGGAATGAAAGGTGATGGGCGATATGCATTCATCAAAATAATTTAAAAGTCAAAGTTTCTTTATTTGTCATTCGCACCACATGTGGTTCGTGTAGTGGAACGAAATTTTGCACACAGGGTCTCAAAGGCTTAAAGGATTTCTGCAGCAATTTTTATTTTCCACCTTCTCGCTCACTGAAAAATGTTTAGGTCTAATAAATGAAAAGTCCAGCAAGCCTTTTGAGCACAGACAAGTTTGGATAAATATTTTTTAACTAATAAAATCCAACTGTTGGCTCCCAGCGTGTACGCCTAGCGTAGCAGAAACAAAACCTCGCAGCAGTAAACATGCACGTCTTACAGGTGCAGCGTGATGCCCATGTCTCGCAGCTCTTTGACAGACAGCAGGGGGGAGATGATGTCCTGACCAAACCGGTCGTAAATCAACACCTGAAGTAAACAGAAACACGCCTCTCACAGTCAATATGTGCTCAGACAGATAAGAGAATTCAGCTGTGTGTTCGTCTGAAAACAAGCATTTCACTAGATTAACTAATTAACTAGGAAAATAAACCTGAGAACATTTAACAAATTTTCATAAAAAAGCAGATTTTATATGGAAATCAAAACATGTAATTTGGTTTGAGTCAAAATCCACTTTCCATCAAACAGGAAAAAAAAAAAAAAAACAGTTTGAACCCCATTTTCTCAGCATAGTCAGAGTAAAAGTGGTGTGTAAAAGTAACAATCCTGCCTTTGTTTCATTGTGCGGCCATTTTTGTGACTTCAATCTGATCATGCAGGGAGGCGTGTTAAAAAGAGTGACGAGGTGCATCCGCAGGTGTCAAGTTTTACCTTCCATACGGGCTCGGCTGATGAGTTTTTCAAAGGAGGAGTGTTGAAGTTCAGCATGCGCTTTAACGCCACTGCAGAAACAAAAAAAGAAATATTATGAAGACAAAATGTTCAGCTCATTTTGCAGATTCCTTTGCTAGTTTGCTAATGTTTTTGTCTATTGTTTAGCAATTTATAACCATCTGATGTTTTGCCATTTTAGCTTTGCTATTGCTCATTTTAGCTACATTTGCTATTGTTTAGCCAGAGTTTTGCTAACCTTTTAGGCACTAGTTTACAAACTTTAGCAAAAGTTTAGCTAATTTTAGCTTTAGCTAGTTTTACCTTTTAGTTACAGTTTTGCTCAATTTAAGGTTTTAATTCATTTTAAGCTAGTTTAGCCAATTTTAGCTAAATTTGATATTTTGCTCATTTAAGCAAAGTTTTACGTTTTAAGTTTTGGGCAGCAGTTTTGCGGATTTGATTTTTTTAGCTACTATTTTGCTACATGTCTATTTTTTTTAGCTGTGGTTTTGCAAATTCTGACTATGTTTTGTTTTGCCATTTAGCCTTTAGTTACAGTTTTGCTAGTTTTAGCCAAATCTATCTCTTAGGTTTTGAAGATTTTTAGCTGTATTCATATATTTTTTAATCACGTTAACTACATTTGGCCAATTTTATTGTTAAGCTGCAGATTTGCTAATTTGATCTTTTAGCTGCTGTTTAATGTTAGCTTATATTTCAGATTAAGTTTAAAAGATTTGCACGTTTTCAGAACACAAATTATAAGAAAATAATTTACACAATAATGTATTTTAAAGGTTTTAGTTAAATATTTGTTAAATTATCCGACACACTGCAGCCTGTGGGTAAAACCGATGATTAAACTAAAGATTAACCGTTAGCAGCAGGCTAATCTCACTTAGCTCGTTCCTCTACTCCGGAACAACCAGTATGAACAGATATTACCTGCTCTGTTTACTGTTAACATCACAAAGTGTTTCAACCAACAACTTACTTAAGGAGTTTGGTTGTAGAGGTTCAACGTCAACTGAACCCGGACAGCTAGCTTGTGTAGCTGGCGGGTTGTTAGCCGGTTAGCGGCTTAATACGGTTAAATAAACAACCTTGGTCAGACCCGGGTTCGATAAGGCCTTGAGGCGTTCATTACAGCTGCTTTCTGCCACTGACAATTACCTTTACGGAAGAAAATCTGTTATTTTCACTCACCTGTCTGCTTCTCTCGGACAGAGGCCGCCATGTTTTATGTTGATGGTGATGACGAGACGACTGACGTGGCAGCTGCCCATTCAAAGAGCAGTGACAGTGAAGAGGTCTCACTCTGACGATTTTTCTGTGCACTAACTGATGATGAAGAGGCTGTTTGTTTATTTGTCTTGTGCAGGTTAACACAAGGTCAACATTGCAATGAAATGTTCAGGATGAGAAGAACCGATTTGATTCACGAAAACACAAGACATACTAAAGTATGCAATAACAGATACTATTTCTTAACATGTGACTCTTGGCCTGTCATTGTGTATCTGTTCCTCTCAAACCCAGCCGGTCGAAGCAGATGGCCGCTTGTCCTGAGCCTGGTTCTGCTAAAGGTTTCTTCCTCATGAGGGAGTTTTTCCTTTCCACTGTTGCCTTCATGCTTGATCAAGATGATAGTTCTGCACTGGCGTTAACTTCAAAGCAGTCTGCTCCTCAGTGTTAACTTATTATATTGTATATATAAATGTTTCTATTCAGTGCTCTGAGACGACTTCCGTTGTGACTTGATGCTACATAAATAACCGAATTGAAATTGAACTGAATCAAAAGTACAAAATAAAGTACCAAAAAGTGAAAAAGAAATATATTTACAAAGTTCAAAAGAAATATAGAAAATAACAGCATGGTGGACTTGGTGCAAGTAGGATGAATTAGTATAAATAAATATTTCAGGTAGCTTAAATGGGCATGATATATATTGCAAATAGATAACATTTACTACAGGGGTTGTGTGACAGGTTATTGCACAGGTATGAAGTAACATTATTGAGATAAATGAATTGTGATGGTGTGATGAAGATCTCACTTCTTCGCTTTTAAGTAATAAGCACACGATGAAGAGGTCTCACTCTGTTGGTTTTTTTGACCACTAAACTCATCATGAAGAGGTCTCACTCTGTCGCATTTTCTGTACACTAACTGATAATGAAGAGGTCTCACTCTGTCGCATTTTCTGTACACTAACTGATAATGAAGAGGTCTCACTCTGTCGCATTTTCTGTACACTAACTGATAATGAAGAGGTCTCACTCCGTCGCATTTTCTGTACACTAACTGATAACTGTTTTTCATATACTAGCTGGATCGAGGTCTCACGCTGTCTTTTTTTTTGTACACTGGCTGGTTTATAGAGGTCTCACTTTGTCACTTTATCAAAAAAACTATAATTATTTTACTGTAATTTTTAGGCCTACAACTGATTAAATTTAGGATTCAACCCAATTTAAGATGGCCATAGCTGACCTTAAAAAAACCATAAATGGCAATATTTCAGTTAATTTTACTGACATTGAGCTAAAATATGTTGTGGTAGTAGCTGAGAGTAATCCTCAACCATCTGAATGCTACTCATTCTGTGAAATGACTCTTGTAAATGAGTCCTCGACGCTCAGTGGGATTAACCTGTCTAAATAAAGGTTGAATGAAAAAAAAAAAGTGTAAAACTTTAGCATAACCTGCTGGAGTCAAATCCCTGGATCTTAATGTGACATCACAACATTTACAAAGGTTTGACAAAAACAAGAATTCCTTTATTTCTCCGCAGAACATGAACTTTGTTTAAATCTCTGACATGGAAGGAGGACTTGTTATATCTCAATATGATCACAATTTATTCTCTTTTTTTTTCTTGTTTCCACCAGTTCGGCTTCATCGGTTGTCACACCATCTTAAAGTCGTCTCACATTTCTCCCACTCTGACTCACGGAAACTGAGGAAAATTCGAAACTCCGAGACTATTTTGGGAAACATTTCTCAAAAATTCTCACAACACCCTGCAACTCAGAGGAAACTGAAAACCTTTGGCAAATTTTTGAGACGTTTCGGAAAGTCCCGCACAAAACTCCTTCGCAATTTGTCTCCATTAGACGCAGCCAGGTGACATTCAAACTGACCTTGAAATAAAACAGTACAAAGAAAATCACCTGTTAATATTTCACCTGCAGGAAGGACAATAAGTGCTTGTTTGGGTAGCTAAATGTGGGGGTACAAGATCTACACTAAACTAAATATGGGTAATTATATTTATATATTGATAGGAAAATTTAACTAGGGGTAAGAACTAATAAAATCATTTGCCTCCTCCTGCTCCTTAACAGAACTAGATCTTTCTTGTTTGTTGTTGTATTTGTTCTTTTTGCCGTTTCTATTTTATTATATAGCCACGGTATCTGTGACATTATTATAATGCTTTTCTCATGTTTCATGTCCATTTGTTTAGTTTTGTTCAACAAACTCTAAACACATTTAATTTCACCAAAACTTGTTTTCTTGTGAGAAAGTTTAAAAAAAATAAAATAAAAAAAAAAATAAATATATATTCTTTGAACTGATAAGTGCTGAAAACATTTGGCTCTGATCAACAAATTCCTGTTCTGGATCATCTCCATGTTTTAAGACGAAAACACCAGGTCAGCGCGTTCTTAGTTTCTGAACAATCGAACTTTTTCAACGTTCACAGCAAGTTACAAAACACTTAGGATTACTGGTAAAACATAAAAAAACCATTATACGTATAAAGATATGTGTTCACTACAGACTGACTTATACGCTGCTAATTCCACAAATGTTGCAACGACTGCAAATCTCAAACTAATGTTTTATCAGAATGAAAAATAATAAGCATATCAAATGTTTAAACTAAGAAAATAACTTTAAAAATAAAAGGTAATTTTAAATGTTGATGGTAACAACACATTTTAAATGGACTGAGGTGAAGTGGAGAACTGCTGAGGCCAGGCGGGTCCAAATCTGAAGTTCTGTTTATAAACCATGGACCCTCCGTACTGAAGAGGAGACGGACCATTCGGCCTGGTATCAGCTCACAGGTCAAACAGCTGCCTCTCCGATGGTATGGGGGTGCATTAGTGCGTCTTAACATGAGCAGCTGACACATCTGGAAAGACTCCATTAATGTAGAATTTCAGAACATCTGCTCACATCCTGCAGAGAAGATCCTAAATGTTTAGACTGTTAGAAGAGAAGATGTTTCATGGAGGAAACATGAACCTGGAACAACCGTCAAATAAAACATTACCAGATTCCCCACCCCCACCCCCTCCACCCCTCAAAATTTTGTGTAATTTCTTAAGTTCATTATGAGTTTATGTGAGATTTGCGGATCGTTGCGTTCTGGTTGTATTTACATTTTACACGACGGCCCAGTCATTTTCAGGGTGTAAAACAAAAAACAAACTTTAAAACAAAATCCAGTAAACCAAACTGACTGAGAACATGTCAGGGGCTGCTTCAGCATCAGTCTTTGTCATAAAAAAAAAAAAAAAAAAAAATGGACGTTTCTCTTCAAAAGGGTTACATAAAGGAGTTAACAGGAGTCGACTCCTCCTACTCCAGCTCTGAGGGGAGGAGGTGCACGTGGTGGCTGATGGCCTGCTCCATGGAGCTTTTGAAGGCCTTGTAGGTGGATTTGACGGGTAAGAGGAGCGTGTTGGACTCGGGCTTGCTCTGAGGGAAAAGCCCCTCATCGCTCCACTCCTCCGGCTCTTCTGGTCCAGCTCTGGGTGAGGTGGGAGTGTGGAGGAAGGAGATGGAGGGAGGAGGGAAGAGACCGATGGATGGAAGCTTATCGGCTCCGGTGGAGAAGCGAAGGACGTCCATCAGAGAGATGGAGCTTTTTCCAACTGAGGAGAAGGAAGGAGCTGATTAAATTCATGAAGCAAGAGAGGAAGCACGTTTACAAAGGCTGCGTTTTAACGAAGCAAAACGTTTCAGTTTCTTCACTGATATGAAGAGGAATTTTAATAAGCACAAATCAATGAGACATTTTTTTTAAAAACATGTCCAACAATTTGTGCACACGTCTGGAAAATTACAAACGCGTATGGTAATCCAAACAATCTGAGCGAAACAAAACTAAACAAGTGAATAAAAAATAATTCCTACGTGAAGATTTTTACCTTCAAACTAAAAAAAAAAAGGTTCAGGGTCGAAATCGATCGAATCGAAAAGGTTCCAGAGCCAAAAAACGGTTTGTTTTTTGTAGATTCGCTATATCTTGGTTTTTCAAAGTAAGACTGGATATGACACACAATTGGCTGATTGATGGATGAGCCGCATGATCAGCATGGAATTTTTATTTACAGTGAATTACAGTCGTTTATCGCGGGGAATCCGTACCCTGAAGCAGGAAGTTTGTTCTGCAGCTCTAGGCTGCACAAGTGTGCAGCAGGTGCTAAATGATTTTAAATAATTTATTTTAAATAAAAATTCCATGCCGACCGTGTGACTCATCCATCAGTCAGCCAATTGTGTGTCATGTCCAATCTTATTTTTAAAAACCGTGATAGAGCGAGTCTATGATAAACGAACCGCGAAGTAGCGAGGGACTACAGTATTTTAAATTATTTAGCACCTTCTGCACAGGTCGGTGTGCAGCCCACAGCTGCAGGAGAAGCTTCCTGTCATGTGTCACATCTCTGCTCTGCAGAGGAGAAGTGGGCGTGGCCAAGAGCTGAAATCATGACATTCTGTGCTCTTTTAAAGCGTTTAGAGTTTAGAAATATTGTTTAGAATATTACAAGAGTATGGGAGGGGTTTAAAACTCATTTATATACACACACAGATATATATATATATATATACATACATGCTTAAATATTACTACTTACTACTTGTACTACTACTCCTACTTTGCAGTTTTTCACTTATCGTGAGGCTTCAGGGTACGGACCCCCCGTGATAAACAAGGGACTACTGTACACGCTAAACAATAACAATGTAAAATAATACGGTGTACAAAACAGCAGCCAGAACATGAGTCTGTTGTGAGCATATGGGTATGAATATAGCAACTTATGAGTAAGAATAAGCTGCAGTTTTTAAAAGTGAAGACAAACACAAGCAGGTTTATGTGTTTTTACTGATAGGTGGTGACATATTCCTGAAAGACGTAAAACAACCGCAGAAACGTAGGAATCAGAAGGGAATTCAAACGAGCCTTGAATGCAGAACGTTCGTTCCTCGGGAGCTGAAAAATCTGGTTTGTGCACAAACGCAATCTAGTCGGAGCGCATCCCACCATTTATACATTGAAACACTTTCCAAAGTGAAAACTGTTGCTTTTTTAGGCTTAAAAAACTGTATGTAAAAATAAATTTTGGTTCAGTGAGTTTGTACGAGACCAATTTCTCTCTTCAGATGAACTCCCTACCTTCACACTCGAGCAGGAAGTGTCTCCAGAAGGTGACGACGGGCGTCTCCCGCTTCAGTTTGTCCTCCTGCTCGGAGAAGTTGACGGTGAAGAGCGAGCTGAGCGTCTGAGCCGTGACGTGCTCCGCGGTCTGGCAGAAAACGCCGAAGAAGACGGACGGGAAGAGCTGAACCTGGAGCAGATCAGGCTGCTTTAAGTTGTGGTTCGGTTTGGACAAGAAAAAGACAACACGCAGCGGTGTGAAGGTTTTTGTGTCGTTGCAGGAAAAAAGGAGGTTAAAAACACCTGATCAAAGACGCCCAACGTCTGCAGACCCTCCCGAAACCTGCAGGACAAAAACAAACAAACATTATGATACAAACCAGTCTGTTAGCAAAATATCCAATGAACCACTGGACAAGCTTTACTAAAAACCTTAATGTTCATCTACAACTGATTAACATCTGGAGTAAACTAAAGCCAAGATGGCCGCCACAGCTAATTCTCCTGATTCTACGCAAAAAATGGCTACAACATACTAACATTTACAGAGATAAGTTTATGTGGTAGTAGCTGAGAGTCGTCCTCAACACAAGATCAGAGCATTAGCACATTTCCTGAGTGTAGCTGTGGCGGCCATCTTAAAATGACGCTCTGTCATGAAAGGCGGCGGGCGATATGCATCCCTTAAAGAAAACGTTAGATTATTTTACCTCTGCAGGGGGAGCTGCATCCGGGTGATCATGGTGAAGCTGACCAGGTCCTCCACCAGCGCCTCTCGCTCCTCCAGGCTGCTGATTGGTCGGTTGCAGCCGGCCAGCTCCAGGTACTCCCAGCTCTCTGCCGCGGCTTCTTTCAGCTCCTCCACAGACCTGGCCGCCGCAATCTGAAACCATTTACACGAAACCGCTGCATTTAAAATGTCCGTAATGTTGGTGAGGTCATGTGACTCGGTGCTGCGCTCACCCGCCTGACTTGCTGGGTGAAAGTAGTTTCAGACGTCATGTCCCTGACGGTGAGGGGGCAGTTGGCTGGGTAGTTGAACAGACACTGGTAGAGCGCGTGAGAGAAGAACCCAACATGAGGACCGTCGTGGACCAGAGCCAGAGCCAGCAGGCAGCCGACGTCGAAGTACAGGTCGTCACGTAGAGCTGGGGAACGAACAGGTTTTACTCGATTTGACACGCCAACGTTTGTGAAGGAAGACTTGAGGTGTAGGCTTCAGAAAGTCCTCAGATCTTGCTTCAATTAGATTTTCCTCTCATTGTTTTACACTCAGTCAGTACCCATTTTCAAACAAACGTTTACAACACTTTTTAAATTTAATAAATAAATATCACAGTTCACACATTTTTGCATCAACACTGAGATCCCTGCTGAGATGCTTCTACAACAAAATTAGTAGCAAATTAAACTAAATGGACATAAAAGACCCCAGAAGGCCAAACCACAGGGTTAAAGGAACTTCTAACACCATCGCCACAGTGAAGCACGGCGGTGGCAGCATCATGGTGCAGGGTTGTTTTTCAGCAGCTGGGACTGTGAAACTGGTCAGGGCTAAAAGAAAAGCTAAACATCCTGTTCTACAGAACTTATGTCAATGTGAACATTATTTCTGAGCAACACTGTTAAGCAACAAGAGACGGAGAATTCTCTGTGGATGTCCTCGAGTGGACCAGTGGGTTCCCTTGAACGTCTCTGAAAGTGGCTACACCAATCCCCAACTAAACAGACCGAGCTGTAGGGGATTTGAGACGAAGAACAAAGACTCCAAAGACTTTTATAGACAAAAGAAAAAAACAAAGAGCTCTGTGTCCCTTGACCAGACATTGGTTACAGGGGCCCCACCCTGAAGCCAGGCATGGGGGCGGGGCTTGTTAGTGAGTGCCTGGTGACCGGGTGTCTAGGCTCAGCCCGAACGAGAAACATGGGTTTGCCTTCCTGTGGGCCCACCACAACATAAGGGTGTCCATAAGTTCACTTGGCCCTAGGTCGTAGATCGATGATTGACTTCAGTCGTGTCATCTGATTTGCGGCCGTTTGTTTTGGACACTTGAGTGAAGAGAGGAGCTGAGCCGTCAACTGATCACCACCTGGTAGTGAGTTGGATCAGATGCCTGTCAGACCCAATAGACCCAAACGTGTAGTGAGGGTTTGCTGGGAACGCCTGGCAGAAGAACCCATAAGAAAATCTTCAACTCACACCTCCGGGAGAGCTTTAACCGCATCCCAGCTGAGGTGGGGGACATCAAGTCCGAGCGGGCCATGTTCCGCACCTCAGCTGAAGTAGCTGTCTTGAGCTGTGGCCGCAAAGTTGTCGGTGCTTCTCGCGGTGGCCATCCTTGATCTCGTTGGTGGACACCCCGGGTTAAGGAGGCTGTCAAGCTGAAGGGAGTCATTTCTGGCCATTGGCTGGTGGAACTATGGAGGCAGCTGAGGAGTACCGGAGAGCCAAGCGGGCCGCAGCCTTGGCTGTAGCTGAGGCAAAAGCTCAGATGTGGGAGGAGTTCGGTGAGACCTTGGATAAAGAGTCTTGGTCAGCCCTGAGGAGATTCTGGCAAACCATCAGGCGGCTGAGGAGAGGAAAGCAGCTCTTTACCAACACTGTGTTCAGTGAAGGTGGGGTTCTGTTGACCTCAACCAGTGATGTCATCGGAAGGTGGAAGGAATACTTCTCAGATCTTCTCAATCCCACCAGCACATCTTCCATGGAGGAAGCTGAATTGCGGACTTTGGGTTTGTCGGTCCGGCTGAGGTCGCTGATGTAGTTTTGGGATTCTGAGTTTACATTAATGAGGAAAACAGAATTTAAATGACCATAGAATCACAACTGCATAAAGTAAAGAAGGTCTGAATTATTTTGAAGGACGCCCACCGGTCCATTAGACATAATTTATTAATTTACTGGCACATTCTTCACAAACAACTAGGTCTTCCTACCCTGAGAGTTCAGTGTCAGATTTTTTGATCCACTTGGACCCTCAAACACCACAGAATCCTGGATCTGCTGAATGAGAAGTTTCAAGAAGTACTTCTTGGCTGTGTCTTCGTGGCTGCTGGAGAACACAGTGTTCTGCTCATCTTTGAACCTGAACAAAGACGGTGGACACTTGTGAAGAAAAAGATTTAATAAAAAAAACAAACATCCAAACTTGGGTAAATTCTTGCTTTTTCTTGTTCTTGTTAGTTTGTATTCAGACCTGATGGACAGAAGGTGTGTAGGGTCGAAATCAGTCCTCCTGACCAGGTCTAGACCAGCAGACAGAGCTTGGTCCCCATTCACCTCTACCTGAACACTGGTGTGATGGAGTCGAGGAACTAAAGACTGAAGGAGCTCCTCAGGTGATCCAGGTTGAACAGGTGAGCACGCTCTGAAAGAGACAGACCCACTCAAACCCAGTCCTGCAGATGATGGCAGCTGGTCAGAGCGTTGGAGCTGCGTACCTTTTACAGCTGATGGGAGAGTCGAGCGAAGACAGGTGGCGTTTGGACAGGAAACTTCTCCTCTGACCCTCCTGAGGTGAGGTAACCAGGGATGCTGGAGGAGTAAACGACGAAACGGTTAGCTCGTCTTTGCACCAGTTTGTAAAGCAGAGGAGATAAAACTGAGGAGCAGGGAACGGATCGCTCGGACCTTTCCCGTCAGTAGCGTTTGTGCAGTCCGTGCAAGCCCAGTCTGTGGTGTCCACCTGTAGTCCTGAGCACTTTCGGTGAGTCCCTGTGGACCCACACAGGCGACACCGAATCAACTCAAACCAGCTGAAACAAACACAGGAAGAAAAGTGAACCAATTCTTGTTCCTCAACTAGTGAAGCTTTTAAAGACAGCGAGAAGAGGAGCAGTTGGTGTCCTCCACACATCAGCTCAAGGTCAGATTTATTTAAGGTCATGTACGGATCACAACTGAGGGAAATGTTTCAGCACTGAAGGTGTGGCTCTGAAACGTCACAGCTTCTGTCCTTTCAGAGAAGCATTCTTCATCTGATCGCACGTAGTTGTGGCGTCCCACAGGGATCCAATGTATCCATAAGCCATGGAGTCCAAGGAACTGTCTCCATTGACCTCCAAGACAGGATTAAATCGAGGCACAGATCAGAGGAAGGGTCCAGAAATGTTTCTGCACCACAGAAGGTCCCAACAAACAGTGGGACCTTCTGTGGATGGACAAACATTTCTGCACCATGTTTACCACACAGGCCTAATGGGTGGAGAAGTAATGGTTCTTCTAGAAGGTTCTCCTCTCTTCACAGCTGGAGATAAGTCAGAGTGACCCTCAGGGGCTTGGTCACCTCTCTGACTAAGACACAGTTGTTCAATGACGATTCTGACCGGCTGGGTTGAAGAGTCCTGGTGGTTCCAAACTTCTTCCATTTAACAGAGGAAGTGGATCGCTGGGCTCACTGGGACCTTCAGTGGTGCAGAAACATTTCTGGACCCTTCCTCAGATCTGTGCATTGATACAATCCTGTCTTGGAGGTCGAGACACTTCTTTTGACTTCATGGCTTGGTTTGTGCATTGACATACACCGTCAACCATAAAAACTTTGGTTCCAGATCATGTCCAGTCTCCTGAATCCACCACACGTGGACTCACATTTCAGACAGTTTATGGTTTGAACTTTGTAGCCGACAGTAGAGGATCACGTACCCGGTCTTGGCACAGTATGTGCGTCCGTTGTTGCAGAGGCATGTGAGGGAGTCACAGCGCCTGTGCACTTCCAGGAGTTCTGAAAATGCATTTGCCTCCAATTCCCATGATGCATCTCTGCAAAGGAAAAAAAAAAAACCAGGAAATCTGATTTAGGCATAATGAAAGACCTTATTTTATAACAGAAGCATCACCTTGAAAGGATAAGCTCATATTTTAAAATCTAATCTGCAATCCTTTCAGCTGTTCTCTCTTCAGGGGTCACCACAGCGAATTGTCCTCCTCCATCCCTGTCCTCTGTCCTCATTCCAACAATGTCCTCTCTAACTGCATCTAAATCTCTCAGTTTTACAGGCCTTCTTCTTGGTTTAGGCCTTCATCTCACTCTAAGTCTTTCCTCTTTGTCTTTTTATTGAATCTAATCTGCAAATTTTGTTTTAAACTCGGGAGATTGTAACAGTGTAAGTAAAATGATGGTGTTACCTCTCTGGGATGTAAATTCCCATCCTGAGCATCTCCTCCTGGAAGTCTTCTTTGTTGTTACAGAGAGTGCATCTGAAGAAGAAGAGCCCAGCGCTTTGGGCCTGACGCTACAGATACAAAACACAAGCAGGAAGTCAGTGAGAACAATCATTATCTTCAGGGTTTTAATAACAATATTATTATTATTATTATTATGCATAGATGGAGCAGGTTCTGTAATCTTTGCTTTTCTCCCTACAGGTCTAACTGAAAGCGTCAATGAAGGAACCAGTCAAGTAAAATGTGGTTTCATGTCACATGTTCCACCTGCACACAGTCTCTGTGGAACCAGCTGGCATGGCAGGACGGACACTTGAGGATGGAGTAGGACAAAACTGGGTCGATGGAGTCCAAACAGACGGAGCAGGACTGAGGCAGACTGAAGTCGGACCCCACAGTCACAGACTGGGAGGGGCTGTGATCCTCGCAGTAAGACCTGCACACAAATACATCATGATGTGTTTTTGAAGATTTGAAGTGTAACAGAACACGTCCTGCAGTTTAAAGCTTTGAACTCCACATTCTCCAGGTTAGAAGTGAGAACGCCTCTGACGGGAAGAGAAACGTCTTCTACTACTCAACAAAAGTTTAGTCGTTTTGGTTTTAAATTTTAATTTTGGATTTTCCATGCCCTGGATGACTGAGAATCTACACCAGTATTTGTACTTTACTAACCTGAGCAAACAAATATTTCTACTTTTATAAAGGTGCATCAAAGCACTTTATTACTATTTATGTTAAGTTCTTCCATTTCAGTAGCCAGTTTTTATTTGTTAACCCTTCTGTAGCTTGAAAAAATATTTTAGTTACTGTTCTGCTAATGTTATAATTTAGCTACTGTTGCAATTGTAATTTTTAGCTACTATTTTGCTAGTTTTAACTTTCACTTACTGTCCATATTAAGTTTTAGGTACAGTTCTACTAACATGAGCTTTAAATTACTATTTTGCCAATATTAACTTTTAGCTGCCAAAACTTTTAGCTACTTTTATGTTAATTTTATCTTTTATCTCCTGTTTTGCTAGTTTTAGCTTTCATCGAGAGTCCTGTTTATTTTAGGATTATGGGACTGTTTCCAATAATTTTAGTTTTAGCTACTGCAATTTCACCTGTTAGCTACTGTTTTGTTTTATCAAGCTTGTAGCTATTTTTGTGCCAATTTTAGCTTTCACCTACTGTCCTGATGATTATTGGATTCAGGAACTGTTCTGCTAATTTTGCTTTAGCTTCTCAACACCCCCCACCCCACCCCCAGAGGTCAGAGGTCACACCCAAACTCTCATTCACTTCCATTGGATCAGAGCTCAGATTTTTCCTTTCCAAACAGGAAGTGAAGGTTCAGCTTAATTTATCTCCATCAATGAAACATAAAAATTAACATGTCTGCCCATCAAACGCTTCATCGGTGTAAAGTTCAAGAAGTCTTTCAGTACGGCTTTTAGTTTTCACATAGCAATTGTTTGTTTTGAAGTTTACTTTCTGCTGGTCTTATTAAGCGTGCCATCAGGGATTGACAGACACAGGTATGTGGTTACCGTGGTGACCCTAACAGCCACTGGCAGCAGTTTTATTTATTATTTCCTTTGGTATTGTCTCTCTTTACTCCTACAATATAAACATCGAACCTCTGCCATTTTAGATTATTACAAAATAAAAGTGCTGAATTATTGTCAGGCTTTAGATTCAACCAAACTTTCCAGTTTTTCAACATTTAATATTTAAATTGCATTAACATTATGTGAAGCCTGTGCATTGATCTAAAATAAAACCTTTAAATTAGTTTTTTTAAAGACTTTTCTGCTTACAGCTTGTGCACAGTCTGTGCGTGCTCTGAGACCAGACTAGTAGACCACAACTAGTCCGTCTCTGTGCAGACAAGACCGGGGGTCTCAGCATGATAAAGTTAGATAACTAACAGTGTCTTGTTATCAACACTCACGGAAACATTTCGGTAAACTGCGATATGAACTTCTTTTTTCTGCCGCAGGGGAAGTGCACCATCTTCCTGCAGTTTCGGACATAACAGCCGACGCACGCGCCCTTCTTCTTACAGCCGCAGCAGACCTGGACCACACAGACAGGACTGGCTTAGACACGACATTGAAACCCATCCCCACTGCGATATAATAATCATGGCATGCTCCAAATAGGAAATGTATGAATTTAAGATGTGTAGTTGTGTAATCCTGCTGACTGTCCTTGTTTAGCCCTGGTGAAAGAACAAACAGGGCTGTAAAAACAACGAACTCACCAATCGAGCCGACCTTCGGATCTCATGTTTGATGTCCTCGATCAGAAATCCAAAGACGCCCTCGTCTTCCTCTCCTCGCTGGAAAACTCCACACGACGTCAGCTGAGGCAGCAAACAGTCAAGATTCATTTACCCTCTGGTTTATACACAAATTATTTTAATTTAATGTAAAAACACCTGAAGTTTGTGGTTGTTTTGGTCAAACTGAAACAAATCCATCATCTGCAACCATTCAGACAAACAACTAAACTCATCAATACCTGTGGATTCTGATTGGTCATCTAAACGAAGCAGGAGATCAATCACTTCATTGTGCTCTGATTTGATAAAAGTCTGTAACAGTCAGCGGTCCAGTTCAGAACCAACATTTAGTCTAATGAGGTGAATGATCAGCAGGTCAGAGGACTGGAGACAAACAGAGACTCTAGAAGTAAAGATGGACACAGGTTCAGCAGTCTGTCTAAAACTAGAGGAACAACTTCACAGTAAAGTTCCAGAACAAAGACTTTAATCTCCATCATCTCCAGTTCATAATCTGATCCACAGATTAGAAGAATCTGAAAAAAACTGAGCTCAAAGGACGAGGCCCTCAGGGGCCACTGCAGTAAAACCAGGTCTGGTTCTGTTCACACACAGTTCATCCACAGGTGCTGCTTAAAGCTCTATCAGGCAAAGAAGAATCCAGATGTGAACAGAACCAGAACCACTGCCATTTTCTCTGGACCAGAGTTCATTTCAAATGGATTGAGGTGAAGTCCAGAACTGTTCTGTGGTCAAACAGGTCCCAAAGACCACAGACCCTACATCTTCTGCACTAAAGAGAGGGACCATCCAGCCCGGCTCACAGGTCCAACAGTTGCCTCTCTGATGGTATGGGAGTGCATTAGTGTCTCTAACATGTGCAGCTTACACATCTGGAAAGACTCCATCAATGCAGAAAAGTACCATCAGGTTTTAGAACATCCGCTCCATCCAGCAGAGAAGATCCAGAACCAAAGGACAGCTAGAGACCACCATCAGACCAGAACGGGATAACAATCCCTTCAATAACTGGTCTCATCAGATCCTTCTAAACCTCCAACAACTGGTCTCCTCGAGTCCTCCTGAACCTCCAAAAACTGGTCCATCAGGTCCTTCTAAACCTCCAAGAAATGGGCTCCTCAAGTCCTGGTTGTTTACAGACTGCTGTCATCAAAGATGACCCTGGTGGAGCTGGACAAATCTGCCCGTAGGACCACCAGAAGCTGCTCCGAGCTGGGATTCATGGAGAAGGTTTTAGGAAATAGACATTGATTGAACAAACTCTAAGATGGACATTAAAGACATGACCGGTGCAAACCCAGATGAAGAGCTTGCCGGAACATGTAAGAATCCAGATGTTCTGAGGAGGAACAAACCTCCCACAGGCTTACCAAACAGAAGTAGTGGACCGACATCTTGTGCTCCTTGAGTTTGACCATTTCTCCAAATAAGGCTGGATCATCATCACTGAACCTGCACAGAGCACAGCCTGGACACAAAACAGACCATATCCAGTTAACAAAGCCAAGGACCTCCGTTTAGCCTCGCCTCTTCCTCCGACACAGTTGGCAGCGACAAATAAACATCATTCATCGTCTAAAAAATGCCATGAAAAGTTGGACGTTGCACAACAGAACGAGCATTAACGATTTTTACATGATCACAGTTTAGGTTTTACGTCAGCGTCCTTCACTATTTCCTCAGAAGTTCATTGAAGTGCACGTCACTCACAGTTTTCCGTGGGCTCAGCAGCAACCTTCGACCTCCTCATCTTCTTCATGTTGGCGTCAATCAAACACGCTGGAGGACGACAGACACCAACGATTCATTCAAACTCTATTTGTTTTCATTCTCCAATCACGGCACACTTCTTTTACAAGGATGAATCTCTTGGTCAACGGCAGATTTTAATTTATAAAAAATGTTAACCAAGAAGAAAAAAAGGTTTTGTTTTTGTACCATTGAAAAGCCAGAGATAAACTCTGTTAGCTTACTAAAAGGCAGCAATCTTTTATGATACTATGACCAATTTCACCATTTTCAGATAATCCAACTTTGTAGAAGTTACAATTTCTATAGTAAAATTATAAAAACCTAGTTTTTTAGTGAATATTAATAACCTTATTTGACGTTAAATTAAATGTGGAGCTAAATCGGTTATCTTTTTCCATTGCAGGAGAACTGTTTGGCAGTAAACTACCGTCCATAGAGCTGAAACAAGGAGGAAAGGTTTTGGTAAATTTCTGGAAACTTTCCATTGGAATTTATGAGAAATAACTGGAATTTGAGGTAACTTAGATAAACTGCATCATAGGGATATTCAACTGGCAGCTTGTGGGCCACATGCAGCTCGGGTGGCGGGGGAAGCTCAGTACAGCCAACCAATGAGTTTATTTACAAAACTACATTTTAAACCATTAAATTAAATGTATGTCATAACAAAAACTGCTGGACATTCAGCCCGAGCTGTTGGCTTTCAGTAACTGTGACCTTCTGAATGACAAAAATATATATGTAAACATTTTGTTCCGTCATGGGCAGATGGTAAGTTTTTATTTATTAAATAATCTTTATTTAAGCAGGCAAAAACCACTGAGATCCCAGATCTCTTTTTCAAGGTCCTCCAGGGCCTGAAGGCAGCCTAACAGGCATGTTTCTGGACTGTCGGAGGTAGCGGTCAGGCTGATGATTTTTGTACTGTTAATGTCTTATTTCCTTGTCCAGTATGGATGTTTTATGTGTCTACTGACTGTGAAACTAATTGCACCTTGGGGATAATAAAGATTCTTGAACTTGAAACTGAACTACCGGAGAAAACCCATGAGGAGAACAGGGAAACTCCACACGGAAAGACCACAGGCCCAAAAACCGGGGACGGAACCCAAGACCTTCTTGCTGCGAGGCAATATGCTAACCACTAATCCACCGTGTTGCCCAAGTTTAACACAAAGGTTATGAAAGTAAATAATTTAATGAGATAATTTGCATATGATGATGTCACTGTGTCACAACCATTTTGGATCGTAACATTTGGAGAACTTCTTTCAGCTGTTCCTTCTTCATTGGTCTCCACAGAGTCCACCTTCTCTGTCTCACTTTGTCCTCTGTCCAAAAACCTCCATGTCCTCTCTAACTGCATCTATAAATCTCTTTCTTGTCTTTTTCCTGGCAGCTGCATTTAACGTCCTTCTACCGATATACCCAGTGTCCCTCCTCTGGACATGTCCAAACCATCTCAGTTTGGCCTCTCTAACTTTATCTCCCAGTTGTTCAACCTGTGCTGTACCTCTGATGATCTAATTTCTAATCTTATCCATCACTTCTAAGGAGAACCTCAACATCTTCATTTCTGCTACTTCCAGTCCTGTCTCCTGTCCTTTTGTCCATGTCTCTGTCTCCAGACTAAACAACATAGCTGGTCTCACCACTGTCTTGTAAACTTTTCCTTTGCTGACACTCTTTTGTCACAAATCTCTCCTGAAACTTTTCAAGAACAATGGATTTAACCGTTTTAGTGCTTTTTTTTGTTGATGTCATGTTTTTTACGTTATTTATTTTTTTTACACTTATGTACACAACTCTGAACAAAAATATTCATGTTATATGTTGTATTTAGGCAGCACAGTGGCACAGGTGGTAGGGCTGCTGTCTCTCAGCGAGCAGGTCGTCCCCGTTCAAATCCTGGTCCGGGGGCCTTTCTGGGTGGAGTTTGCATGTTCTCTCTGTGAATGCGTGGGTTTTCTCTGAGTACTCATTTTCCTCCCACAGACCAAAAACATGCATATTAGACTGATTGGTAACTCTAAATTGTCCCTAGGTGTGAGTGAGAGCGTAAATGGTTGTTTGTCTCGTGGCCCTGTGATGGACTGGAGACCTGTCCAGGGTGTCCCCCGCCTCTCACACAGTGGCTGTTGAATATGGGCACCAGTGACCCCTGAGACCCGAAAAGGAAGAATAGTAAATGGACTGTACTTATATAGAGCCTTTCTATTTTATCAAGATACTCAAAGTATTTTACACAACAATCTGTGTCCTCATTTACCCATTAATCAGTGCTTTTATCACAATCATACACCTATGGGACACACATCGAAGGCAATGAGGGGTTCAGTGTCTTGCCCAGGGAAGCGGGTAAAGATAATGGATGGCTGGATAGACGATGTATTTATGCTTATCGTAATTGTGTCCAGATAAAAACAAAATGAAAACCATTAAACTACAAAGCTTTGTGCAGATATATTTAAAAATCCATGCTCATGTTTAAAATTTTAGGTTTAATCCTTTTTATTTCTATAAAATCCTGGTAATTACCATGGAAAGCTTCCAACTTGCAACCTCACTGTTAACTAGCAGAATATGTTTTAAATGCACCAAACAAAATTAATTTACACAAGCAACAAATACCTAAATGACATACACAAGGTTTTTTTAGCACAGTTCTGGTGATCAAGATGAATGATAAGAGTTTTTAAAATGGAGAAGTAATAAAATAATTAGTTGTTTTTTTAAGGCCAGACATGTTAATTGTTTTGAAAACCAGACATTAATTTGTAAATCTTTTTGTGTCGGATCATTCGGCGTTTCTTCGGGTAACTTACATGGAGAGCAATAATTAAATAAAACAAAAGATTCAGTTTTATAACTCGATTAAAATCTGCATTATATTAAAATACTGATCATATAAAAAGAAAAAACTAGTACACCGAGTTCCTATTTCAACAAATATAATCGTTAAAACGAACATTTAGCTACGTCTCGCTAAGTGTTTTCAAACGTTGTAAAACGAAATAAAATCTGCATTAAATGCAAAAAAATAAGATAAAATGTTGTTCCAAAAACTTACTTTACGTTCGAAAGAACAGAATGTTAGTTTATTTCCATATTTACGTCCTTTTTGGTGAATTAATTCCGTAAATTCCTTTGTTTACTAACGCCATTAACTTTTAAATTTCCCTCTTTCAAAACAAACGAACATTTCCGGTTCCGGTTCTGTAATTATCTTTTTTTTTTTTTTTTACACCAAAGGGCTACCGATAGCACATTTTTATAAAAGATTCTGAATTTAAGTTTTATAAATGATCAATTATAATATAATAATAATATATAAGGTTGTATTTAATATTGTTTTTTCCGAAAATTTTCTTCTTCTTTGTTGTTAGGGTAGCTTTTGTCCTAAAAGGTACTATAGCGCCCCCTGCTGGATTAAAAAAATGCTGACTTTCTGGGAAAAAATCTTTTTTTTGTCAAAAATCTGCGTAAACATAGGTTTATCTACATTTTCTGAACTCTGTCTTGTGGAAATAAAAACACACATTTAAAACTTTGCAATGATAAAAAGTAATTTAATTAATGGCACTTACGCTTGATTATGTATCCACCGTGATAATTGTTTTTATACCAAGGTAAGAAGGTGTCTTGGTGGTGGCAGGTTGCTCTGGTCAAAGGGTTTAATATTATTTCTGAGGTTTCTGGAGGGATGGCTGTGGGGGTCTCAAGGGCTGACGATTTTTCAGTAGTCTCTGGAAAGGTAGTCGTATAGTAGTCATTTGAGTGGTGGACTAGTAACTGAAGGTTATTGTCGTTGCACTCTTGGTTGCTCTTCATTGTAAACCACAAGATGATCAATGGTGATTTTAGGTTTGATCACACCTTGACTGTCTTGCAAATCAACACTATTGCCACTGATGCCAACGATAAAGTATGGCCCAATGTAGTTTGGATCCAAATTCCCCCCTTTCCTCTGCTGGCTTCTCACATTTAAACACCACACTTTCATCCACACATATTACTTGTGGCTTTCCCTTTTTTTATTAGTTTATTTTTCTGCTTTGGGGGCAATTACAGCCAGAATGGCTTTGTCACATTTCAAAGTGTTGTCAGTGACTTGTTCCAAGATGATGTCCTCAACACTGCTGTCCACTTTTGAAAAGTATTTAGTATTATTTTAAATCACTGTGATTGTTGTATATGAAACAATACACGTTAATGTTTCTTCAGGTCTCGCTTGTAAATGAGTCCCCAAGGTGCAATGGGATTAACCTGTATAAATAAAGGTTGAATTAAAAAATATGTTGGTGACTCAAACCCACCTTGTACTCATCTGGAATTTCACTTGGGTATCTGGCTTCTCTACCAAAAGTTAAAAAGTATGTTGAGTATTTGGTGGTAACTTGTTTCTTTGTTTTTAGGCCAAATAGAACTACATCCAAATGTCTGTCCCAATTTTCTGGTTTGTTTTGCACAAGGTCGCAAAGTGCTCTGAAATTTGAATTGACAAAATGATCTCAACCACACGATGAAAATGTAAAAGCAAGAAAAACAAAGTAAATAAATCCTAATTTTGAAAACTCTGAATGGTAGCATCCATTCTTTCTACCAGACCATTGGTCTGTGGGTGGTACGGGGATAAAATACTTATTTTAATCCCAAGAATGTCACTTACTTCTTTATTGATGTGGTTCAGAAATAAGATGTTAATAAAACATTGCTTTAAATTTTTTTTTTAGAAGCTATGCAACATGTAAATTTTAATTTGTAACACATTATACCATATATGGATTGGATGATCAATGGTCACCATTGAGCCATTCACCATTCACCATTCAGCCGCCCTGATTGGATGGACCATCATGCATCAGGACATTATACCATAATATTTATCTGACTTCTATATTTACATCTCTACGTATGTATTATTATTGTTTAGTGTATATCTTAGATCCTTGTATACTGTTTCTTTGTTATACTTCAAACTATTGCTATTTTGAGTCTAACTGGGACCTTGAGAACATAAGTTTCGTTCCACCTCGTGTACCACATGATGTGAATGAGAATAGTCTCCTTCATGTCATAATAAGATTCTCAAAGGATTTTTTTCTTAGTATCATAAATGTGTCTTAATATTATAATCCAGCTCCTGCTGCTATTAAACGTTGATCATGTGCTGAAATGGTATTTTTTATTTTATTTTATCCCAGATGATGATGACGCTGTTTTGAAGTGACTGTAATCTGGGTGTTGTCGCCCTCTAGTGGCGCAATATGAATACTACAAGTACTTTGTGTGTACACAACTTTTTTATTTTTTCCATAAATGAAAAAAAAAAAAAAAAAAAAACGTTTAAAAACAAATATCTGGATCTGAGTTGTTACTAAGTGTTCCAAACGGTGTGCACTTTTCAAACTGTATCATGTGGCAACTCAAAACATAAATATTTTCAGCTAAACGTCCTCACTTTTCCTGAGGCAACAGGATCGAGCTCCTCCTCCTCCCTGTCCAGTGGGGCGAGCGGTGACGTCACGCAGGGCGGTGCCCGCAGGTAACCACATCATCAGGGGGCCCCCCACAACACAAACAGCTGAGCACAGAGGAGACGCTGTCGAGCAGCAGGAGGAGACAGAGGAGCAGCAGGAGGAGAAGCGCCCCCCCGCGCCGCAGCCGGACCGAAGGGAAGGAAACGTCCAAAGAGGGAAGTTGGAGTCGGAGCAGAGGCAGCATGTTCAGCTGGGTCAAACAGGAGCAGGGTGGCCGCAACAAGGAAGGAGAGATGTACCAGACGGTGACCGAGGGCCTGCACACTCTCTACACCAAGAAGCTGCTGCCGCTGGAGGAGACGTACCTCTTCCATGACTTCCACTCCCCGGCCCTGGAGAGCGCAGACTTCCAGTCCAAACCCATGGTGCTGCTGGTGGGCCAGTACTCCACCGGGAAGACCACCTTCATCAGGTACGGAGCCGCCAGCTGGGTTTATCAACAGGTGGAAGTCTCTCCATCACTAAAGTTTGGAAACATGTGACGTGTTGATTTAGTTGTTACACCCAGAGCTCAGCTGAGGGGATGGTGAAATGTTTTCAGTAGGTAGATGGGTGGATGCAGGGCCGGATGAAGGAGGGTGTGGGTCCCTGGGCCAGACCTACTTTTGGGGCCCTACAGACATTATTTTTCATGCATACAAACACGTTAACTTTAGGTTTCTAGTAAACCGTCAAAGTTTAATCTTTTAAGCTGCTCGGGCCACAACTGGATCCTAACCGTTTCTGTATTTGAACTCAAATGAAATAGTTTAAAAAAAGATAAAAGGTCAGAACATCAGCGAGTCAAATACATAAAAAGCAACACTGCAGGGATCTCAAGGTCACACAGAGCTAGATCAGCTGCAGCTGCACAGCTTTGGATTGAAAAATGTGTTTCAACTTGAGATAAAAACTGCTGACGCATTCATTCCTTTATGAAAACTAGACTGACCATATATGAAGAGCAGCTTCTGCTACACGGACCTTAGAGTGAGGCGAAGACTGAGAGTACACCTGAAACTGAGAGTACACCTGAAACTGAGAGTACACCTGAAACTGAGGCGAAAACTGAGAGTACACCTGAAACTGAGGCGAAGACTGAGAGTACACCTGAAACTGAGAGTACACCTGAAACTGAGAGTACACCTGAAACTGAGAGTACACCTGAAACTGAGGCGAAGACAGAGAGTACACCTGAAACTGAGGCGAAGACCGAGAGTACACCTGAAACTGAGAGTACACCTGAAACTGAGGCGAAGACCGAGAGTACACCTGAAACTGAGAGTACACCTGAAACTGAGGCGAAGAC
>NC_056518.1:28855285-28871465 GCF_014905685.2 Nematolebias whitei | reverse complement strand
GAGAGTACACCTGAAACTGAGAGTACACCTGAAACTGAGGCGAAGACGGAGAGTACACCTGAAACTGAGGCGAAGACGGAGAGTACACCTGAAACTGAGAGTACACCTGAAACTGAGGCGAAGACGGAGCGTACACCTGAAACTGAGGCGAAGACGGAGAGTACACCTGAAACTGAGAGTACACCTGAAACTGAGAGTACTCCTGAAACTGAGGTGAAGACGGAGAGTACACCTGAAACTGAGAGTACACCTGAAACTGAGGCGAAGACGGAGAGTACACCTGAAACTGAGGCGAAGACGGAGAATAAAAATCCATCATTGCTTCCTGAACTTTTTGTCTCGTCATAAAAAATAAGTTAGAGATGCTGATGCATGACCCCCAAAATTCCTGTTTGAATGAGCCAAACCTGTATAAGAACAAAGAACATTTTTTATTCACTTATGAGGAATGTTTTTATTTATTTTGACCAGAACTCAAATTAAAATGTCTTAAATGGGATATTCCCCTCATTTTAAAGTGGGATTTATGGGAAAAGTATGAACCAATAATATAATCTGTTGTTTGGAGACAAACAGGTAAACTCTGACAAATAATTTATTCCCCTGTCCAGAAGGCAGGATAGAAAAAAAACACACATTCAGTTGATTAATTTATATAATTTAATGAATTAATTCATTTATTTAAAGTCATGCTACCAGGTCTTTTGAAATTACCTCTGGGATCAATTATTTATCTGTAATTGACAAGCTAATGAGTCATTATTGGTCCGGCTATCCGGTTCAAACAGACCCACTTTGCACAAGAATTCAAACAATTTAAAGTATTTCGTACAAACTTTGAATATTGACCCCATTACACAGTGTCAATCTCACATTTTGTTGTTATTCCATCAGAAATGTGATCTTGTTGCTGTAGGACGTGAGCTGCAGCTCTGGGCTTCGCTCGTTTTTCCCTCATACTTCTGATTGTTTGCAAATGATGCAAGAGCAGAACAGGAAGTTCTGCTCTGATCCGGCTGATAATGAAATGTGGGGCAGGGCGGCATAAGACCAGTTGGTGAGGCCTGTTGTTGTAGGTAAACCTGTACGATTTAACACGTTTCAGCTTTTTCTGGGTAAATTTTGTCTCATACAACCCAGCATGTATGGAGGCCTGGAAGTGCCAAAAAAAAAAAAAGTGTCAACAAGTGCATTAAAATTTTAAATAATTACATAATAAAATATGGCAATGAATATTTATATTTTGTTGTTTGCTGTCACAATGTATCTGTCATTGTCCCTTTTTATACGCCCGTGGACGTATTACGGTACGATTGTACGTCCGTAAAATTGCTCGTCCCATATCTTCTGATCCGCTTAAGATAATTTAAAGAAACTTCATACACGTCTGCATCATCACTAGACGGAGTGTTGCGTACACTTTTCATCACCCAGCTCCAAGGTCAAGGTCCCAAATCAAGGTCAAAGTTTATACATTGCTTTTCATTGTTATGCTGATGACACACAGATTTATTTACCTTTAAAGAAAGCAGATTCCACTTCTCTTCGGTCTCTGTTTCTATGTTTGGAGGATTTGAAGGCATGGATGGCCCAAAATTTCTTGAAATTAAATGAAGACAAGACAGAGGTAGTGATTTTTGGCAGCTCGAATGAAGACTCTCTGCCTGTTGATTGCTCTTTGGCTCAGTATGTCAGGCCAGTTGTTACAAATTTAGGGGTCAAGATGGATGCTGGTCTTAGGATGGAGTCTCAAATTAAAACAGTTGTAAAGTCAGGCTTTTTTCATTTGAGGCAGCTGGCTAAAGTAAAACCAATTCTTCCCAGACAGCATTTTGAAACAGCAATCCATGCATTTGTGACCACACGGCTAGATTACTGCAATGCACTTTACATAGGTATTAGTGATTCATGTATTTCCCAGCTTCAGAGGGTTCAGAATGCAGCTGCACGACTTTTAACAGGTACACGGAAATTTGACAGTATTTCTCCTGTTTTGGCCTCTTTACATTGGTTGCCGGTGCATTACCGGATTCATTTTAAAATACTTTTATTTGTTTTTAAAGCTTTAAATGGCCATGCCCCTCCATACCTGTCTGAGCTGCTACATTCTTACACACCCTCTCGTTCACTCAGGTCAGCTGACCAGTTGTTTCTGAAGGTCCCGAAGACAAAGCGTAAGCTTAGAGGGGACCAAGCTTTTTCTGTGATAGCTCCCAGGCTCTGGAATGACCTTCCATTGAACATAAGACAGGCCTCTTCAATTGAGGTTTTTAAGTCCCTTCTTAAAACTCATCTTTTTTTTTGGCCTTTTAGCACAATCTGAGATGTTTTACCTTGTTTTATTGTGTTTGTATTTTATTTTATTATTTTATTCCTGTTTTAAATTTTACCCTTCCATTTTATCATTGTATTGTATTATATAATTGTGTAAAGCACTTTGGTCCTGTTGGGTGCATAAAGTGCTCTATAAATAAAGTTGGTATGGTATGGTATGGTACAAGGTCTTGGCTTGTCTGGGCCATTGCTATAGATTGACGTATCAGTTTGTCGACGGGCGTACGATGTGCCATATGCGGCACTTTTTTTTAACTGACTGGTCATTCTAATTTATATTTGCGCTTTTATTAGTACAACACAGATCAAAGATTATTTATATGTGAAATTATAGCCAGGTGACCATAAAAGGTAGATCTACAAATGTATGAATAGTCATTTCCTAATTATTAATAACATTTTCTGTATCACTTCTGGTTCTCCAGAGATCTATATTTATAAATTATTATTATAAGTTTTGACCTTAAATTTTTTCTTTAAAATTGTCCTTTATTTAACATTTATTTACCGTTTTAGCTGTGATTCGTCTGTCATCTTTAGATTGGTGTAACATTTAAATGTGACCCGTGTTTTTCTGACACACATGCAGCTGTGTTGCAGGAAAAACACTTCCTGGTTTGGAGTCGTGGTTTTTACTCATTTGACCGAGCAAACAAAACGTGGTAAGGTGTCATGGAGGAGACGTAGCAGAGTTTCTGAGCACAACGACGAACAACATCACCTTTCAGTCGTGAAACAATTTAACTTTAGTTTTAATAAATTAACTCGTTCAGCGATGGAAAACACAACCTGGCATTTCTTTAAGGAATGCATGTCGCCCGCGGCCTTTCATTCTAATGTTTTGAACAGATATGAGAAATTAAAAAGATGTTCGTGCTCAGGAGTGTGTTAGGGAGGACTCTCTGCTACTACCACACCAAACTACAGCTCCGTATCTGTTAAAGTGACTGAGTCACAACCGTTTTTGTGTTGCTTGTGGCGTCCATCTTGGATGGGGTTGCCTCCAGTGATTACTGGCTGAGAGTTTTGTTAAAAGCTAAGTTAAAAGTGGTTCATGAGATATTTTGCTAACAGAGCAGACGGACAAGCACAGATTCATACTCAGCAAAAATATTATTGATAATATTTAGACATTCCTGCAAAATGTGACCCTGGGAACTGGTGTTTCTGCTTGTAAATAACCTCCCATTGTAAAATTTATGTTGAGCTCTATGATGCGGCGTTAAAGTGTGTGCGTGGTTGTGTGCACGTGTGTGTCAGAACGTGCACATTTGGAAACGTAAAGGACCTCCTGGTCTGCAAACAGCTCTGAGACAAACAGAAGGCGGGTCACATGGACCGAGCCGACGTAACGTTCATCAACAGGCTTCTCTCATGTCTGCAGACTGTGTGTGCACGTGCGTGTGTCTGTGCATGTTACACTGACCCCACCCTGCTCCATGGAATGCTTTGAATCACTGGAACATGTGGCCAGTAAACTGCAGTCAACTTCTCTGTTTTCTTCTTGCTCCTAAACAGTTTTTAGCTGCAGCCATGCATCAAACATATTTTTATAATTTATTGATGTGTTTACCTTTGATCTTCTTCTGTGTTTGGTGTACTTGCTCCAGTTACAACTCATTTAGCAACATTTAATCCTTTCATAAAAGTCTAATTGGTAAAAGTTAATTGAGGCTGTGGAGTCCAGTCTTGCTCACTATCCTGCACATTTTACACGTTGCTCCGTTTTGACGTTTGTGATAAACGAACATCTGACCTGCCGAAGAGCAGAGAAACAACAAAACCCTGCAGGATACTGCTCCTCCAGGACCAGGGTCGGCAGATTGCTTCAAATCTTCACCTCATCTCTCCCATCCTGAGAAACATGGAGGTGGAAAGAAATGTCCGCCGTCAACAGGAGGAAACCTCCAGCAGAACCAGAACGAGGGTCTTTCTGCCCCAACTGGCTGAGGATTGAGAGGACGAAAAAGAGAGACAAAGACTGAATGGCTGGTCCGGGTGCAGTTTCTGTGATCCGGGTCAGGTTTCTATGGCCCAGGTGTAGTTTCTATTGGAAGAAATACAACAAAAAACTGTTATTGATAGAAATAATTACAAATACAAACAGGTAGAGTTGAGCAAGTAAAGAGAGAGAGAAGAAATGTGGTTGATTTGTCCTCCAGCAGTCTAAGCCTGTAGCAGCATAACTAAGGGATAGCTCAGGAAACCCAAGCCAACCCTAACCATAGGCTTTATCAAAAAGGAAAGTTTTTTTTTTTTTTTTTTTTTAAACTGAAGTTGTTTTAAAACTAAAATCTGCTTTAGATGTTGGTCTGCTTAACTACCCAATATGCGCTCATCAGAAAGGTCCAAGCAGATCCTCCTCCTTATTCCAGATGTTCCCTCTTCAGGGCCCTCCACAGTGAGTCCTCCACCACCTCCTCACTCTGTCCTCTGCATCCTCTGCCCTCATTCCAACTATCCCCATGTCCTCCAACTGCAGCTGCGTTTCTAACATCCTTCTACCAGTATACCCACTGTCCCTCCTCTGGACATGTCCGAACCATCTCAATCTGGCCTCTCTAACTTTATCTCCCAGTTGTTCAACTTGTGCTGTACCTCTGATGATCTCATTCCTAATCTTATCCAACCTTGTCACTCCTAAGGAGAACCTCAACATCTTCATTTCTACCACTTTCTGTCTCGTCTTTTTGTCCATCTGTCTCCAGACCATACAGCACAGCTGGTTTCACCACTGTCTTGTAAACCTTTCCTTTCAGACCCACCTGAAACAAATAGAGTATTTGACAGTACCTCTTGTGTTTAGGGTACACAGATTGGTGAGGCCAGCCTAAACATTTGGGAGGCCGTGAAAGTTCAATTAATCCAAGACGGGACGGCCGTGGTCTCCAAAATATGAAACCTTCCACACACAAGGATGGTTTGGCACTTTTGTATTGGCTTTAGATGAATAATAATAAAAAAATATTAATTTAATTGTAAGTGTTATTTACCTTTTAATGAGCTAAAGTGTTTATTTGATGGACACTGGTCAGTTTGTACCCCCCGCCCCCCCCCAGTGGTTCTACAAAGCAGTTATTTATTTCAGTGGTTGACGTTGCGTTCAAATAAGTCCTGGTTTTAACATGGATCATAGGCACCTGCTTCCTGCGATCAAACTGTGCGTTATTTCAAAGTCAACATTCGTGTATCAGAAGGTGCTTTTTAACAAATATTTATGATAAACAAAAACTTGGGAGTTTTACTGAGAAAACAGTTTTCGGTGGAGTTAAAAGCCACTCGGCTGTTGGATCCTTCTTGACGTTTGGTTCGTCCTGAAAGGCAGGAAATGAGAGGACAGAGACTTTCGAGAGCCTCTTTTCCTTCCTGTTTCACTTTTTCACAACGAGGCGTGTGACGGGGTTAATGTGGAGAAGAGAAAACTTTTTTTAAAGCTGCCAACAAAGCTGCTCTCAGATAAACGTGATTGATTTAAAAATGAGTAACCAACGAGGAATGTTGGACAATGAACTCACTTGGGTTGGTCGTGTCAAAAAAGTGTGAAATTAAAATCACAAGTTAATGATTATTTTGTTTGATCTTATTCCTGCAACGAGTATTTAATAAAAAGTAAAGATGAACTGGGAGAAACAAGTTTGATTCATGTTTTTTTTATTCTTTTCTTTTATTGCGAGGCCAAAAAAGTGAGAACTAAAAGTCACCTTCTTCTTTCAGGTATCTGCTGGAGCAGGACTTCCCGGGGATGCGTATCGGTCCGGAGCCGACCACCGATGGCTTCATCGCCGTGATGTACGGCGAAAACGAGGGGATCGTACCCGGCAATGCTCTGGTGGTGGACCCCAAGAAACCCTTCAGGAAACTCAACGCGTTCGGGAATTCTTTTCTCAACAGGTGAAGAAAACACGTTCTGGCCGAGCTCCTAAAAAGACAGGCAGACAAAAACACAGACAAGAATGTAAGCCTCAAACAAACAGGCGCTGTGTGAAAACGTCAAGTTGTCTTGTAAAGATTTCTAAACGATGAGCAGCAGAAAACTCTGACGGCCACACGTGACAATTTTCTAGTTTCTACTGTTTTATGTAGACAACATTGTTTAAAAAGACAATGGGAGAGTACGATAAATGGGAGTTTAAGTGTGTACGGTCTGAACTCTGGAGGGATCTAAGAGAAATCCACGTCCTATAACGATGAGAGGAGGCAGAAAATTACCTAGTTTGGTGAATAAACTGCAGAAGAAATGTAAAATGTTTAGACGGCTCAAAAATCATCAAATAAAACTGTGATTGTGTAAAAACCAGTCGTGTTATGGCCAACTTTTGGTGCCCTGTTTAAACTTTGTATAATGGTTCTGACAAGACGCTCGATCCAAACGGGACTGGGTTTTACCACCCGAACCAACAAAATCCCATCGCTGTCTCTGGAGTTTGCAGTCCATTGCAAACTTTCTCCAAACCACAGGATGTGCAGCTACCAAGAGGCCAAGCTCAGTGTTCGGATGTACTTTTGGTTGGTAAAGGAGTAGCCAAAAATCAAGAATAATGGGCGAATACTTGATATTCTGAAGGTTTTTAGGCCTCAAAAATGGCTTCCTTTAATACTGTCTCTGAGCTTCACAGTATCATTTATTTAATGAATAATTATAAGTCGTACCATTTTCAGTTAGAGCAGTTTGTTTCTTTTGGCTTTTAATATTTAAGTGACAGAAGGCTGACGACTGGTTGTTGGTCCGAGGGGTGACCTTGCTCCCTGTCCGGCAGAAATAGTCTCTGCACTTAAAGAAATCCTGCCCGTTCCCGCTCCTGTCACTCCTTTCCTCAAAACACTTCCAACGTGGGAAGTGACCCCTCGTGACACGTAAACACAGAGAGCTGTCAGGCTCCAGACACGTCAGTTTGCACAAGCTTTTTAAATTTAGCTCAACTCTGGTCCAAACTCGTTTCCTTCATGCAGCGGGGAGGTGGAGGGGCACCACCTCCCAGCTGTGTGTGTTGATGTGCACCTGAGGCCCTCCTTAAACCGAGAAGCCCATTGTGTTCGACTCCAACACGAGGAACGCTCCATCATAAGTTACTGTTTCCGAGGGGAAGTGTTTTTGCGTCACGGCGCGTTGGCTCGCTGGATCTGTTTTTTCCCCGCTGTTAGTCAGAGACTCGGGTACAGGGACGATTAATTTCAGGCTAAATTTATCTGTTCAGGAAAACTTGAATACAACAAAACCCATCAGATGAATCCAGCGTACGAGACTTCATGTGGAAGACTAGTAGATGTAGGTCAAATCGTACCCTCCCTTTGCATCCAGTCGTTTCCATATCTGCTGTGGTTGTTTCTTACCAACTGAGTACAAAATGGTTTCAAGTTGCACTTACAGATGGGTACCCTATTCACTACAAACATCCAAAGTGGGTACGAAGTGGCTTCTTTAAAAAAAAAAAAAAAAAAAAAGCAAGTCACTGCAAAACATAAAGAAGTGCATGTTGTTCCAATATTTTTAAAACTCATCACTTTATAAAATGAGCCAGAAGACGTCAGCGTGCATCGTTGTTTTAAATTAACAGACATTAAACTTTTACTTTGTAAAAAAAAAAAACTGTCAGTTTTATCTTTCATTTTTTCTCTTCTTGCTCACCTCAGCAAACTTAAGCTAACGTACTTCCTGACTCAATGCTAACTGTGGGCCAATCGCATTTCACAAGATAAACTTCAGGGAAGCCCCGCCCCTTTGTTCTGTGGAGACTTCTTTTAGCTGAAACACCTGGGTACAAGATGGTTTATGAAGATAGATTTGGAGGAAAATATGAATTAACCTGGAGGTGGTGGACTGGTCTGATCCTGGGTACCCAGTGGACTCCTGTTAGGACGTAAATTAACCAAAAACTGATCAATACATTTGATTGGAATAAAACTTCTGTTCAGGTTTGAATTAATTTAGTTCTTTCTAGAGGCGTGAACGAGACCTTACAGTACAAGACGGTGTTTAGTTTAACGTCTTGGAGGGTGTCCTCTCACCTCGGTGTTAAACTCTGTGGGTTTGGTGTTCCAGGCTCGTACATTAGTGGTTTCTGGGTTGGTTTTCTTTCTGAAT
This sequence comes from Nematolebias whitei, assembly GCF_014905685.2. Taxonomy (NCBI): domain Eukaryota; kingdom Metazoa; phylum Chordata; class Actinopteri; order Cyprinodontiformes; family Rivulidae; genus Nematolebias; species Nematolebias whitei. The sequence goes on along the minus strand of NC_056518.1, from coordinate 28,863,049 downwards.
AAAATTAATTACAGCTAAATATCTTTACACATTTGCTTTTTTTTTTCACCTTTATACAGGTCAATCCCAACGGAAGCCATTTTCTGTGCATATCTTTCCTCACAGATTGGTCAATATTTACCTACATTTAGTTTGTTGCCTACCAAGGTGTCGGTGATATCTTGTTACACACATTCGCACGAGATTTGTGGGATTTATGTATAATTCTCAATAACTTGAACTTAACGAGTTGTCACCATTAACCTTGTAGCCATTTAGAAATATTGACTGACTTGAGGAACTCCGCAACCCTTCTCAGACCTTGATTTCCGTTTTTAGTTCATGTTTGTTTTGGAAAACTCAAATTATTTAAAACTTTTGCACCGATTTATTCATTTTCTATTATAACAAGATTTGTGATGGAATAAAACGTTTTTCCTCTATCTGTGTTCAGGTTCATCTGCTCTCAGATGCCCAATCAGGTTCTTCAGAGCATCAGCGTCATCGACACGCCGGGCATCCTGTCGGGAGAGAAACAGCGAATCAGCCGAGGTATACGGTTAAATTTGAATAATTAATCTTTATTGGTGCTGCGCATTTTAACAATAAATGTATTTAAGGTTCTTTATAAAAAGATGACGTGGAGTTTGACTTCACTAAACTACAATCTGACTAAAAGAAGCAATAAAATACGCAGCAGGGACTTGAAAAATCAAAACTCATCAGATTATTGTTAAAATGTAGATTTTAGTCAGAAAATGAGCAACAGCCTTGATGTTCTTTGGACCGTTGTCGTCGTGATGAGCCATGTTTTTACTAACAAGACTGAGTCGTGTTCCTGGTGAGGCTACATGTGTTTCCTGTGATGAGTCAGGGCTGCCGCTCTGAAACGTCCGTAAAAGCAGAACCACTGAGTGAGAACACCTGTTTCCCTGTCGCGTTCGCTGTCAGGAGTCGTGCTTGTGTTCTGTCTGTTAGCAAAATATTTCCTGAGCCCGTGGACTCATTTTGATGAAACGCTCAGGAAGAGATCTCTGGATGCGCGTCTACGACTCCTGAACACCTGGAGCCGTTCAAATTCAAGATGGCCGAGATTCGAGATGCTAGTTCAGTTTTAATAGAAAATTTCAAAAATCACAACTAGACTACCGGAGTCCAACGGAAATAAACGTGATTTTATTTTACAAGAAAAACCAGATCTGGCCTGAATAAATCCCTTCTGCAGAAGGTATTATTCCTAAATGTAAACATGAAGCTGCAAACGGGTGAAACATGAATAGAACTGGTCGGTTTGACTCTCACGGGTTAATGATACAAATCTTCACAGTGAATCGGGACTCACGAGTCCGAGGTCTCGATTAACCTGGATCCTACATGTTCTGTGCCAGACTGCAGTTAAGTGTACGAGATGACGAACGCGCCGGGAAAAAAAAAGCTGAATGTGTGGAAACACTTTGGACTCGGTCGTTGGTTCAGGTTAAAAACTCACCAGTACCATTTTGGATGAAGATGAGTCGGGGTCCCTGATCTGGTTTACTGAATCACTGGAAACGCTGCAGACTCTGATGAGTCGGGTCGTTAGTTTGGGTTAATAAAACGCCAAAAAGGCTGCTGACTCACGTCCAAGATCCATGTTACTAACTTACCACAAATGTTGCAGACTCGGTGAGCAGTGATCGAGTCAAGTGACTGAAGTGAATCGAATCACTTTAGTGAATGACTCAGATTATTCTGAGTCCATAAAGTGAACCAGCTTGACCAGCTCTGATTAATACGGGCCGTTTGCATCCTGGCTCTAAACCCGTCCCCGACTTTTAAACCCAGAAACTTTTAAACTTTTGTCCCCGTTTGTTTCTAAGCATCCTCTGAAGTCCAAACGGACCGGGTCAGTTGCAGGATGTGCGTCAGGGTTTTTCTCCAGTCAACGTCTGTTTAAGCAGTTTCACTTCCCAACTTCAACTGGGACCAGATGTTCTGCCACAGAACGAGGCACGTCAGTGACGGGGCAGTAAAACTGTTCAGGTATTTCTTTGACCAAACGCAAATAAAATGTTTAACGTTAAGCTTTAAAGAAAAGTTTCTTTGTGTCGCTGCTCAGAGAAATAACCTAAATTGGAAATAATGTATGTTTAACAGAATTTAGTCTCCAAAAGAACAAAATGGAGCAGGTTTGTATTTAAAATGATCAGAATATTCCTTTAATATTTTAAAGTGATGGAGGACCGGCAGACTATCAGCTCGTCCATCGGTTTAGCATTATACGTTTATTTCAGCAGAAATATAATATTCCTGCAGGAAGTGAACTCATGCTGCATTAGAAGTGCTACAGCTAACTGCTGCTGCTATTTATGCTCACATGACTATAGAATTCCATATAAATGACCCTATATTGTAAAAATGACGACCATAAAATAGTGTTTGCGTGAACCGTTATAAATTTTAGAAAATTGAAGCCAATGTAAGATGTCAACCGTCCACTTGGATCATCGGTCCTGTCAGAACTAAATGGTAAAATGGCTGAAATGTCCCTTTTTGAAAAGGAGCAAGGGGTAAAATTTAATATGAAACAAATTAAGAAGCAAAATAAGGGAGTGAGGTGCTGCTGCCCTACACCGAGTCAGCCTGGGTGAGTGACATCATGAGGTCGAGCTGGCTGGGCGGGGTCAGAGGAACAAGAAGTGCGTGCTCTCCTTCCATCTGGAAGCATTCAGAGCCGTTCGTCTGAGGTAAGATTCCTCCTGAAGTCGTGATTTGACACAAACTTGCTCCAGAAAGGCGTCGCTGACGATGAACTCGTGCACCCGAGCTCTGAGATCATCGCTCCCATCAGGAATGTTTTGGCTGATTTCAGCTGTTTCTTGTTTTGTTTGTTTTGGACTGAATAAAAACCCATTATTTCGTGTATTCAACAGCTGCTTTAACAAAACAAAACAAGATGTGCCGGACTTTAACTCTGTTTTGCCAAGAGCTGCAAGTTTGTTTTGAAAACATGAAACGCAGGTTGAGTCACACAAGTATTCACTCCCTTCGGCTTTTTTAATTTTAATTTATTTTTTGTCGTCTGTAGTGAACCAGATGACCTCAAATCTACCAGATGGACAGAGACTGTTAGTTTCATTGATCTGAATTAGTCTGGGCCATCTGATGACTTTCTTTCTTGAATTAATCAAGCAGAAAAGACAATCCTCTATAATCATTACTGTTTTACAAATGTTTTAATAATCAAATTGTGTTAGTTCACTCAATGCTTACAGGTTGAAAAGAACTACTCATCTTTATTTTACATAAACAGTAAGTAATGATTTTTATTCCTCATTCCAAGAAGAAATCACCTGAATAAGCATTCCTTGATTTTCTGTCTGAAATGAGTCAAGTCGTAAGTATGTGAAAGGTTGGTTTTCGGTCAACTAAAATGTTTACCGAGAAAAATGTCATGTTTAAACTTTTTCAGAAGATTACCAAGAGTTGACTCCACGAAGTCTGCTGTTGCTGCAATAATCTTTTCTGTATGTGAAAACAAATTTCATTCTCTGACCTCGACTGTTGATAAACACCTTACGTCAAAACCACTCCTCTTTCTGGTCCTTCCACGAATCAGAAAGCTCTAAATTGAACAGGAAGTCGACCCAAATAAAATGTGGCAACTTCCCAGTTCATGTTAGTTGGAGATGGAGATTGAGAGTGAGAGTCCGACAGGAAAAGATTCCATGGAGAATGGAAAAGTTCTGAAGGAGTTCAGAAGAGAACTAGAGTTATGAAGAGTTTTGGAGTTGCCGAGAATCCAGAGACGTGTGGGATTATAATTCTGTTTTGAGCTAACCACGCACGACTCTTCGAGGATTTTAGCTGTTCTTAACGGAGGCGCTGGAAACAGTCTGAAGGATGCTTACTGAGCTGATCTATCGTCAAACCAGGTAAAGACTTCTTCTTCGACTAAAGTGTACCGTGGACAAAGCTGAGGATCTGACGGAGCGTGCAACTTCTGGTCAAACAGATTAAATTCCCTCACACAGTTCTCTGTAAGATAATCTCCTTTCATCTTAAACTCTTCTCTCTCACAAAATCAGTACAGATATTTTTAGAAATATCTGAAGCAAAGTCCTCAAATCACCGCCGAGTGATTTGAAGTTCATTTTCTGTGAAACTGTCTGTTATTATTTTCATATTTTGCCAAATTAATGTAAATGTTTGATGTTAAACTTTGATTCTGAAAATAAATGATTCCATTCATTTGATGGGTCAAAGATAAATAACGTCTCTCGTTACATTTTGTGTTAAATTCAATGCACGGCATTTACAGTCAGAAAAATGAAGAACTCGTGAAAAGTATGCATAAATATATATCCATATATTTGTCATACAACAAGTGACACGTATCTCACGTGACTCACTACACGTCTCAGCCTGGAATTTCTGCGTGCATATGTTTTCACCCCCTCTGCTTAAAGCCCCAAGTGTTACTGTCAGAGCCACATCAGCAGACTTTCAGCTATTTCAGCCGTTCAGATTCTAAAACGTTTAGTACTTCAGGACATTATGGCTATGATTTTCTGTACTTGCAACTTTAATTTTTCCAAATTATTTAACTTTATTTTCCTTTTTTGTTCTGAAATGAATTTATGAAATATTTTACATTTAAGACCTCTTATTCTTAAAACAATTAGCTAGAAGTTTAACTTTTAGCTGATGTTCAGTTGATTTTAGCTCTGATTTTGTTGACTTCAGCTTTCAGTTTCTGTTCTGTTAACTTTTGCTTGTAGCTCCTGTTTAGCTGGTTTTAGCTTGTAGCTCCTGTTCTAGTGACTTTAGCTTTCAGTTTCTGTTCTGTTGATTTTTAGCTTTTAGCTCATTTTGTTGACTTTAGCTTGTAGCTACTGTTGTATTGATTTTAGCTTTAAGCTCCTGTTTTATTTTTTAGCTTTCAGTTACTGTTCTGGTAACTAGCTTGTAGCTCCTGTTTAGTTTGTTTTAGATTGTAATCACGGTTTTGTTGACTTCAGCGTTCAGTTTCTGTTCTGTTGATTTTTATCTTTTATCTTGTTTTGTTTATCTTTTAGCTCCTGTTTTGTTTTTTAGCTTGTAGTTTCTATTTTTTTGGTTTTAGCTTTTAGCTCCTGTTTTAACTTTCAGTTTCTGTTCTGTTAGCTTTAGCTTGTAGCTACTGTTCTATTGGTTTTAGCTTTCACTTACTGTTCTTTTGACTTTAGCTTTCTGTTCTGTTGATTTTTAGCATTTAGCTCCTGTTTTGTTTATCTTTAGCTTGTAGCTACTATTGTATTGATTTTAGCTTTTAGCTCCTGTTTTAACTTTCACTTACTGTTCTGTTAACTTTAGCTTGTAGCTCCTGCTTAGTTTGTTGGAGCTACTGTTCTGTTTGGTGTTAGCTTTCAGTTACTCTCCTTTTGACTTTAGCTTTCAGCTTCTGTTCTGTTGATTTTTAGCTTTAACTCCTGTTTTGTTGACTTTAGCTTGCTAGCTTGTAGCCCCTTTTCAGTTGTTTTTAGCTTGTATCTCCTTTTCAGTTGGGTTTAGCCTGTAGCTACTGTTCATTCATTCAACCTCTATTTATACAGGATAGGCTCATTGAGCCGATTGATTTTAGCTTTCAGTTACTGTTCTTTTGACTTTAGCTTTCAGTTTCTGTTCTGTTAACTTTAGCTTGTAGCTCCTGTTCAGTTGGTTTTAGCTTGTAGCTCTTGTGCTGTTTTAGTAAATCTTCTCTTGTGAGTGGAGTTTCTGTGGAAACTTCTGGTTGCAGATTTGGTTTTTTGGCGGCAGCTTGTCTTCAGGGTGGAGCTGCTGTTTGCCCACTGGGCTCTGGTCCAAAAGGTTCTGACTGAACTTCTGCCTCTCTGTAATCAGAGAGAGGAGTCTCATGGACTCCCTCAGGAACATTTTTACTTCTCCAACAGTGGGTTCTAGCAGGTTCCTCAGCTCTGGAACCTCCTCTGTCTGGTTTAATTTCCAGATGACTATTTGCGAAGTCGGTTGTAGATTTTTAATCTGAGGGTGTTGGACTGAGCCGTTGTGCTCGATCAGTTCTGCAGTGGCTGAAAGGTCCAGTTTGTGAGCAGCATCCTCGTCGGCGTTCTGGACAAACATCATCCGGGGTCTCGGGTTCTGCTCAGTGGCTTCGTGTTGCTGAAGGAGAACTAAGATTTTAAAAAGTAAATTAAAATGAGCAGATTTTATTGTTGACAGTTTCTCTGTTCGTCAGTTTGCAAACTGGATTTTTTTTTTTTTTTTTTTTAGCTTTTAGCTACGTACTATTTTTAGCTAGCCTTTTGCTACTTTTAACTAATAGCTAGCCTTTTGGCACACTTACTTGATATTACTTTTTAGCTACTTTTCTACTACTTTTAGCTTTAGCTAGCCTTTTGGTATTTTTAGCCTATTTTAGGTAGCCTTATGGTATTATTGCTTAATATTTTACCTTTTAGCTACTATACTACTACTACTATTAGCTTTGGATAACGTTTTGCTTCTTTTAGCTTCTAGCTAGCTTTTTGATGCTCCATGAATGAACGTAGCTAGCTTTCATCTACATTTAGTTATTCTTTGCTGGTTTTAAATTTTAGCTTCTATTGTGGTACTTTTGGCTTTAGTTAGCCTTTTTCTATTTTTAGCCTCTAGCTACTGTACCCTTTTGCTACATTTACCTAGCATTTTGCAGCTTTTTGCCAAAACTTTTGCTACATTTTGCCTGAGCTTTGCTGCTTTAATCTTTCATTGAGAGTTCTGCTTCTTTTAGCTTGGGTTTTGCTTTTAACTTTAACAAACCATGTTCAGCTTCTTCGGTAGATTTTAGCAGCTGTTTAGCTCTTAAGTAGGGACACGGTGACGTTTTGTTTCATACAAAGGTAAATGAAAAAGGTCAGACAGTGTAATATAAAACCTGAAACTGTTTCAGTGAATTATTGATTCATCTTTAGGATTCAGATTTAATTCATTACTTCATCACCAGCAGGCGAAGGCTCATGTCTGGACCTGGTTTCATGCCAAGGCTGGATCCAAAGAGGTGTAACCGTGTGTACAAGTACCTCAGAGGAAGTATTATTGTTCGACTGAAGGCATTTCCTCTTTTAAAGGAAGTGGAAGACGTAAAGTAATCAGTCAGTCGGGTATAAACCTCTCATATCAGAGGAATTTCTTCCTGTTAACCCTGCAGGAGTTTGGTGTTGCCCCCCCCCCCCCCCCTTCAGGTGGGGTTTCTCAGGTGCAGGGACCGTCCCTGCTGACTCACCTATTTATGGGATGACACCTGAGCCTGTCAGGATAACCCGAACCATGGGGAGTAGGTGAGACGGACCAGTTCTGGCACAGACGCCCTCATTATTTCATGATCAAATCACCGCCTGAAACCACCACAGAAACGAGAGTTGTGTTAAAATCTCAAGGTGACGTGCATTCCTTCAGTTTTATTTAAATGTTTGAGGCCTGTTTGTTCGTTTGTTTATTTCAGCTTTTTAATCCAAACTTGAAATTGTCACGACTAGTAAATCTGCCCCAACGCTTCCCAGAATAAAGGTTAAGAATAAATAAATAAATAAAAATAGTTGTTTTTTTGTCCAACAATATGCTGAGAAAGCTGACATGGTTCTGTTGAAATCAGAACCAACGTGTCTCCAGGTTTCCTGCCGGGTCTGTTCGAATCAGATTTCTCCTTCGGTTGCTAAAATTTTTCTCCTGATGTTAAAATCTTTGCGTTCACAGGAGAGAGAGAGAGAGAGAGAGAGAGACACACACACACACACACACACACACACACACACACACACACACACA
>NC_056518.1:28813807-28855275 GCF_014905685.2 Nematolebias whitei | reverse complement strand
ACACACACACACACACACACACACACACACACACACACACACACACACACACACACACACACACACACACACACACACCAGCTCCACATCTGTAAAATGACTGAGCTGTAGCCATTTTTACCTGACTGTTGATTAGCTGTGGCGGCCATCTTGAATGAAGTTGAGTCCATACATTAATCAGTTCCAGAAGTTCATCTGATTACTTTTAAGAAAGTGTCAGTAAAATCCATCCAGTGGTTCATGAGATATTTTGCTAACAGTACAGATGAACGACTCGGGTGTAAACATTAATAATTATCAGTAAGTTTAAAGGTGATATTTAAAGCGGTGAATGTACAGAACCACAGAGCTCCTCTCAGCGGGAGTTTGTAATGTTTCGTCCTTCGTCCTCAGGTTACGACTTTGCGGAGGTTCTGCGCTGGTTCGGAGAGCGAGTGGACCGGATCATCCTGCTCTTCGATGCCCACAAGCTGGACATCTCCGACGAGTTCTCCGAGGCCATCAAGGCCTTCAAGGGTCAGGACGACAAGATCCGGGTGGTTCTCAACAAGGCGGATCAGGTAGGGCAGAGATTCCAGGTGTGACCTCTGACCCTGCCTGCTCTGACCCAGTTTCTCTCCTCACCTGTGCTCAGGTGGACACGCAGCAGCTGATGAGGGTGTACGGCGCCCTCATGTGGTCACTGGGGAAGGTGATCAACACTCCAGAGGTGGTGAGGGTTTACCTGGGCTCGTTTTGGGCCAAGCCTCTGCAGAACACAGAGAACAGGTCAGAGTCGTTTGTTCTTATTTCCTGTCTTTGTTTGTTTATTTTTTTCTTGTTTATTTGTTTACCTGCACAGTTTCTGGTTCCTCGTCTCTTATCGCTTCATTCTTTCTCTTAGGCGTCTGTTCGAGGCCGAGTCCCAGGACCTCTTCCGGGACATCCAGAGTCTCCCGAGGAACGCCGCTCTTCGTAAACTCAACGACCTCATCAAGCGAGCGCGGCTGGCCAAGGTGAGACAGGAAGTCAGCTGTTGTGCTTGGAAAGAACTTTGACATTCAGGAAACCTGAGAATCATATGGAATGTTTACCCAAGTAAAAAAAAAAAAAAGGTTAAATTTGATGTCTGTAAAACAAAACTCTGTTTTTTGTTTTAACAAAACAGATGAGGTTTTAGTCTTTTCTTAAGAAGAAGAAGAAACTCAAAGAAAATTAAAACTCTAGGATCGGGTTTTCAAGCTGTGGCTCGAGGACCACATGTGGCTCTTTCTAGCTTGGACAAAAAGTAAGATGGAGGTAAAAAAAAAAAATCCCAACAGGAACGGCTGTTTTCAGCAGATTTCCTGTGAAGTAAATGTTTGTAAATCTAAACACAAAAAGCTAAACTGACAGATCGGTTTGTGCTAATTACCAGTTAGCTCGTTAACGTCTTCATTACTTTGACTTCCAGCCACACCTTCCTCCTCCTCCTCCTCTTCTTCTTCTGAAATCCATCAGAAAATTCAAGACTCTGAAGGAGGGCAACTCCAAATATGAATAATTAATACTGTACGTTGTGAAATGCCGAGTTACGGTGATATACAGAAAAATAAAGAGCCATCCTGAAAGCAGCGGGGTTTTCAAAATAAAAGCTTGCTTTAATAAAACCTTAATAAAAGTTGAGTAATTGAAGGTTTCTGGTTTTATTAGAAATATTTCAAGAAATCAGAGTCAAATATTCAACAAACTGGAGTTATTTTCCTCTAAAGATTTGTTAAGATGCGAACGAGCTGTGCTGCAAAATGAGTCCATGAGGAATTTGTCTATTTTAGGTTATCAATTTGATCTAATTATATGTTGCAAAAGCTTAAATGATTCATAGTTTGTTGTAATTTGGCGTTTTTTTCACCTGGCAACAAGTTTTGTTTGAGCATCAATTTTATTAAACATTTGTTTATTGGTCTGGAATGACATCATCAGAAATTCCAGCCCAGTATTTAAATAAATAAATAAAGGAAGCCCCAACGGTTCACAATGATGCTTAACTTTATATGAAGGGATTTCCCAGTGCTACAGCAGCTGGCAGAGAAAAACGGTTAATTTCAAATGAAAATAAAATGATTGTTTCTGAAGATAAACACTTTGGGAAACCTTGATCTAAAGGTACTTTTGGAAGATGGAATGAATCTCTGGATGGTGTCTTATGGACACATTTTTACAAAAATCTCATTAACATTAAAACATCTATATTTTAAACTGTTTTTGTTCTGCAGCTTGAAATCCTACTGACTCTTTTTGCAGCTCGCTTCACAAATACTGTTAGGAAACTAAACCAGGTCCATCTGAAGCTGAAGAAAGCTGATTTCTGGAGTAAATTGAGGACGGTGAACATTTAATACAGCAGCTTCCTGTCTTCTAACCTAAAGAAAGGCTTTTCTCATCATCAGAGCTCTCAGCTGGTTTCTCTACGTTTGAACATTTACTTCACATCGTCGCTCACATGCAGACAAAACGCCAACTTCCTGTTTTCCTGCAGGTGCACGCTTACATCATCAGCTACCTGAAGAAGGAGATGCCGTCACTGTTTGGGCGCGAGAAGAAGAAGGAGGAGCTGCTGGCGAGGCTCCCGGAGATCTACGCCATCCTACAGAGAGAGCACCAAATCAGCCCGGGGGACTTCCCCAACGTCACCAAGATGCAGGTACGAACCAGAATCAGAACTTCCAAGAACCAAACGGAACAAAAAACATGTTTTTGCAGTTCAGTCTGATCAGAGAGCAGCCGAAAACAAAAACGCTGCAGAGTCCAAAATTAGAAAAAACTTAAAGAAGCCTGAATTATTTGATTTAGGGTGGCTCTGAACCCTGGTGGGGGCCTAACGGACGGGGCAGTCTGAACAGAAGTGCAGCTGCTCTGTGGGCTCTGCAGAGACACGGTTTGTCCCTGGCTTTGTTAAAAACCTGGCAGGAGTTGATGTTGAGATGGTTCTGTCCCCTGGTGGGACGTTTACTCAGCTGTCAGGCACAAACTGTCCTGAAAGAGGGTTTCAGACATTTATTGAGCAACACTTTGGATGATTTATTAACAAATATGGAAATAAATACATGTTTCTCAAAGCTGCTATTGGTCGCCCTCTACGATTCTTAAACATCAGCTCAAATATTTTTCACCTGACCGTTGGCGTCAATCTGATTCAAGATGGCCCAGAAGATGTTTGAAAATAAAGTACATGTAAAATACATTTTGAGCCTTTTTTCATGCTTTAGCTGAATGTAATCCTCTGCTTTTATGAAACGCCTGCATGAACAGAAGAAGTCGTCTGTGGTGTTTGTCAGAGGTCTGCAGAGACGCTGCGTCCAGCTGCAGACAGCTGGAGGTTCTGCTGCACCCGTCAACAAACATGTTTTGGATCAGTTTATCTCGTCTTGATTGTTGCCGTTAATTCTCAACAAAACGCAGCAAAAACTAACCTAAACTATCCTGGGGTTTAATGAAGCTGAACACGAGGCTTTAAATCACACTGACCTGAGGCAGCAAGGGCATCACGAAGGGGGGTCTAATGGGGGCAAGGTCACCCCTATAAATCAGCTGGGGCCCCCCCACTGGCCCCCTTTTGTCAGACAGTTTGGGTTTTCTGAGTCCTGAGGGTTTTTTTTTAGGTAGATTTTTAATTTCTTCAAGTTATTTGGGATTAAAAGAATCTCATAAGTAAACAAAAACATTATTTTTAAACAATTAGTTAAAAATAACAAATAATAAGCTTGAACTTGGAAATATTATTTTATATTTATTATCTTTTAAAATAAAGTCTTTCATTTATAATTTTCGGAAAAAAGATAAACTAATACTTGTAAATTAAGTTTGTTGTTTTCTTAATCATATGTCAATAATCAATTGATTTAATTAACTATTTTAATCTTTGTAGCTAATCCTGTGTCCTCCTCCAGGACGTCTCCAGGTGTATCTGTGATCTTGTCAGGTTTTTATTTCCTGGAAACGTTGACTCTTCTTCTTCTCCTGCAGGAAATGCTGCAGCATTACGACTTCAACAAATTTCCCTCCCTGAAGATAAAGCTGATCGAGTCCGTGGACAAGATGATGGCCACGAAGATCGCCGTTCTGATGGCGATGATCCGGGAGGAGGAGTCCAAGCAGCCTCCGGCCATGGTGTCCGGCGGCGCCTTCGAGGGCTCCCAGGATGGGCCCTTCGGTCATGGTTATGGTGAGGGCATCAGCGCTGGGGCCGACGCCGAGGACTGGATCGTCAGCCGGGACAAACACCGTTACGACGAGATCTTTTACACGCTGATGCCCGTCAATGGGAAGATCACCGGCGTGAACGCCAAGAAGGAGATGATGAATTCTCGGCTCCCCAACACCGTGCTGGGGAAGATCTGGAAGCTGGCCGACTGCAACCAGGACGGCATGCTGGACGACGAAGAGTTCGCTCTCGCTCAGCACCTCATCAAGATCAAACTGGAGGGCTACGAGCTGCCCGGCGAGCTGCCCGACCACCTCGTGCCACCGTCCCACCGCAAAAACCCCACCGCAGACGCCCTGTACAACCACACCGAGGACTAGTGTGCACGGGGCGCCGAGCACGCTGCCGAACAGACTGACTGAAACCACCACCAATCAAAATCAGACAATCAGAACCAGCTCACTCAAAAACAGCTTTTCAGAATAAAAGTCTAATTTGATTTAGACTACTTCCTGTTCGGACTCCTCCTGACACATGTCTGTTTGCCAACAGTTAAAATCTGCAGGTTTTTGTTTGGTTTTTATGTTTATTGATATTTTTCCTGTTTTAAACTTGTGAATTAAAATTTTACTTTATGTGACAAATAAAAGTTCAGTTTTAATCTTATAAAAACGCCGTATCACAAATTTTTACTGTCCGGTGTTTGATAGACCAAGAAGAAACTATTTCAAATCCAGTGAGTCGATGAAAGTAGCATTTCTTGGAGGAATGCGTGTCACCCGCCGCCTTTCATGAGTTTTAAACCTCTCGTGATCGGGTACAGCTCAGAGTAAGTGTTGAGGATGATCCTCCGCTACTACCTCACCAGATTTTAAATCATTATACGTAAATGACTCCATTTATGCGTGTGCTGTTTGATTAGCTTTGGCAACCATCTTTAATTGAATTTACTCCAAATGTTAATAACCAGTGTTTGCTTCCTGAGAGTTTCATTTAAATTCGTCCAGCTGTTCTTGAGATATTTTGCTAACAAACAGAAGAGACATTTCCATTATCCCTCACCTTTCATGGCTGTGTGTAAGTGTATACAAAAGGTAAATTCTAGTTTAGCCTGTATCGCCCTCTGCTGGAACGAGGGAGAACTACAGATGCTGAAACCAGATTCACAAGTGGAAAAGCTTGACAGCTGCCAGTCTTGCCAGCAAATTTACCCAGAAGGTCAGACCATGCAGTGCTTAGAGAAAAGTGCTCCATCACTGACTCTACAGGTCAATGGTCATGACTTGTTTGGAGCCTCCTCTCCAAAAGCAACATGGCGGCACAACATATTTTAAGAGACCAGAGGACAGATGTTTACCCAGAATGCACTGCAGCAGGTTTGGAGAGCATCTCTCTGGGAGAAGACTGCTGCTCAGTGAGGGTCACAGAAAGGGCTGCCGTTAATAAACTTTTTAAAATTTATCTGTGGCGGGACCTTCAGAGAGCTCAACTGAAGCTATGCTGAAAAGAAGAGTGGGCCACAGTTCCTCCACAACCATGAGACGGACTGAAACAGAATGCTGCTGGATTATCAGTTTTTGACTTGCAGCTTTAACCCTCCAGCTGCCCTTGGATCAAAATGACCCCTGAGGCCCCAGTTTAAATGAAGGTGGTCATTTTGACCCAAGGGTAGCAGGAGGGTTAACACTTGGCTTTAGTTTAATAAATAAAGTGGAATATGTTGTGTTTATTTCTGTGTTGGCTGTTCTTGCAGGTACACTTGAATATAAGAGTTTGCAGGAAATATTTCAGATTATATATTTTATTTTTATTTAGATCCTTGACCCCTGCAGTCTGAGAGCATGCTGCTGCAGGTCACTTCCTACAGTTTTTGATGAATCCAGACTTCATGTTGGCTCTTCTTGGTTGCGGCATCATTTGGTTTAAAGCCACATTCCAGCGTGAGATTAAAAGAAAAAAAAAAGTGCCTGTAAAACCCAGTCTTTAGGGAGGAGTTGAACCACCCACAATGATGAATAATTCAGTTTTAAAATGTGTGTCGCTGTCAGACTCCTTCCTCATTTTGTTAAATCATTTACTTTCAAACTTCCTGTGGTTTCATTACCTCTGACTCCGGACTGTGACTGCTGTCATGTCCTCCTGCCTTTAACAGACTCAATGACCTCTGATCCTCTTTGTTCCTTCTCTTTCCACTTTCCTGTCATCTCTTCACATTTGAACCTCTCTCATTTGTTCAAACCAATCAGATGAACATAAAGTGAAAGTAGGAGCTTCAGGAGGGACCGAGTTTGTGTTTGTATTCTCTCGTGAGTTACCTGAGCTCTCCTCGACAGGTAAGAGTTTGATCTTGACTCAAACTGAATTTAAGCATTTAAATGTTTTTAGTACGAGTTACAGACACACTCTAGAAACTCCTTAAATCAACAATAAAGTGATCTTAACAAAACTTTTTATTAAACTGCACAATAATAAAGATATTTAGTCAATAATTAAATAACATACTCTTTCACTGGCTTTTACACCGATCTTGTTTTTAAATAAGTCTTGATTTAATTATCAGTTCTGTCATGAAATAAAAGTGAGAACGTTTGATTTAATGCAGCTAAAAAATAAATATCTTCAGACATCTTATAATTAAAAAACATGTTTTATCACAAAACTCTAAATTTTAAATTTTTTCTAGATCTAAACATCAAATTTTGAGTCCTTTTTTAGCTCGATATGTTCTTAAGCATAAAAATTTTCAATATGTTTAATGCTTTATTTTATAGATTGTTTTTGTTTTGTGATTGCTTGCTGCACAGTTTTTTTAAATTTTGTCTTAAAAAACATATTACTAATTTATTGTAAAAATATCCATAAAGTTTTACAATTTAAGTATCCCAATTGTTTATTTTATTTTTATTTTTTTTATGAGCACAGTAAGCTTGTGTTTTAAATGCAGTTTTTACAGTTTCTGTTCCGACGTCCTGGGATCCAAAGTGAACGGACCGGATCTTGTTTTATCTGTAAACAGAACTGCTGACTTGGCTCTTAGAGACAATAAACATGATTACTGTCTCACACACAGACTGAAAGAGAAGAAGGACTTTATGTTTCTTGTTTTTAGATTTGATTCTTGCATTGACCTTGCTCTCCTCACAGTTTGGATCTCACTGAGAGAAGGTACAGGTCCCAGGTGATGGAGAAGTCCTGTGAAGGTCCAGAGGAGGACAGAGTGTCCCTAAGGAGCAACGGGAAGATGTCCCCCAATGGATCAGTGAGGGAGACTCAAGGTTTGCTGAAAACGATCAGAAGGAGCTTCAAGAAAGGTCCAGAAAGGAGTCCTGCCTCACCCAGAAGCAAAGGGTTAAAGGTCACTGACAAAGAGAACGCAGCAGGAGAGGAGTCAGAGTCTGCGTCCTTTCTATCACCTCCTTCACCCAGTGAGTATAATTGACATGTTGTTGGTCAACATTATTCAATGAGTTGATCTTTGATGAAAAAATCGATGACAATGAGTCTCTAAATGGCAGCAAAAATTGGGGTTTATTGAAGAGGAGATCCCTGAAGACAAAAAGAACCCTGAATTTTGCTGTCATTGAGACTCGGTGTGATCTGTTGTTTTAATCAAAGATCAAATTGTTGAACGACATTGACCCACAACAGTTGGTGCCCAACGCGGGGCGCCAAATGTTGTTTTTTAAATTATTATTATGTAAAAACAAATTGATGACATCAAAATTGTATCTGACAGCAAATATGGGGGAAAGACATCTTTCCAGGAGTACCACGGGGGGGGGGGGGGGGGGGGGGGGTGTCGCAATGGTCAACATAATAAAACTGTTGCTGTTTTGTGCATTTTAAATGTCCTATTAGTTAATTAAGATAAGTAGAATCTCAAAAACATTAAAAAGAATAGTTTTTGGACAATTCTTGGTTAAATAAATAATGTGCATTTTATATTTAAAAATAAAAATGTTCAAACTTGTCTTGCTGGATGCGGACATCGGGTTTAAAGTCCCGCCACATAGAAACTGCATTTTGGGAAACCCTGAACCTCTGATCCAGTGTGAGAAAATCCTTAGCTCCAAATGGTGCATTCTTGTCAAGTCAAGTCACATTTATTTATATAGCACATTTAAAACAGTAACTGTTATCAAAGTGCTTACCAAAAAAGATCACAGCATCAAATATTAATAACAAGATATTACAGCAACATGAATAAAAGCATAAAAACAATTAAACATAATGAGAAACAATGAAATACTAAATCAAATCACCCTGCGTGAAATGTCAGGGAGTAAAAGCAAAATGGATGAACACAATCATCAACAACGAAATACCAAATGAGATCACTCTGTGTTAAATGCCAATGAGTACAGATGTGTTTTGAGGAGAGATTTAAAAATAGAGACTGAGGTGGCCTGTCGAATGTTGATGGGCTTATTATTCCAGAGTTTAGGGCCCATGACAGAAAACACTCGATCTCCTCTGAGCTTCAGCTGGTTTTTGGTATGGCCAAAAGCAGCTGGTCTGATGATCTCAAGGCCCGAGAAGGAGTATAAGGATGAAGGAGGTCAGAGAGGTATGAGGGTGCAAGGCCATTAACACACTTAAATGTCAGCAGAAGAATCTTAAAATCAACTGTGACACACACAGGAAGCCAGTGAAGAGAGGACAGAACTGGAGTAATGTGCTCAAACCTGCGAGTTCCTGTTAGTAGCCGAGCTGCAGCATTTTGGACAAGCTGGAGACGTGAGAGAGAGACCTGACTGACCCCAGCATAAAGCGAGTTACAGTAGTCCAGCCGGGTTGTAATAAATGCATGGACTAGTTTTTCAAGGTCGGATCTGGACAGGACGGACTTGAGCTTAGCTATCTGCCTTAGCTGAAAGAAGCTTTTTTGAAGAACAGAATTTATCTGCTTATTAAACTTAAAGTCCGAGTCTAAAACTATCCCAAGATTGGTAACAGACTATTTTAGATATGGCTGAAGGGAGTTCAGGTTTGCAGGATCAGTGACAGAGCTAGGGTTAAACACAATGACCTCAGTCTTCTGATCATTAAAACTCAAAAAGTTCGCAGCCATCCAAGTCTTGATGTCATGTCTTGTGTGGACAGTCTAAACAAAAATTTTTTGAAAACAATTGTAATTGATTCACTGCCAGTCTAACCTACAACCTCAATAACAACAGACTACGTGGTGAAGTTCGTGTTGCAGACTCCAGTTACTCAACTAAAGTCAAAACTTCATAAGCTGATGGGCATTTGATTACCCTGATGGGCTTTGAACATTAAAAAGAAAATTGAAAACAATAAAGCTCCTGAAAGTTTGTTCTGGTTTTTAGTTTTGGAGTAACGCTCCAAGGTTGACAATGGTCCATACTCGACCTCCTGTTTGATAATTTCCTTGAGATGCCAAAAGTCAGCCAGAACCAAAAGGGTCTCAGCAGGGTTTCAGTGAGGTCTAGGACTGCAGTGGGCTCCTTGTTACAGGTGAATTATGGAGGGTTCTGAGCAAAAACAAGACTTCTTTAGCCAAGCCAATATGGGTTAATCATGAATGGATTGATTATGTGTGGCCCGTGTGCACCAACATGACTTAGTGGTCAAGACTTTGAAGAAGGACTGTCCACTCTGCCTTCATATCTACACTTCAGCCACTTCATGCCATTACATAGCTCTAAGTAAAGGTGGTATCTCACTGGGCTGCAACTGAGATTAGTTAGATTCCAAACAGTAAGAAAATTGATAAAGTCTGTGTGCCCCATGTCCAGTTTGTGAAAACTGTTTATTTTAATGTGCACAACTTGTTCAACTGTATATTAGGATGTGCAGATTATTTCTTCGTCCACATCCTACTCATCTAGACAGCCACCTCCAGAATAGTGATTTAATCCACCAAAGTAAACTTTAGGAATTAAGACACACAGATGTGATTTTAAGACCTGGGACCTAGATAAGGTACATCTGACTTATGGTGTAATTTCTTTACAGTCACTATCAACAATCTGAACATAAACGTCAACCCAACACAAAAGAGAACAACAGGGACAACCCATCTGAACACAAGACCTGAAAAAGTCCATTCATTTCTGTCCCAAGATTACCCAGCAGCCCCCTGCAGCTGCAATTGAATCCCTAACAAAATGTTTGGCAATGCCTTATTGAAGGCTCAGAGTCCCAAGTTTGGTCCCGCCCACTCCACATTGCGAATGGCTAATTTTCCTGTCAGTTACTGATCAAACTCTTCCTGCAGAGTCTCTCACTGAGCTCAGCCTTCTCTCCTGACAGCGAAGTCCCGACCAATGATTAAGAACCTTCAGACATGTTTCTGCCTGGAGACAAAAATGTAAAACAATCAGAAAGAATAACTGTATTTCATTAAATAAATAAAAAATCTTGGTCAACTGCAAAAGTAGTTTACGGAAAAAAGAGAAATGAAAGAAATAAGAAAAACAACATTGAATAATATTTTATATGAAATAAATATTAAATAAAGATTTTAATGAAACATTTCATATGTGCAGAATTCTTAGGCCTTCTCTGAAGATGTTGAAGGCCCTGAGTGTTCCCACTGGAGCATTGTCAGGAAAATAGCAAGAAAAAAACTGATTTGGTGAGCACTAAAAGCATATTCTTCAGTCTGAAGAAGGTTTTCCAATTTTTCTGTGATCCAGACAGGTTCTAACAGATCCTGTGGGTCAAGGAGAGCGTGGAGGTTTGTCAGCCACTGTGAAGGAGGCCCAAAGGGTAATATGAGCTGAACGCAGGAGGGACTAGGGGAAAAAGGCAGCTTTCTCCTTTAAAGTCCCCTCCTCCCCTCAACCAGTAATAAAAAGCTTCTTTGTCCAGCTTCTACCACCAAGTCTCACAAACTTCACCTCTGCAGCTGTTGGGTAATCTTAAAGAGAACCGCCTCTGAAAACCTCTGAGTGTTTGATTTTTCTTCACTTTTCCTTCGATCCTCCTTAAATTCATCCATCATCACCAATCAGAAACAAAACCTGCAAGAACTCGTTTCACTCGGGGGGGGGGGGGGGGTTGTACTTAAAACCAAATAATTATTCCACTGAGAAACAACAGACAAGCAGCCTAAAAGTTTAAAACCAAAGCTAAACCTTTAAGTTTAAAAATCTTGTGGTTGGTTTAAAAACAATAAAAAAGTTTAATTTGAGCACCTGTGTGGCCCAGGATAAACAGTGATTTAATCGTCAGGTCATCTGGGTGGAAGGCAGAGTGACGTAATCAGCTGTTTGTGTGTAAACTCTGTGAATTTAGCTCATAAACTATTTGAGTGGTGAAAGTCTTTAACCACTGTTGTCTTTTTAATGTGAAGAACTCTGCAGCGAGATAATATGACATCATAACTAAGAAAAGTCTTCAAGGAAAAACTCAATTATTGTTTGTTGGCACACAAAACCAGACAGTTTGTGAAATCAACAGATAAACTCAACCAGACAACTTTCACAGGAAGAACAAAGTCCAAATCTGGACAAGCTGTAAAACAGAAATAAGGTCATAAAAAACTGTTAAGACGACTAAAACTAACACCACTGCCCCACTTCTGTGGTCCTTCTGTAACCAGAGGAAGATAGCATGCTTACAGCTAAATGACAGCTGAAATTTACAGAAAAAATAAGCTAAAACGGAGTTGATAAAGCTCAAAGAAACAAACTGCTAACTAAACACTGATGGAGTTAAAAGTAGCAAAATGCTAGCTAAAAGTAGAGAAACACTAGCTGAAAACTAAAGAAAGCTACATGCTAGCTGAAAGCAAAAGGTATCAAAATATTAGATAAAAGAAGCAAAATGCTACCTAAGAGTTTCATCCATCCATTATCTTTACCCACTTCTTCCTTTTAGAGTCGTGGGGGGTCACTGTTGCCCATATCCAGCTATCACTGTGTGAGAGACAGGGGACACCCTGGACAGGTCTCCAGCATCACAAACGAGACAAACAACCATTCACTCTCTCACTCACACCTAGGGACAATTTAGAGTTACCAATCAGCCTAACATGCATGTTTTTGGTCTGTGAGAGCAAATCGGAGTACCTGGAGAAAACCCACACATGCATGAAGAGAACATGCAGACTCCACCCAGAAAGGTCTCAGGGTGGGATCTGAAACAGCAACCTTTTCGCTGAGAGGCAACAGCTCTACCAACTGAGCCACTGTGCCTACCTAAGAGTTTAAAGTACTAAAAGGCTAGATAAAGGCTAGCTAGAAGCTAAAAAAATAGCAAAATGGTAGCTAAAAGACAAAAGTATGAAAAAGTTAACTAAAAGCTAAAATAACAGAAGGGTATTTAAAAGCTAAAAGTGTATAACAAATGCTAGCTTGAAGCTACAAGTGACAAAAGACAAACTAAAAGTTAAAAGCTTAAAGTATAGCTAAAAGTATGATAAATCTAGCTAGAAGCTAAAAGTGGCAAGACTGTCAAAAATATGGTAGCTAAAAGCTAAAAGAAGCAAAATGCTAGCTAAAAATTTTAAGCAACAAAAGGCTAGCTATAAGCAAAAAATAACGGAATGGTAGCTAAAAAGAGCAAAAGGATAGCTTAAAGCTAAAATAACAGAAGAGTTGTTAAAAGCTAAAAGTATCAAAATGCTAACTCAATGCTATAAGTAGCAAAGGGCTAAATAAAAGTTAAAAGAAGAAAAAAGGATAGCTAAAGTAGAAGGCTAACTAAAGGTTCAAATTAGTAAAACATTAGCAACAAGTTGCAGAATGGTTGCTAAAACCTAAAGCTAATAGCAGCTAAAGAAGTAGCAGAAGAGATCTCAATGTATTTCAGTGAAAGCTTTTGTTTTAAATATGATTAAATATTTTTTTAAGTATCTAAGTTACAAGAAACAAGTCGTAGTACCCATCTCCTGAATGAGCCAAATGTTTTGATATAAAAATGTCTAAATAGCACAAAGTCTGCAGAAGTAGTGAGCTAAAATAAATATAAAAACAGTAAAACAGTGTGAGGCTATTCATTGACTTCCATTAAAAGGAAGTTTTCTGTCTAATAATCTTTGTTTCTCACACGTGCCTAGCTGTTTGTGTGTTTTAATTCAACACAGTGCTGCTTCCTCAATTAACTGTTTCCATTCTGTTGTGTTGATTTTTTTAAAATAAGATCATTCCAGGAAGATGTCTCGGCTGAACATTTCAGCAATATTAAGGAACATCAGTCTAAAAATGTCAAAACAAACTAATTCTTTAAAGCCGTTCATTTTAGTGCCCAAACAGCAATTCATGGGATGTTTTTCTCTCAGCAGAAAAGAGCAGAAATGTTTGTTAAAACTCTGCTAAAGTCTTTCACGTTCACATTGTCACAGCTGAACACAACAGTAGCTGATCAGTTCAACAGGAGTTAATATTTACATTCCTCATTTGGTGTGTTGTGTCACTAAAGGGACAAAGTCCTGCCACTCGTTCTCACACACGAGTACACGCATAAACAAATCTTCACGAGCTAAACCTATTTATCAAGACTATTTTTTGTCTTAAAAAGGGATATTAGGTCAGAAGGTTCTGCTGCTCTCAGCCTCTTCTTCCTACTGTCCAATCAGGTTCCAGTACCGGATCACCGGCCTCCTCGCCCCTGAAGACCATCGGGGGATTTTTCCACAAGAAGGAGGAAGATCAGCCTGATGTGGCCTCACACAAACAAAAACCTCTGGCTCGCTCAAAGACAGGTACATCGGTCCGTTCTCACAGAACCTCAACAAGTCCCTGCAGACAAATGGTTTTATCTTTTCACTCTTATGGTTCCTACAAAACCCAAAGTGTTCAGATGTTGTGTTTGGACCATCTGATCTGGTTTAGTGAGACCTGATTTAATTAAGAACTGGAAAACTTCAGAATAAATTCTGGAAGCTGCTGATGCAGCTACGATCCAATTCAAACCATGTCAGACCTGTTTGTGTGGAAAACCAGGCTGAGCTGTTGGTTTTGTTTTGACATCAAGGAAAGCCTCTAACTGTTGTTCTGATATTGGTGACATCGTGTCCTCAGATTAGAGCAGCTAAACCAAAACACACGAGAGATTCAATGCTCTCAGCTGACAGTCTCCTGATACCAGGGTTTTACTATTGAATGCAAATCTAGAGTTAAAGTGGTGCTTCAGATCTTTAACACCAGAGCTTTCTATCTTTGTAACACTCTTATTCAGTAAATGTGGCCCAACAAGAGCCCCATCCTTGGTGAAAAGTTGGGACTCCACCATGAGTTTCCCTCGTCTTTTATGCTGATGCTGGTCTTCATGGACAGGATCTCTAGGGGGTTTGGGAACCTCAGGGACTTGCATGCAATTTGCAGCGTAAAACTGCACTATTTAAGTCTGAACTCATGGCTTGCTTCCTCTAGGTTGGGTGCGAGTCTTTTTGCCTTTTTGCCTGAGTTCAGGTATCAAGGCACGTAATTTTAGAGTGATGACAAATTGGACAAACAGATCTGGACTTCATCTGAGAAAATGAAGGTGTTACTGCAGTCCATAGAGATAAAGAATAACCTGAGCTTGAGGTGAATCCGTCACTTTACTGGTACGTCTACATTCCAACTCTCACCTTTAGTCAAGAGATGTGGACCATGAGTGAAAAAAACAGATCCTAGATCAAAGCAGCTGAAATGGGCTTCCTCTACAGGGAGGACGGGCTCAGCATTAGAGATCAGGAGAGGAGCTCCGTCATCCAGGGAGAGCTCAAAGTAGAGCTGCTGCTCCTCTTCATTGAAAGGAGTCTGCTGAGGGGGTTCAGGTATCTGATTAGGAAGCTGTCTGAACTTTCCAGGGGAGTCCCAATGGAAGGAGACACAGACCTTGAACTCTTTTATTATTATATATATTAAGAGAGCCAGTGAGAGAGTTTTA
This sequence comes from Nematolebias whitei, assembly GCF_014905685.2. Classification (NCBI taxonomy): domain Eukaryota; kingdom Metazoa; phylum Chordata; class Actinopteri; order Cyprinodontiformes; family Rivulidae; genus Nematolebias; species Nematolebias whitei. The sequence goes on along the minus strand of NC_056518.1, from coordinate 28,840,268 downwards.
TACGTCTGTGGTCTGGGAATATCTGGATTCTCCAGGAGGAACTGGAGTGTTACTGAGGACAGAAAAGTCTGGCTTCCATGATGGATGGATGGATGGATGGATGGATGGATGGATGGAAGGGCGGACAGATGGATGGATATGTGTATTATGTGACTAACTATTTGTACCTGGAGTTATAAATATTTACAAATATTTTGGACTTCATTTTCTTGGCAAACCAACTTCAGATTAAAGAAGAATTCATGAACTATGAATTCAAGAGTTTAAAACAAAATGTGCTGCAGGTTTTCACCGTAAGAATGAAGTGGAAAACAAAACAAACATCTGTGTCAGTCTGATTTTTGTTGATTTTATGAAGCTGTCTGCTCCACGTCTCCAGATCCCAACATGTCCAGGTTTGGTGACTCCTTCATGAAAAAAGGAACAACGTTTCGTCGAAGCCTGAGGTTCGGTTCCAAAAAGGAGATTGAGAAAACCAGCAAGCCGGAGATTCATTTAACCACCACTGAAGGATTTGAAGAGAAGATGGAGGTGGAGGTAGAGGAGGTGAAAGAGGAATTAGAGGAGATGGAGGAGCTGTACAAACTACCAGACATCCCCCACACCCCACTGTCAGGTATGGACCTGTCTGCATGTCTTTAATGCTTCATTTGTGTCCCGGTTCTTCATCTCACTGAAGCAAATCAGTTTTTTTTTCCCATCAGAATAATTCATCCTCTGACGAACAAAACCTACAGTTAACCCGAACTTTCACAACGATATAGGAACCAGATAAAACCCTTTGATTGCAGACTTTTTTAAATGTTAGAATAGGGAGTAAACAGGTGTTATGAAAAGTTCAGAGATTTTCAATGCTGTTTTTTGTCACAAAGGATATTTGCTATTAACGCCTTTCAGCTGTGTTTTTCATGTTGTGACAAGTCCAAAAAAAATCAGCTGTAATAAAGGTTTATATTTCATCTCTCTGCTACCAGAATTTTACCAGTCATTCAGCAGTGACTAGCTCAATGTCAGATTTGTGCTACCTTCAGATGTTGAAAGAAGTTTTTAAAATAAAAATATGCACTAGAAAGAATTGTATTAAAAGACAAAGAGGAAGACCAAAGAGGAGATATATGGATGCAATTAGAGAGGACATGGAGGTAGATGGAGTGTGAAAAGAGGATGCAGGGGACAGAGTGAGATGGAGGAAGACTCGCTGTGGCAACCCCTGAAGAGGGAAAAGCAGAAAGAAGAAAATGCACTACAAAGCATTCTGTATATATACTTCCTGTTACTTCAAATGGCCACACACCTTTTTGGGTTGAAACAAAAAGCCCCTTTTTCTTCTTAAACCTTTATTTTACTAGGTGGGACATTAAGAACAGTTTCTTATTTACAGTGTCATCCTGAAATAATAGCCATGACATCTTAAAGTTTCTACACTAAGTTTAAATATTAAGTACCAACATCTTCATTAAAAACATCCTAATCCTGTATGTATCCATTTTTTTTACCTTCACTCAATATCAATTTACTTGTTTTGAATTAATTTTAAAGGTAGTGTTTTTACCCAAAAAAAGGAGGAGCTTTGGTTGTACCCCAAAAAGGGGTGGAGCAATGCTCAGTGACTGCTGTTGTAGAGAAGTAGCACTCACATGGAGCTGTAAAATATTCTATCATCCCACCATAAATAGGCTGCCAGTTCTGCTAAATAAACAGAATTATTTGTACATAAACAGTTTGTTCAGTTCAGCAAACAAGGAGCTAAAATTATATTTATTGAACTGCTGTGTCTGTTTAAAAATCCTTTATTAGGATATTAGCTTGTTAAAATAGCAGTTGTGGTGTTTTTGCATGAGAAAGCCTCAGAATTACTTTATATTTTTGAAGTTACAGAAGTTGTAAATGTGTCCTTTCTCCTCGTTTCTACAAGTGAGAATCAAACATTGACCTGGTTTCATGTTATCCCAAACTGAACTCTGTCTATACTTAAAACAGTTTTTTATCTTTGTTTTTGCAACAAATGCACCCAAAGACATTAATATTGTTTCTGCTGTAAATACACAACATTCACGGTGACATAATGTCTGTTAGCTAAAGTTTACCATGGAGGAGACGCTGGTTTGACTAAAACAGTTTTCTGTCATTGGAAAAAATAGACTTAGCAATACAAAAAAAAGTTCCCACAAAAATTCAGTGTACAAATTTAAAAGATGAAATTAGCAGAAAAAAAGCTTTGAGCTAAAACCACCAGAACAATGCATAGAAGTTAACACCAACAGAATAGTTCAAAGACGTAGGCCCAAATTAGGACAAAAGTAGCTAAACTAAAAAAAAATGACCTAAACCATAGCCATATTATGTTTAGTGAAGAGTTGAACCCAGAGTGAAGACAAAAACGTTGAGAGGCTGCAAAGTAAAAATAACAAAACTAATTTATTAGCAAAAAACAGAAAAGAAAGACTGACATGGCAGCAAAGATACAAATGGAGAAAAAAAAACTGGAGGACTCAACGGAAAAAACATGAATAGTTGTAAAAAGCTAAAACGCTCATGAGGGGAAAACTAGAAGTTTCGAATGGAGCAAAACATGAACGCCCTGAAGAACACAATGCCCCGACAATGATGAGAAAAAGGACACGACCTTTAAAATGAAACTAACGATGGAGAACCAACAACACCTGCCCCTCCCAACTCAGGTGAGCGTGGGAGGGGCAGGGGCTGAGGGAAAAACACTGAGACAAAATAAAACTAAATACCAAAATCCCAGGAATACTCAATAAACAATAACACAAAAGACACAGATCATGACAAGCTAAAGTAAAACCAACAGAAAAATAACTTAAAGCTAAAAATAGCAGCTAAAGCTACAACCATCAGTAACAAATCTATAACCAAAGCAAGTATGCTGAAGTAGACTTCAAAGAACATAAAGTTTTAACACATTTATAGCTTCAGCTCCCCGAAGGAGCTTAACACTTTGCTGCCTACTTGGTAAAAACATTATCGCCCTTTTCATTTACTGACACTGTGTTGGACCCAGCTGTCCCCCTGACCGTTCTGTTCCCTCCCAGTGATGCAGATCAACAAGCTGATAGAGATGGAGGTTCTGGAGGAGGCACACCTGAACCTCCTCGCCCTGAGGCTGGAGTTCCAGAAGGAGCAGGAGAAGTTCGATCAGGACTGTCCCACGGAGCTCTCAAAGAAAGAGAAAGACCTGAACCTGCTCTACGTGGAACTACGGACCAAGATCAGAACCATCGTCCGAGACTCGAACTCTCTGCCCGCCAGGAACGTACCTCTGCTGGTCTTCGTAGCTCGGATCATCCAGGAAGAGGAAAAGAGGGCTGCAGAACCTGGAGGACTTCCTGACAGTTGGATGGAGGCCTGGAGGGAGGCAGTGTGTGAGGGGGTGCAGGTGAAGGTGAACAGTGTTCACCTGGAGCACAGGGAGGAGAACCTCTCTTGGTTGGCCGTCCACCTGGGTCTGCTGGGGAAGACCATCGTGGAGGATTTGGAGAATGTGACAAGGGAACTGCGGTGGTCCTACCCCCCCAGCTTCAGGGTCTTCAGCTCGTATGTGAGGAGCTACCACCGTGTTGTCAGGCAGCACCTGAAGAAGCTGGAGCCACAGGTGACGGAGCTGAAGGATCTGTACGCCCTGCTGGACTGGATCCTCAACAAATACAGCAGGTCAGTTCACAGGTTCAGATTCTCACTCATTATCGCCCACAGCTGAAGGCAACACCCACTCCAACATCTTGTCATGTCAGTTTTGATTTGTGCTTCTCCATTTTTATAACTCAACCAGGCACCGATGGCCTACCATGTTGGAGAAAACATCCTGTTGAAAATCTTTGACCTCAGCTTCCTGTTCTGTTCGGGCCAGATGCCTAAACCTCCAGGTCTGGTCCCACAAATGGCTTTTCAAACAGGAAAATCTGCAGAAGTCTTCCAGCACTGGATACGATCGTTAGGTTTATGATGAGCTACAACCTGCAGATCGTGTTCATGAGGCAGATGTAGTTCTGCTCCAAGTTCTGATAGCTGCAGACGGGCCCAAACCGGGTCAGGTCCTCTGTTCTTATAAAAATGCAGATTTATAAATATTACTGTCAAGAAAACAGAATTGGCTTCATTTTTAACAGACCAAATAACTACTTTAAAATCATTTTCATTTTTGACACCAGTGAACTTCAATGACTGGATTTAAATTAGTGTTCTGAGTCAGCGTTTGCTTTTTCAAACTTTTATCTAGCATTTGTTTGCTTTTAACTAACAATATTCTACTTAGAATTCCTAGCTATTGTTTAATAATGTATGTTCTCATACAATGGCGAAAATTGGCTCTCAATATTTAACCCATCCACCACCAGGTGGAGCGGTGGGCAGCTATTGGGGGTACCTGGGGAGCAACTAGGCATGGGGTGTCCTGCTCAGAGACACCATGAGATGTGCAATGACTGGGAATTGAACCCAGGACCTTTGGGTCCTTGGTCAGCTGCCCTGCTTCCACACCATCTTGACCCCGAACTGCTTTTAGCCAGTGTTTTGATGCTTTTCACTAGTGTTTTGTTGTTTTTAGCTAGTGTTTTGTTGCATTTAGCTAGTGTTTTGTTGCATTTAGCTAGTGTTTTGTTGTTTTTAGCTAGTGTTTTGTTGCTTTTAGCTAGTGTTTTGTTGTTTTTAGCTAGTGTTTTGCTGCTTTTCACTAGTGTTTTGTTGTTTTTAGCTAGTGTTTTGTTGTTTTTAGCTAGTGTTTTGTTGCATTTAGCTAGTGTTTTGTTGTTTTTAGCTAGTGTTTTGTTGCTTTTAAACCAGTCTTTAGCTATTATTTTTCTGCTTTTAGCCAGTGTTTTGTTGCTTTTCCTCTGCACACCCCCCCCCCCCCCCCATGAGTCAGGTTCAGTTCAGTTCAGGTTCAGTTCAGTTATGAAAGCTCCCTGTTTCTCTCTGACAGTGAGAAGATCATGAGGAGTTTGTCCCTGCAGCCAGACATGACAGAAGAAAATGCTGATCTACAGCTGGAGGAAACCTTCGTCCAACTGCTGAAGGACAAATACTGCTGCAAAGTGAAGGTGAGGAGCTCCCAGAGCTCCGGGAGGACACTGAGATGTTCTTAGTGTGGACTGGCTGCTTACCTGATGGAACATCTTAATCACATCTTTTAGGTTGAACATCTGGATTTGAAGTGAAGAATCTCTTTGGTTAAGATGAGAAACTTAATCAAAAAGCATTCAGTAAATAAATAATCTTTGTATTCGTTGCTGCAGGAGGACATGAGGACAACACTGGACAGAATCATTGGACTGGAAAATGAGACCTTTTGGATAGACAGGAAAGAGCCAGAGAAGGAGGACATGTTCCTCATCTCTCCATTTCCCATGGACATCTGGACGGTAAAAGACACGTGTATTTATGATTTATTTTGTTTTAGTCATAAAATAAAAATATAACATATTCCACAGAGTCAATATTTATTAAACAAAAACAAAAGGTTAAAGCTGGGAGTGAAAAACTGATCCAGGTTCTGATCCAGCAGCTTATAGAACCTCCTTTAGCACAAACTCTCAGTAGTGAGTTCCTGTAGGACCTCATCAGTCTCTCTCATGGTTGTAGAGGACTTTTGGACCACTCTTCTTTCCATTATTGAGGTTTCTGCTCAGCTCTCTGAAGATCCACCACAGTATTCAGTCAGGTTCAGTTCTGGACTCTGACAAGACCGTTGCAGCACCTTGGTTCTGTTCTTTCCGATCCGTTCTGTCATCTGCTGTGTTTGGGATTATGGTTTTGTTGGACCCAGTTCAGTCCAAGCTTCAGCTGTTGGACAGATGGACTCATCTGACTCCAGAACCCTTTGGTCTACAGAAGAGTTCCTGGCCCTCTCAGAGACTGACAGGAGCCCAAACATCAGCCCTCCACCACCTGCTGACAGCTGGGAGGAGCTGTTTGCTGCAGTGCATTCTGGGTAAACATGTCCTCTGGTCTGGTTCTGGTCCAGAAGACTTGCGGTTCCTTCAGATGAAACTTTCCAAACTTAAGTCGAGCTGGCATGTTTTTTTAGAGAGAAGTCATGACCACTGACCTGATGACTTAGGCCTATAGTCACTGCACAGTCTGACCTTCAGGGTGAATCTGCTGTGAAGACTGTCAGCTGTCTGAAATGTTTCCCACTTGTGAATAATCTTTCTCTGTAGAACGATGAACTCTAAATGGCCTTTGACCCTTCCCAGATTGATGGGCAGTAACAGCTGCTTCTCTAAGGTCATTGCTGATGTCTTTATACCTTGGCATTGTGGTAACGCACCTGTCTGATTCACATCAAGGTGGTCTCACTGATGAGTTGATCAGCAGCTTCTGGCTAATCCTGAACATCTGAGGTCCAGTTGTGAACTCACAGCTTTAACGTTTGTGTTCTGTAGAATAAATGAAGACTCACTAGAACCTGTTGTTTGTCTGAATCCATGAAAGTTACTAAAAATATAGTTTAAAAGTTGTTCTGTGATGGGTCCACATGGTGGCAGCAGATATCTTCAGACTTTCTCCACAGTTGGTTTGTTTCTGTCCACAGAAAGTAAAAGGAACCGTTCAGAACTCCAGAAAACTGGAAGCTGAAGTGGAGCTGAAAGTGATCGCTTCCTGCGTCGAGGAGCTGAAGAACTTTCCCAAGAGGTGCGGCGCTGCAGCAGCACGTTTGCTCTAAAGACGCGTCTGCGTTTAAATCTATCAGAAGAATAAAATGTTTCCATCCTTTTCGCTGTTTATGTTTGGTACAAGACAGGAAAAAACACTCAACAGAACAGAAATTAGCCTCTAAATGGGACAGAAGGATGAGGCGGACACTAAAGTAACAAAAAGGTACCAAAAGGATGACTAAAAGTAGCTAAAGTTTATCTCAAAGCTGAAAGACAAAAAATAGAGCCGATGGTTGACCAAAGTGAATTCCTGAAGGAAATGAAGAGATCTTATTACGTACATTTCTGAGGAGAAAATATTTGTAAACATTTTCAGAAGAATAAAAGTTACAAAAGCCAAAAGTCACAGCGCATATCTGCTGAATGAGCTGAACCTTTTGAGACGGGTTAAAAAAAGCAGAAAGTGTGATGAAGTTGTTAAGATTATAAAAAAACACAAAGAAAAATGTGAAACAGGAAAAGTGTGAGTGCTGCCTCAACATTCAGAAAATAAGTCGATAAAAAGGAGAAAAATAAGAGTCCAAACTCGATCAGATCAACTTCACCTAGCTGCAGCTGTTTTGACGTTTTTAATCTGACTTAATCTGAAATTAAAAAGGATCGTGTGTGAGGGTTCGGCCTCATTTTCTTCCTCAAGTCAGAGACGTCAAACTGTGTTTTCATTTTTACCGTTAGTTAAAAAATATATATATTTAAAACTTTAACTGAGCTACTGGTTTTAACTTTGACCAACGGTTGGGCTGGTTTTAGCTTCCAAAAACCATGCAGCTATTTTTATCTTTAAGCTACTGTTTTCTAGGTTTTATCTTTAAGCTACATTTTGCTGGTTTTAGTTTTAAGCTAAAATTTTGCTAGTTGTAGGTTTGAGCTACTGTTTTGCTGGTTATAGCGTTACTGTTTTTCCTGGTTTTGAGCTTAAGCTACTGTTTTGCATATTTTAGGGTTTAGCTACTGTTCCACTTGTTTTAGTTTTTTAGCTGTTGTTTTGCTAGTTGTAGATTTTAGCTATAGTTCTGATTATTTTACCATTAAGCAACAATATTTTTAGTTTTAGTTGTTAACTACTGCTTTTCTTGGGTCCAGTTTTTAGCTGTTCTGATAATTGTAGTTTTTAGCTAATGTTTTTGTTAGTTAAACTTTTTAGCTTATGTTTAGCTAAGTTTTGCGTCTATCTAATGTTTGCAGGTTTTAGCATTTAAGTTTTAATCTGCAAATTTTAGCATTTAGCTACTGTTCTGCTAACTCTAGCTACATTTTTTGTTAATCTAGCTTTAGTTAGCTAGCTTTTCACTTTAGTTTAGCTAAACTTAGTTTAGTTATAAGCTAAACTAACTGGTGCTTTCTATTAGTTTAGATTTTTACTGTTGTTCTGATTTTATCTTGTTTGTTTTACTGTTAGCAAATATAAAACTTTAACTTGTTTTATCTAATGTTGGCTTCTTTGTTTTTCAGGTTTTAGCACTTAAGTTTTGTTCTGCAACCTTTAGCGTTTAGCAACTGTTTAGTCACATTTAACCCATTGTTTTACTTGGTTTAGTTTCTACCTATTTATCTGATATTTGTAGCATCTAGCTTTTGTTTTTTGTTAGCTTTAGTTTTTGGTTGTACTGGTATTAATTATCTTTTACTTTTAGCTCATTTTAGCTTTAGCTCTGATTGTTTTTAAACATAACAGCTCAATTTTAGCTTCTTTTTCAGTGCTTCGTGCTGGATTTAAGTAGAAAATGCGTTTTTCTTTTGTTTTATTAAAACCTAAAAATTAAAACATTTCAACAAACTGAGCCGATAGTGAAAAAAACTGGTCATTTCAGTGGAACATTTGACCTTTCAGCTTATCTTAAATCAGCTGAAATCCTCAACAGTTTCCAGTGAAGCGCCTGTTTTTAAGAAGTCACACTATTAGTTTGTGTCGGTTTATGTTTGTAAAGGCTACGTGCTGCAGGCTTGTACAGATAAACGTCCAGATCTCAGACTTTATCTCCTCGCAGAAGACGCTCGGCGTTTTGAGCAGCTCTAATTCTGCGTTTCTTCTCCTGCAGGTTTGAAACAGAGTTCAGGTCTCACTGCAGCGCTCTCCAACCACATCCTCTCTGGACTCAGTATCAGATCACCTACATCAACAGCTTTGCTGCTTTGCAGTAAGTCACATGACATCCCAGAGTTTCCCATGATGCACTGTGAAGCTGCCCAACACACAAACTAAAGAAAGAGTGACTGTCAGTTTCAGGCTTTAAAACTGAAAGAGATTTTAAAAAACGACTATTTGCCTGAGCGTTTGTTTTAAAAGCTCTCTACAGTAGTTACAGTGTTGCTTGTTCGTTTATAAAAGAGTTTCACGTGTCCTGATTTTATCTTTAACACTTTATTTTGGGTCTTAAACCAGCAGAACTTTACAGAGTGACTGCACGTGTAACGAGGCAGTCATATCCAACAAGCCAAACCAACGTGATGTCCACAAACACAAAGAAAATAAAGAAACGTAAAACCTCACAAAATAAATGATGCTCAGTGGTCAGATTAGATCGGTCTTCTGGAACAGATTAAAGGTTGGAAATAATACTTTTATTAAAAAAAAAAAGATTAAAGTTAGTGTCTATCTTCCTGCAACAGCAGGAAAAACTATAATATTTAGTTGTAATCACTTGTTTGACTTTAAAGATGAAAACTACATGTGTATATTTGAGCTTTTATTTTGAACAGCCTAAAACTACTGAAGCTGAAGATATTTCTGTTTGAGCCCACATCAATGTGTTCCTGTGAATCATCTTGATTGAGAGCTTTATTTGGGTGACTCATCTCGGAGCAGACTTGCAGAACCAGTTTTCCTCCTGTGGCGAGGACCGGCATGAGTCAAAATGAAATGAGCTTCGCACACTTCAGACAGAAGGGCCAGCTCTGAGCACGCCGCTCACATGTGAGCGCTGGAGGAAAGGTCATGTGATTTCAATGAAAGTGAGCAGCGAGAGGGAAATGGTTGTGAAAGTGAAAAAAGTCAGAGCTTGATGCCGCAGCTGCTGCTGTCAGTCTGTAATAAAACACGTGTGGTTTGATGCAGCTTAATTTGGGACATTTGAGCCAAGCATTCCCGCTGTCGCCTTCACATCTGTTCCTGTTTTAGTACGAGGTTGATTTATGCCACTCGAAATCAAAACTCCTCTCTGCTGCAGAAAATATATATATATATATACAGTAGTTTTACTTCAGATGGTCTGCGGTGAAGGATTGACTGGGAAATTACATTTTCTGTCAAAATGCATCTGAAAAAGCATAAAAGGAGTTTTAAAAAGTTAAGTCAGGTCCTCTGGATGGATTAAAAAAAAATATATATATATATTTTTATGTTTTTGAATCTGTCCAGAGGACCTGACTTAACTTTTTTAGATTTTTCTACATGGATTATTGAGCATGCATCAGGACACAAAGGAAGTTTTTAAAGAAGCAGAAATCTAACTTAAAGCTTAAAATAGCAAAAGGCTAAGTAAACTAGCAAAGGGATAGCTACAAATATCAAAAGTAAGGCCACTTTGTAAAAGTAGCAGAATGGTTTTGAGGTCTTTGTGTGCTTTTCTAATTTGTTCTTTTTTTTTGTTTAATTCATTATTATTATTATTTTAATTATGTTGTATTGTTGTGTGTTTGAATACAACCGTAGCAAAACACTAGCTAAAAAGACAGAACACTAGCTAAAAGACAAAAGTGGAAAAGCATTACCTACAACAACAACAAAAAAAACAAGCTAAAAGACAAAAGAAGCAAATTACTAGCTAAAAGTCTAAAGTAATGAAATGCTAACTGAAACTAGCAAAGGCTTGCTAAAAGCTAAAAAATGGCAAAATATTAGCTATAGGCCAGAAGTAGTAAAAGGCTAGCTTAAAGTACCAAAAGGAAAAGCAGCAGAATTGTAGTTCTTCAGGTAAATAGGCCTTTTATAATATATTTTACTGTCCTTTTGTTTTTGTTTATTTTTTTACATATTGTTGTCTGATTGAAACTGTAGCTAAAACTAGCTAAATGCTAGCTAAATAAGCACAATGTTAGCAACAAGCCAAAATAGCTAAAACTCACTAAAACTAGTGAAACACCCACCTTAGGACCAAAAGAGCAAAAACACTAGCTAAAAGTCAAAAGATGCTGGTTAAAACTAGGTGTACTTAGCAAAAGGTAAAAAAAAATGTTTAAAAAATCTAACACAAGCTGGCCAGAAGTAACTAGCTTAAATGATCAAAAAGCTAGTTACAGGCCAAAGCTAAAAAAAAGCCAAATACTAGCTAAAAGTAGTTTAAGAAAACAAAGACAGAGCTGGCAGGTTGACGTCCTGTGTCCTGCAGGCAACACATGAACGGGTACAGAGACAGCTGTCCCAAGGAGCTGGAGGGATTCAGACGGGAGGTGATGTGGCTGATTGTTCGGCTGATGCAGTGCCTGGAGGACCAGTTCAAGGAGGAGGTTAAGGTATTACTGAGTTTTATCAGGGAAACACCCACTTCTGATTGTATTTTTATTTGTCTCCTCTAAAAAAAAAAGTAGATTTTCTGTTGTGGCTTTTTAGAAAATGAACTGAAAACAGATTGTTGCCTCATAAAGGAATATTATTTCGATCTCTGAAAGATGATTTTCAGACTTGTGCTCACAAAAAGAAAAAGTTTAGCTACAATCAGGAACAACAAATTCAAGTTAGAAGACATTGTTTTATTGCTGACAGCGGTAAATCTTGTTCATGGTTGATTATTTAATATCTGAGAGGAATTTGTGTTATTTTTATCTCTAATCTTCTAAAACAGCAGCTACAGTAAAATCTCACCTCAGAGTCGTTGTTATCAGAAACAACTTATAATTACAATTAAAACTTATAATAGTTGTCAGACCCCCCTGATTTTTTAAAGGATTTTAACTCAGAAAACAAAGTTACTATATAACCAAGACTAACCATGAAATGAAGCCTCAAACAGTGGTCTTTTAGCTTTTTTAATTTTGAAACATTGGCTAAAGGCGGGATAGAAGTAAAAGCTAAAAACAATCCAAAAGTTGCAAAAGACTAGCTAAAAACTAAAGGTAGTAAAGCACTGACTACAAGCAATAAAGGGTTAGCTAAAAGCTAAAAGTATCACTTTTAGCTTGTTGTTAACCATTTTTGTCTACTTTTGTCTAGCCTTTTGCCAGCTAAAGGTAGCAAGGGGCTAGCTAGAAAAAGCTAAAAGTAGCAAAGGTTTAGCTAAAAAACAAAAGTTGCAAAAATTCACTACAACTAAAAATAGCAAAATACAAGCTAAAAGCAGAAAATGGTTAGGTAAAAGTAGCCCTTTTAGATTTAGGTAACCTTTTACTAGCTAGAGGTAGCAAAAGCTAGCTTGAAATAAAAGCAAAAAGTAGCAAAACACTATAGGTACATACTAAAAGTAGGAACATGCTAGCTAAAAGTAGCATCAGCTAAAAGCTAAAAGAAGCACAAGAAGGCAAAAATTGAGAAGTTGATTTTAAAGAGTGCAGAGATTCTGAATGATTTGAAGAGCTCTTAATTTATTTATATGGGAAAATATTTGTAAATAAAGTTAAATATTGTGAAAAGTTTAAAAGTTACAAAAAACAAACATCACAGCACTGAATGAGCTGAGCACTTGATGTAGGAAAAGCTAAAGTAGAATGAGGTCTGCAGAAGTGGTTATATTCCATTAATTAAAACAAAAGAAACAACAAACAAAGTGAGCTCAGTAAAGCTAAATAAAAGCTTTGATACGTTTCATGTGAACTGCCTGAAGTGTTTCATCTAACTTTTATTTGACCTAGGTGTGTAGGATAGAAACATCCAACCCTAAATATTTTTAAAAGTCATTTTTCTTTCTTTAAATAATGTCTGCTGATTCTCAGTCGTACCTGAGGAGGATGATGTCGAGGAAGTGGCTCACCAACGATGAAGACTTTAATCACCTCTGCAGCCGAACGCGGCTGTTGTCCCAGCACTGCAACCTGATGAGGCCTCCTCAGGCTCAGGTGAGGGGGGACGGCCGGGAAAACTGTCCCAGATGAGAGTCCTGCTAGGAACTGCCTGTTCAACTGCTGTGTTAGCAAAAATTTCATGGTTAGAATAGGATTTTAAAGACACTTTCAAAAAGGTATCATAGGATATACATTTAAAACTAATTAACTTTCAAAATCATCCTGGTCACCATGTAGAAGACGTTAGCAACACAAAAATGGTTCTCAGTCAGTTTTACAGATCGTGGGTTAAAATTTGGTGTGGTAGTAGCCGAGAGTCATTCCCAACATATACTCGGAGCGCTAACAGATTGTGTACATCTCTTGATATTGTGTGTGATTGAGCATATACTTAATAAAACTGTTGTTTTTTTTTTTTGTTTGTTTGTTTGTTTTGTTTTTTATCAAATTTGGACCGAGCCAGCCCGGCCTGGGTAGTTTTGCCTCAGCAGGTTATCAGTTTGACTCAGAAAACCATTTTAAGTTTTCTATGCGAAACTAAAGTTAAAACGATTCATTATTTAAAGTAAACTCCTGAAGTTTAGTTAAAAATAACTGAGTTATTATTGTTAGCTAGCTGATGCTAACTGCTGTTAGCATCAGCTAGCTAGCATCAACTATTGTTATTTAGGGTACCCAAACAGATGTTTTATTGAAAACTAAAGTTACTAACATACCAAACAGGTTAAACATGTTATAACAAGTTGTTTGGACCATCTTACCTTCATTTATTACCTCCTTAAGCTGAGGTCAAGTCAGATAATTTGGTCATCTGAAGCATGACAGGACCAGCGTCTCTTTATAGGGCTCTGGACAGGACACAGTGTTGCCAGAAAGTCACACACACACACACACACACACAATCACACACACACACACACACACACACACAATACCCCCACGTCCTGTAAAGATATATTGGTGTTTATATGTTCATCGATGTGACTAATCAGAATCAGTTAAACGTGAACTTTAGTTATTCAGAAAATCCGCACGTCACATTTCAGGATCTGGTTATTATAGAAAGAAATTAAATGTTAAATATGAATACGTCAATATTTATCACCACAGTAATAGTGTTGCACACATTAGCAGTTGTAAACACTCAAAAGAATACATGTTGGTTTATTGCTGACCTATAACATATAAGGAGTAAACAGTTGAAATAATCATGTTAAAAGTTACAAATGTTGTCTTTGGTGTCTGTTTGTTTTCCAAAAATATTAGTGTGTGTGAATGACAGGTGTTAACATAAAACACTTTGTAGAACGGTGCTTTATGAAGTTCAGTCCATTTCCTTGTGTTAGTTGACTGGCATATCTGCCACGTTCAATATGGCGGCCGCTCCGACGTACCGCTGCATCGGGCTAGCCCACTATAGACATTAATGGGTATTAAAGTCTATGCATCCCACTCAACGAGGCGTCTACTACAACTAGCACCGCCTCACCATTCTCTGTTGTGAATGTCCTGGCAGATGACAATAGACAATCAGTGATGGAGAAAGGTCAGGGGACGTGTTGCTATGAACCAATAATGATGAATGATTGTTTGCAATGTATTTTTTCATTTTTTTTTTCATTTACCCTTCATTTATACAGGTAGTCTCATTGAGCCACGAGAACTCATTTTCAAGAGAGACCTGTTTAGGGAGCAGATGGAGTTAAGGGCCTTGCTCAAGGGCCCAGGGTGGGTCGAATGAGGGTTAATAGGTTAACTCAAAAACCGCCAATCTGACTCCAAATCCGCCAAAATTGTCCCCTCCCGCCCAAAGCAATTTTTACCTGAATGTAAACCGCCCAATCTGGTAACACTGCATGGAGTCATGTAGCTAGCCTTTTACTTCTTTTGGCCAACATTTGACTAGTTTTAACTTTTAACTACCATTTTACTCCTTCTTTTTAGTGTTTTACTCCTTTTAACCAGCTTTTTGCTACTTCTAGATAATTTATTTCTAGACAAGCTATTTTCTACTTTTAGGTGGCACTTTGCGTGTTTAGTATTTAGCGTTTCTTGAAGCCAACATTATGGTTAGCTATTGGCTACTGTTTAGTCCTTGTAACCAGCTTTTTGCTACTTAGCATTTATCTACTTTTCTTTATTTTACAGTTTCTAGCTTTTAGCCAATGTTTAATTCCTGTAAACTATTACAAGGTATTTTGCTCCTTTTAGCTACCATTTTGCAAGTTTTGACCAGCGTTTTACTACTTTTAAGTTAATTTTTGTTACTTTAAGCTAGATTTTGCTACTTGTAGCTAAATTTTTGTTACTTGTAGCTTTTACTTAACTACATATAGGTAGTGTTACACTCCTTTTAGCTAACTCACAGCTGACATTTTGCTCCTTTTACGCAGCTTTTGTTACATTTATCTTTTAGTTAGCAGTGTGCTGCATGTGATGCGATTAGCTTTTTTTAACTAGCATTTCGCTAATGGTTTGCTCATTTTAGCTTTACCAACTTAGTTTCAGCTCTGATTAAGCTATTTCACTGTTCTTCCGTTTAACATTATGATCAGATTTTCTCCTAAAAATAAGAAGCGAAGTCAGGAAACTAGATTAGGTTTAACAGATGAATTATCTTTAACAGGATCATTTTAGATCATGATGCAACACACACTGAATCTCCTGGCGTCTGTTTTAAGTTTGTTGTTAAATTCTGTAAATGTTTTGTTAATGTGCAATTGTTGGACTTTTCTTATTGCTCAGTAAACTTTAAACAAAAGAGCTGCAGCTAATTTTCCTGGAACATTTTAGAGGAAGTCCTCATTAAGGATTTATTAACTCTCTGGGAAGTTCCAGGGCTTTTCTCCTGCTTCCAGCAGCATGAAAACTTTCAGTGGAAGAAACGGGATGAATGGGTGGAAGTGGCGGTGTGATCGTACTGATGTCCTGTTGTTTTTGCTCGCTGACAGGAGTTTGCGAGCCAGCTGCATTACCACGTGGCGAAGGAGTACCTCGGCCAGCTGATGAGGAGCAACTACTCCTGCAGGAACCGAAAACACGAGAAGGCAGCGGCCAAGATCCGCCAGCAGTGGAGCGCTCTCAGGGATCTGTTTGAGGAGATGGTAGTGTTTCCCTTCCCTCTGAACGGTTTATTCAGGAGTCCCAAATTTAGGTTAAATTATGTGAGAATCTAAACGGGTTTGGCGCTGCTTTTAGGCAGCCCTTAACTTTAAACGTGAAAAATGAAACAAGTGACAAAATGGCCGACATTTTGACATTTAAACTGTTGAAAACGAGATCAAAAGAAATGCAGTGGCTCATTAGGATCACCATGGTAACCACCTGTATCTGTCCTTTAAAGAATAAGCAGACAGAACTGCAGAGCAGAAAATTAGCCTCAAACAAATAGTCGCTGTGCAACATCTGTAAGTCAGATCTTACAAAATGCTGGCCTGTAAGCGGCAGATGCATCTGATCACCTGAGATCTTAATTTATATGTCTCTGCAGTGTATTTTGTAGAAGATATGACAAGTTAAAAAGAGCCTTCCATTTCAGTTTTGAGGAGAAAAGTCAGAGCTGTTTTAAGGGAAGTCACTGGGAGTTTAGGTGTGCACAATGCTCTCCGAGAGGACTTTATAAAGAAAACCATCAGTCCTACAGCAGTGAGACGACCGCTGGGTGAAAGAGGGAAAAATACCTACAAGTTCATGTATAAAATGGAAAAGTGTGAAAATTGTGGCGTAAGAAGAGTTTACTTTCAAATATTTTTAAAAAGTTTCAACTAAAAGTTTCAAACCAACAATTTTCAGTCAGGTCATCTGGACATTTTCTTTTTTTGCTGAAACGTTTCACCTTCCATCCGGAAGGCTTCATCAGTCAAAGAAACACACAACAAAACTGATTCTTCCCCCAAACAGCTTACTCCAAACCAAAAAAGTCCATGCTCAATAATCCAGGTATACAATCCAACAATTTTCAGTCAGGTCATCTGGACAGTTTCTTTTTTTGCTGAACCGTTCAGTTTTTTGGTAAAAGTTTCAAAGTTTTGAGCTACTGATTCACAGAATAAAAGTGGGAGAGATTTATGACTCTAAAACTTGCTGAACGAAGTAAATAAACATATAAGCCAAGACACACATAAACCATTAAATCATTTTTATTCAGGTGTGTCTCAAATACATTAAAAAATATGTAACTTGGAGTGATTTAAAATTTTATTTTGATTACTAACAATAATCTCAAGACTCCTGAATGGTTTGACAATCAAACTCCAAGTTGAACATTTTGTAGTAAAATCTACAAAAATCCTCCATGTTAACCTGCGATTGTGTAAAAACTTTTAAAGTTTTGAAAACAGCAGTTCAGTTCTGTAAAGTCCAGCGTTCTGTGAACCGTTTAACCTCTGGTTCTGCTATGAAGTCAAGTTCAAGTTCCTTTTTTTTTTATCCCCAAGGGGCAATTTGTTTCAGTCAGTAGGCGCATAAACCATCCATACTAGACATTGAAACATTAAAATAACAGTACAGAAATCATCACTGTTCAGTGAGAAGACTGATCGCTACATGGATAAATGAGCTTTTCAGTCTGTTCATTCTACATCTGGGCAGCAGATACATGCGTCCAGATGGAAGCAACCTGAACTCACCATGGAGTGGGTGATCAGGATCTGCCAGAATCAGCCTGGCCTTGTTCACTGACCTCGCCTTGTGTAGGTTAGTGAGGTTTTGTAGGGCTACGCCAGCAGTTTTGCTGCACATCATGTCAATCCCTGAAAGTTTCTTTCTGTTTTTGCATGTCAGAAGTCCAAACCAACAGATGAAGGTAAAAGTTAAGACTCAATAAACATTCTCATAAAAGTCGAATCAACATTAAACCCACAGAGCTTCCGATAAAAATACATTCTTTGGTGGGCTTTCATACAGAGTTCACATGTGCATGAAAGGTCAGCTAGTGTGAATGCACCCTTGCCCTGTTTAGTCCGCTTTAATCGAACTCTAGCTCCTTTTCCTAGAAAGTCCGGCTCGTTTGGGGAGGTGTGAACGCGCCATCGAACTCTGTCACGGAACAAAAAGACGAACTCTGGCCTGGGCTAAAACCTAGGTCTCGGTCTGGTAGAAACGAACTCCAGCACGGTTCGAGTACAGTGTGAATGTAAACAAACCGGGCCGCTCCGCAGGACAAACAAACACGCATTGCTCTGACCTTATATGGAGCCGTCAGCTGTCTTGTGTGGAAAAACAATATTCTCCATGGTCTTCTGTCTCATCTTCTGCTCATGCTAAGTCCATTTTTGAAAAATGACAAAATATAACTCCTAAAACTGCTAATACTTGATGCCACTTCATTTATTTTTATTTACAGAAGAAGAAGAAGACGTGTCTTCAGAGGTTTTTGTGTTGTTTCTTTCAGTAGTTCTTGGTGCAGCGCCCCCACAGGCGAGCGGGGGAATAGGTTGTTTCAACAGGTTGACTCGACTGCACAGTGCAGTGTGAATGCAAACTCACCAGCTCAAATGTAAACAAAATGTTATGAATATTGGTCCCGAACCGAACCGAGTCTACCGGACTATCTGGTGTGAAAACGTAATGATGCATGAATATAAAAACCTTGTGACGTACCAGATTTTCTCATCCAGAAAAGGACATTTTAGTGAAACCTTTTCATTCAGGTTTTTAAACATAAATACATTTTCACACAGATCTGCACCAGTGAGTGTTTTAAACCTTAGTGATATAAGGTGGGAGGTTGTTCATGTTTTATCTCCCCAGTATGGTTCAAGAGCTGAAAATCCAGGGCTTTCCTTTCACATGATTCATGCCATGACATGATTCATTCATTTTTTCAGGTCTCTTGTAAATGAGTCCTCAAGGCTCATTGGGATTAACCTGTCTAAATAAAGGTTAAATGAATGTTGCGCCAACAGATAAGTCTTCAGGAAGCAGACATTTCCCATCTGTAGTGAAGGTTCTGCTGGTTTCGATCACAGCTCACAACATAAGCTGTATCTCTGACGGTCCTTATTACTCATGTCAGATTTCAGACTGTTGGTCTTTGTTGAGGTTCCTTGGAGGCTCTGTCTGCTATCTTTCCCATTTATGTGAGGATTAGTATATACTTTGTATCTACAGGGTACTTGTTTATTTTATGAGCTTTATTTAACCAGGAAAATCCCACTTAGATCACAGATCTATTTTGCAAGGGATGCCTGCAAGCCTATCATGTTTTTGGACTGTGGGAGGAAACCAGAGCACCTGGGAAAACCCACGCAAACATGAGGAGAGCATACAATCTCCACACAGAAAGACCCCAGATCCAACTGTGAGGCAACAGTGCTAACCAATAATCCACTGTGCTGCCACGACTGTACTGAGTTTAGAACCCAAACTGGATTCCAACCGAGTAAAAAACAGACAAACCCTCAACTTTAAAGGCCTTAAAAACTAATTTTCTTCTGCAGAAATCCTCTCATGAGTGGCTCCACCATGCAGGAGACGACCTGAGCAACATCATTGGACAAAGAAACAAGACGGACATCAAGAACAACCTGCAGCGTCTCGTCCAGCATTATCCAGACTTTAGGTGAGCAGCTGTCTCATTACGGCACCACGGAGGCTTTCAGTCAAACACTACCTGTGTTAGGCATCAGGAGCTGTGCACAAAGTTGAGCTTGCTCCTGCTGCAGGTTGGACTCCATCAGGGCTGTCTCTTGTCTCTAATCCTGTTTGTGGCGTTCATGAACAGGTTCTCAAGGCACAGTCATGGAGAAGACAGGGTCTGGTTTGGGAACCTCAGGGCCTCATCTCTGCTCTATGCAGATGATGTGGTTCTGTTGGTGTTTTCAGGCCATGATCTTTAGCGTGCACTGGGGTGGTTCACAGCCGAGTGTGAAGCAGTTGGGATGAGAGTCAGTTTCTCTAAGTCTGAAGCCACGGTTCTCGACCGGAAACTGAGATGGATCCACAGATCGGGGCCTCATCATCAGTAATGAGGGCGTTGCATCAGTCGGTTGTAGTGAAAAAAAGGGTCAAGTCGAAAAGCAAAGCTTTGGGTTTAGTTTCAACCCTCACCTGTGGTCATGTGGCTTGGATCAGGACACAAAGAACCAGATCCTGGATCCAAGCAGCTAAGCTGTGTGGTTGATCCAGTGTGGGAGGGGATTTTGTTGTGTTTTTGTTTTGTTTTGAGTGAGTTCTGAAAAAAATACATAAATAAAAGGACTGATTAAAAAAATTTTGATTATCTGAGCTGATTTCAGCTGCAGACCAATCATCAGAGCATCTGAAAGTTTAGAAAAGAAAAACATAAGATCCAGCCTGGCATGAGAACCCTGTGGATTTCCCAGCATTCACATCATTTCCTCAATTATCAAAGAAAAACATCAAGTAATTAAAATAAAAAAAAAAAAATCTAAAGCAGGAGTCCTGGGAGGGTTCGGAGCTGCAGTTCATCTGGAGATTTCCTGTCCACTTTCTCATAAATGATGCAAGTTCATTAATGTGGAACCATCACGGAGGTTTTTGCATCACTGCACCACATCTGTAATGAAACCTGTGGTTGTGGTGTCAAAAAAATGTAAAAACACCTTAAAAAAAACAGAAACGAAGACAAATTGTCAGAAGGTTCCCGTTTGTGTTCAAAGAAGCCCAGAACAAGAAAGTTCTATTTAGATGGATGGGGGTGAGGGAAATAAAAAAGAATTATAAAAGTGAAATGAGAATCCCAGCAGGGTAAGATCTGAGGGGTCTGAGAGGGTCTGAGAGGGTCTGAGAGGGCATGGTAGCTGTGACAGCCTTCTTGATCTGGTCAGTCAAACATAGATCTTCAACAAATGATTATTTTCAAGTTACTTTAAAACCTTTCCATTGTTTCATGAGATATTTTGCTAACAGACAGACACATGATGGCCTTCCTTACTTGGCAGCCAGTGACAGATATGTTTAAGTTATAGATCACAAGCCAAAAGTGGCAGCAAAAACTAATAAAACACTAGCTAAAAGTCAAAAGAACAACACTAGCTCAAAGAAAAAGAGATGTGACCTAAAACTTCCAGAAATCTATCTTAAAGCTAAAGAAAAAGAAAAGCGCTAAATAATAGCCAAAAGAAGTGAAATGCTAGTTAAGGCTAAAAAAGAAACATTAGCTAAAGCAAAAAGTGATAAAATAGTTTAAATGAGGAAAATGCTAGCTAAAACTTAAAAGAAGCAAAAAGCTACTTAAAAGTCAAAGTAAAAATACAAACATCAACAAGAAGAACAATGTTTGAGAATAAACTGAAGAATCTTCAAGTAATTTTATGGGAATTTGTTAAAAAGAATAAAAATAAATTATATATATATATAAATCTCCTAGAGGAGCTAAACGTTTTGAAGTATAAACAGCTAAAATATTACAAAGTCTGCAGATGTAGTTAGACTGTAAAAAGTGTAAAAATAAAAATTAGGGAAACAGTTTGTGATCTGTTAGCACTCAGAGTACGTGTTAGGAATGACTCTCAACTACCACCACACTAAACTTTAGCTCAAACCTATAAAACTGACTGAGTTATGTCCCTGTTCTGTGTTTAATGAGGCCAGTTAGCCCCAGATATATATATTTTTACATTATGGTGTTTGTTTCTGCCCTCCTGCAGCAGGAAGCACCTGGTTGCTCTTCTGTACTTCAGGGGTCTACAGCGAGGCCGCGAGTACCAGCTGATCCTCCAGAGACTCACAGCCCTGAAGAAAGAAACGGGCAGCGCCGGCAGCGACCGAAGCCGAGTTTTGTTTGGGGACATGCAGGTCACCATCAACACGGACTGTCTGTCCAGCCTGCCGTCCTCCTGCCTCGGCTTCCTGCGGAGGGACAGCTGAGGACACCTCATTTTAATTTTGTACAAACTTGAACCTCCAGTGGTTTTACTTCCAGCACTTTATGGTTCCAGCTGTTGAATGTTTTCTGGGAGTCGGTTCAACTGTTGGAGAGAGGGGAGACTTTATGAAGATGATGCTGATTTAATGAACACAATAAAATATGTTTGCTGTGATGAATATTCATTTTGTGTCACTCCTCTCATTAGAGGAAAACTAATCTGAAATGGAAAAGTCCCGAAAAATGTGATCTCACCTGTTGTACATTTCTTCAGTGGTTGTTCAAAAAAAGATACTGTTCTCCAAAATCCCACTATAAAAATGACCAGAACGTCCAAAACAGTGGTTTGGACATGTCCAGAGGAGGGACAGTGGTAGAAGGAAATGCAGCTACCACAAAAAAGACAATAGAAGATATATGGATGCAGTTAGAGAGGACATGGAGATAGGTGGAGTGAGGACAGAGTGAGATGGAGGAGGATGACTTGCTGTGGTGACCCCTGAAGAGGGAAAAGCAGAAAGAATTGAGTTTTTACAGAAAATGTAATTTCTCCAGGTTTTCTTGTTGCTGTTTCCTTGTTTGCTTCAGAAAAAAAGTTTTGTAAGCGCAATCATCCAGGTAGATAGCAACAAAAATGGTTAAACCATGTCATCTGGACCTGTTTCTTTAAGTGAAGAAACGTTTCGTCCCCCATCCAGATGACTTTGTCAGTCTTAGTTTAGAATAGAATAGAAACGGCCTTTATTGTCCCATGGATGGGAAATTCACGTGTAACAGCAGCAACAGATAAAAAGAGTCACACAAAAGTTCCTAAATGTTAAAAACAATGTATAAAGAAATAAGATAAACAATATCAATAATAATGTTCAATATGTAATGGAACATTGATAAGGACAGACTATTTACAACACAGTATTTATATTTACAACACAGTATTTAAGAGTCCTTCAGTCTCCCAGCACCTGCACTGGGTCGAGGGGGCATCTAAGCGCAGAGCTGGCCTTGTTTTGATGTTATCTGGACGATTGAGCTTTCTGCACCTCTTTAGCCTTAGTTGTCCACAGGCTGTTTATATTCTATTCTATTCTAAAATAGCCTAAAACACTTGATTGCTGTTAATGATGATTGATGGTTTTGGATTGGTGTGCTTTGTTTGCACGTGTTAAACAGCCTTCTTCTGAGATTCCAACAGGAAACAGCAATGAAGGCTACCTATGGGACAGATCTGGTTGACAGGCTGCAGACTGATGAAGTTCTCTGGATGGGGGATGAAATGTTTCTTCACTTAAACAAACAGGTCCAGATGATTTAACCATTTTCGTTTCCTTGTTTGCTTGACGTCTACACTCCTACATACATCTACATGCCTGTGCATGCCTGCACGCCACACATACCTGCATCAGTGACTATCTGCTGTCTACTTTCTGTGCGACTCTCCTGTGTGCTTTATTTGTTAAAATAATTGACATGTGAAGAAGAAAGCTTGCAGTAAACTGTAGAAGTGTGAAAACAACCAAGTGAATTATTAATAAATTACAGTGTGAGGCCTTGATTAAAAAAAAGCTACTTTGTAATGAGAAAAAGCACGAAAGACCCATTTAAATGTCTTTTTATATTTTCTAAGGAAGAGAGAAATGTGAAGCAGGCTCAGATTATTTCATTTCATTTCTCTCCTGGTCTGTAAAAGTCATATTGAGATTGACTATTTTATGAACTATAAGAAATATTTAAGTGGTTTCTAATTTAAAACAAACAATAATCTCCTGAAACATGAGTTACTCAAAGATTTACATCTCAGAGGAAGTGCACACAGGTACACACAGGTTTTTCTGCAGAGAAGCTGCAGAAAAACCCAATCTGGACTCAGAAACTATGCGTTGTCCTGTTTGTCCCTGTTTCTCTGACTAGTCCTTCACACTCGCAGGTAAGATGATTATTAATCTGTGGTCATGCAGGTGTTGCTGCAGCAGGATGGAGGTTCTGATGGGTCGTGTTCAATTCAGGGAGTATCTAGGATGAAAAAGCCGAGCAGGATTCCTGCAGCCAAACAAACATTTCCAGGCTGAGGTGAAACAACAACATTTATCAGCTAAATCTTCAGCTTATAACAGCTAAACCTGCAGCTTTTACCATCAAAGAGCCGTTCCCTCTGCTCCTACTGAATTAAATCAGCCCTGAGCTGCAGAACATCTGAAAGTTTGAATCAAAGAGACTTGTTTGGGCTCACATGAAACCAGACGTCTGGCATTCTTTCACGGCTTGCATATCGCCCGCCAATGGGGAGTTTAGCTTCTTTTGTTGCAAAGTGAGTTGTGGCCACTTAGTTCAAGACTTTAAACTGTTTAGGAAAAAAAAAAACATCTCATTATGTGTACATTTGGAAAAGCTGTGGTGGCCATCTTGAATCAGGCACTCAAAGTTAATCAGTACTCTCCGGGAGTTTAAATAAAACCCATCACGAGATATTTTGCTAAATCTACAAACACATTCACCTGCAAAAACATGATCGCCCTTTTGCTTCTAGTGTTGGGTGATTGTTTAATTATCAGACTAAAGAACTTGAAACTGTTGACATTTGTTGTTTTAACGTGTTACGGCATCTTTTTATCTACAACATTTTGTAATCTCTGCTGAAAGGTGAAACGTGGGCGATTACGATTTTGACTTGTGCAACCCTGTCTGTCAGCAAAATATCTACAGCTGATTAAATGTTGGAGTCAGATCTAAAATGACCAGTTCATTTTACAGAGTTACATTTTAGTGTGGTAGTATCCGAGGGTCATCCCAGATATACTGTGAGAGCTAACAAATGTGGGAT
The DNA here is from genome assembly GCF_014905685.2 of Nematolebias whitei. Lineage (NCBI taxonomy): Eukaryota > Metazoa > Chordata > Actinopteri > Cyprinodontiformes > Rivulidae > Nematolebias > Nematolebias whitei. The sequence continues at coordinate 28,816,009 of NC_056518.1, read as the reverse complement.
CAGACATGTTTTACAGTTTTGGTATTTTTTTTAACATTAATTTTTTTCCCCTGAACATATAAATGAAATCCATCCACATGTTCAAGAGATATTTTGCTAATAGATGCAAAGACTGTAAGAAGATCCTGTGCAATCTGAGCTAAAAGCCAACCTAAAGCTAAATGTAGCAACATGTTTGCTAAAAATAGCAAAAGGTTCAAATAGCTCATGCAGAATTTGTTTAAGGAACTGAAGGGATTTCTAGGGGATTTTTTTTTTAAGTGTCAAAATGTTACAAAAACCAAACGTCACAGCAGCCACCCACTGAATGAACTGAAAGTTTTGATGCATTAATGGCTAAACACACAAAGTCTGCAGAAGTTAGGTTACAAAAGCACAAGACAAAATATATAAAAACAGATTTTGACCAACGGTCAGACAATAAAATGACAGAAAACAAAAAGTTCAACAGCAGGAAACTGATGCAGCTCTGCTTTGAGTCGAGATGTTTGAGCTGTTGGGTTCAACAGCCTGAACTTGTTTCCAGAATTTCATAAGAGCCACAGAGAAATGGAGAAACAGATGGATTGCGTTAGTGCTGCGGTTTTAAAAAAAACGTGTTGCATTTTCTTTAGCACATCACTTTTAAGTAGGAGGGGCGTTTTAAAGCTTTAAGAGCCTCCGAGAAGAGTTCCAGGCAGAGCAAGACTGGGATCAGGGTGAGTAACTTCCTCTGAGGGACTGAGAACTTTTTTCTTTTTTGGGGGGGGGGGGGGGGGGGGGACAGGATATATCTGGGTGGTTATATTAACAGGTGTACCCAGAATGAAAGGACTGAAATGAACAGAGACCAGGACTCAAAGCAGTTTAGTGTTTATTTACAAAGTGAAATAAGGGTGAGACATCAGGGAGGGGAGCTGGATTACCTGGAAGGCAGAGGGGAGTGTTCGGTGCTCATGTTTGTGGCTGGTATTCTTACAAAGAGAGAACAGGGATCGTTGACCCAAAAGTGTCCAGGATAGGGAGTAAGGTGGAGATCCAAGGAAAGCAGGCAAGTGGTGGTTGGCGCAGAGCAGCTGAGGAGGCGCAGGAGGATAAGGATCTTGCAGAGGACTCCAGACAGAACAGCAGGGTGGACTCTGAGGAGGTGGACAAAAAAAAAAAAAAAGTCGTTGATATTTTTAGATCTCTCATAGAAATACTAGAACAACTCTACTGTTGGTAGTGATATCCCAGTGTCTGCTGAATAGTCTCTGCAGCTTCTTCTACTCCTCCTGCATGAAGAGCTGAAGATCTGCAGCTGTGTCCTGAGTGGAGCGAGGAAGAAGACAGAACAGAACTGCTACAGTTAAACCTTATGCTGCATTTTAGTTTTGGTTTTTCCTGCACGGCTTCTTAATTTTTCCAAATGTCATTTGTTCTCTGTGTGAACTAAAAACTTTGTTTCATTAACTAATTGTGCTAAAGTCATAAAAAACAGAGCTGTTTACTTTTAAGTTGGTTTCTTTTTATTCATTCTGTGATTTGTTATTATCTGTGTCACTTTCTTAAAGAAACCGTAAGCCTGAGTTTATTTATTTTTTGATCACTAGAGCCAAAAATATACCAGAATTTAATTTTATTTCAGAATAATACGATGAAAGAAAGTGTATGTCAGGTAGTGGTAACTAATCTCTAATCCACAGCCCAGATTAAACTGTGCAATTCAGTCACATTCTGCTCAGTTTGATCCACATTTTAAATATTTTTTACACAGTTGTCAAACAGCTTGTCTTGATTTAACGCACAGATTTGTTGGCGCCCTTCCCGTCCTGTTCGTACCGTTTCTCCGCCTGCACGAGGACCAGGACCGGCTCAGATTCAGACTCAGAGATGAAGATTTCCTCTGAAGGCTTCACTCTGAACTCCCTGAACCAAAGAGGCAGAGCAGCAGGAGGATGGATCAGAGGGAAGATCCAGAAAATTAGGAGAAACTCCCACCATGATGTTGGGGTCAACACTCTGCCTTCCACCGATGGACGTCTGTCCCCTGAGGACGAAGAGGCTCCAGAAGGTGAGAGACAGAAACTCTTCATAGCTCAGTTCACTGATGATGGATGGATGGATGGATGGATGGATGGATGGATGGATGGATGGATGGATGGATGGATGGACGGACGGACGGACGGACGGACGGACGGACGGGTGGATGGATGGATGGATGGATGGATGGATGGATGGATG
>NC_056518.1:28806699-28813407 GCF_014905685.2 Nematolebias whitei | reverse complement strand
GCTGGATGGATGGATGGATGGATGGATTGATGGCTGGATGGATGGATTGATGGCTGGATGGATGGATGGATGGATGGATTGATGGCTGGATGGATGGATGGATGGATGGATGGATGGATGGATGGATGGATGGATGGATGGATGGCTGATGGCTGGTCGGGTAATAGATAGATGGATGATGGATGGATGATGGATAGATGATGATGTTGAAGGAACTCAGGGAGTTTTAGATCAGTCTTGTTGAAACTCTCATGCTTCCTTTCCTCCCTCAGTCAGCCCCATGTTCGAGCAGCTCCTTGACGAGCAGCATTTCTCCGAGGCGAGCCTCCTGCTGAACCACACAGAAGACCTTCTGTTTGGAGACACATCTGAAGACCAGCCTCTTCATCACCATGAAGAGGAGCTGGCTCGTCTGACCGCACAGCGTGGAGCTCTGGAAAAGCTTTTGGTGCAGACTTTAAACCAGAGTCTGTCTCTGAACCTTGAAGAGATCTCCAACGAGGTGTCGGTTCCAACCACCGCCTTGACCTCTGCTGTGAAGGCCATCCACCAGGCGGAGGAGCAGGACCTGAAGTGGACCACATGTCGAACACCCAACAACTGGAAGAAGCTCCACGACTCAACCCTCTGCTCCCTGGTGGAGGGACGGATGGACAACCCGTTAGTGGGTCCTGCTGGGCCGACGGATCAGTCCTCCATCCAGATGGACATCCAGAACATGGGGAGGCAGCTGAAGGAGGACCTGCTGCAGGTGGTCCACGTGGTGAAGAACTGCTACCCCCCAGAATCCAACATCTGTCAGGTCTACGCCTCTCTGTACCACCAGAACCTCAGCGCCAGGCTCAGAAAGATCTCAGACTTTGTTCTGGATGACAAGGACTGCACGTTCCTCCTGAGATGGGTCAACGAATTCTATCCGGGGTGAGCATCAGCTTGGCTCTGGTTCAGTTCAGGCCAGAGTTCGGCAACAGGGATCAGTTCCAGAATCTGATGCTAATATGTTAAAGTAACAAATATTTCATTATTCATGATTAATTTTTTCACGTCCTGCGTTCCAGAATCCTCAAAAAGCCAGAACTGGTGGGTGAAATCGATGTTGAGGCGCTGGGGACCCTGCTGCCCCAAGATCTACTGGAGCCTCTGGAGGCGCAGTACCTCAACAAGCAGGAGGTACCGCAGCCCACTCTGAGTTCTGTTTAATCCACAGGTGTAGAGTTTGTCACAGCACGCTGGTTTTACACAAGAATAAACTATGTTAAGTGCTTAATGTAATGGTTCCCAACCATGGTCCCTGAGGAACGCCATCCTGCACGTTTTTGTTGTTTCTCTGCTCCAACACACCTGATTTGAATTAAAGGGGGATTAACAGGTTTCTGCTGAACAGGAACTAATTAAATCACTGTATCAGATGTGTGGGAGCAGAGAAACAACTAAAACATGCAGGGTGGTGTTCCTCAAGGACCAGGGTTGGGAATCCACTGGAATGCGTGTCTAAAACAAACAAACAAACAAAAATCTTAGTTTTTGTCATTTCGTTTTACAAACTTCGACCCAGAACAAGGAGCAGATTGTTGCCACTAAACTCAAACTTCACCTGCAAGAACAGAACCCTAACGCGAGCTCATCTTCCAGATGTTGAGCAGCGGTGAAGTCTGTGACGAGTTATTTATATGAAGGCTGTAATCTGTTCTGGACAGATTTAAGTGTTGGGAAGGAACAAAACATGACTGTCACATTAAAACCCTGCTGCTGTGTGTTCAGAGCGAGCTGTCGGCCTACGTGAGCCAAGTCCTGCAGGTAGAACGGAGGAAATGGGTCGAAGGAACAGAGCCGACAATGGACGACGGCCGATACTTCAGCCCTCTGGCCTACGACATCATCCAGGTACAAGAAAACGTATCACCCACCACCTTGAACTCAGAGCACGAGTTAGGGAGGACTCACGGCTACTACTCAACATCTGTACAATCGTCTGCGTTGTAGTCATTTTAGTGTTTGCTGAGCAGCCAGATTTGGATCATCCTGTTTTAATCCGGAGTGACATTAAAATTGCTGGCCGCGCTGATTTTGTTGGAATTTCTCAACTCAGTCATTTCCAGATGGTTTCACACCGACTCAAATCAAACTGAGGGCCGGACCCTTGAGAGATAAATCCACCAACGTGGTTCTTTATTTAGAGGAAGCGCTTTGTCTGCATGAGACTCGGGGTTCAAAAAAGGCTTAAAAAAAGAGGACATAATCTGAGGCCTGTTCAAGACGTGGTGACGGTTTTGGACATGGACATGACGTGAGCACAAATCTCCTGCAAGCAGCAGAACTCACATTTGAACAGCTGGAGCTGTGCAGACAAACCTGCTCGGTTCTGCAGCCTGAGGACTGAGCTGAACCACCATCCTAAGGCTGAGGGTTCAAGCCCAGGCTGGTCTGGAACACAAACTCCCAGATGTTTCATGTGAGTTTTCTCACATGGTGACTTCAGAGGAAGAGGGCAGCTGTGGTGCAGTGGTACGACAACCGTCCTGAGACCTGAAGGTCACAGGATAGATTCCCCACCATTTGTTGCAGCGTCCCTGAGCAAGGCACCTATTGTCTAAACGCTCCCTGGGCTTTTAAACGGCGTACCCAAAATGTTTACAAAGTGACCAAAGGTCTGATTTGAAGGAAATTTTAAACTGACCTGGATTTCCTGATCCGGTCTGTGTTCAGTTCATCAACGGCATGGTGATGGCGGCGCAAACAGTGACAGGAAGTCTGGACCGAGCCCAGAACATCACCCACGGACTCACAGATTTAATGCAGAGGTATAAAAAATACATAAAATATTCTAACGATTTAACAAACATTGTCTGAGTTTGACGTGAAAACGGTCCCGTTCCTGCAGCTTCAGAGCGTTTCAGGACGATGTCATGAAGCAGAACAAGAGCCCGGCCCAGGTGAAAGCTAACCTCAGCTGTGTGGAGCAGTTCAGGTGAGGTTCTGGTCCAACACGCCACACAGCAAGAGTCTGAATATTGGACTGACAGTGTCTCCTGTCTGCAGGGACTTCTTCGACAGCAGGAGACATCTGTTCCCAGAGGACGTCCAGAAGGCCTGTTTGGAGGTTCTGATGGACATGAAGCGATCCGCTCAGACGTTCTTATTGAACCCGGTGCACAAAGTTCTGAAGGTGGGTTTGATTTAAGGACCTGAGCTCTGAGTCAGCAGTCACTGTCGTTTCGAAACCTTCGGCTCGTTCAGGAGGTGGCTCCTCTGACTTTTAGTGTTTGTGAATGTTTTACTTTTCAAAACATAAAACTTTATTTAAAATAAAACTCTGGGTAGAAGCATCGTCACATTTGTACGTTTATTTAAATGTTCTCTTTGAAACCTGCGTCAGAAAACAAGCTGTTTCTGCTTTATGCTACTCTTAAATTTTGGCTACGATTTGACTGTAGCTTTTAGCTACTGTTCTTCTACTTTACAGTTACCATTCTGCCACTTTTAGCTACTGTTTAGTTATTGTAAGCTTTCAAGTACAATTCTGTTACTTTTAGCCTTTAGTTACCATTTGACTATTTTAGGTATTATCTACCATTTTGCTATTTTGAACTTTTAGCTACTATTTCACATTTTTAGCCTTTAGCTTCAATCTTTCTATTTTGCACTTCAAGTTATAATTTTGTTATTTTGAGCGTTAGCCTACAATTCTGCTACTTTAAGCTTTTTAGCTACCAATTTCCATTTTTAGCTTTAAGCTACTAATTCACAATCTTGGCTACCAATCCGCCACTTTTACCTGCTGTTCATGTACTATGCACTTTTAGCGACTATTCTCCCACTTTTGTCTTTTGGCTCATTTTAACACAGTTTGTAATTTTAGCTAATTCCAGCTTTAGCATCAGTTTAGCTCGTTTTGACTTTAACATTTGTTTTTGATGTTTTTAGCCACTGTTCTCCAGCTCTCAGTGTCGTCATTCTGCAGTAGATGTTGGAGATGATTCAGCCTCTGGATTAAACCTTCTGTTAGTTTAAGCAGATTTAGCTGATGTTTGCAGCACAGCTCTAAATCTCGTTGCTTCTCTCTTACCTGCATTACAGCCACTTTCCCAGAAGCTGTGGACCAGCGGCTGGCTGAAGAAGGACGTCTTCCTGAAGCTGCTGGACGATTTGGAGAACGAGCTCCAAGGCTTTCAGGACCTGCATCCCTCCTGTCAGCAGGTGAGCAGCACATCAAACTCCTCGGCTGCTTTAATGTAAAATCTGACTCCTGATGAGCTGATCGGTTCGGTTCCAGGAGGTGATGGGTCAGCTCCACCAGGAGGTGACTCAGGAATACGTGAGGAGGCTCCTGAGAGGAGAAAAGAAGCTGAAGGACAGGGAGCAGCAGCTGAAGGCTTTCTCCACGATGATGAACCATGCTGACAGTCTGTTTGATCTGTTCTGCAAATGGGTGAGATTACTAATTCAGACCAATCCCACTCCCCTGCCAATCAATGCCTGGAATATCCCTTTAAGTCAAAAAGGGACTTTTAAGTGTTAATCAGAACCGGATCGGGCCTTGGGTTCTGTGTACGTCCAGGAAGCTCCAGCTGACCTGGTTGTTCTGTTCTGAAAGGGATCAAAGGAGGACTGGTTGAAGGAAATCCTGATCAACATCGCAGAGGTCCTGAAGCTCCAGGACGTCCCTGCCCTCCAGATGCAGATCGCTTTACTGGGATCAGCTCATCCGGACCTCAGGTACCAGCCGGGTTCTGGGCTTTCAATCAAACCCAACAGGGTTGAGTTTTGAGTTAAAGTTGGTGTCGTACGGGAATTTTCGGGTCCTGATCAGGACCGGAAAAGCTTGGAGGTAAGTTCTGTTAGTTTGAGGGTATACAAAGGAAGCGGTCCGATCCAAACATCTTGTTTCCTGACAGCGTCTCTGTCGGAAATCTCCTCGTCTCCCAGGATTAAAATTAGAAAACAATTTGGAGCGAAAATCCACAAACGTTTGGCCTCATCAGACCAAAAACAAAACATTAGCAGAATCTCTGTAAACAGGAAGAAGTGGCGGTCCAATTAGAACCAACAACTCTTTGGTTCTGTTCCCACGAGCTCATTCAGCGTCGTCCATTAAAGGGACGACGATTAAAGTGGTGCTCTGTGTTAAATTTTGAAGAGAGAACATGTTACCTGCTGCACATAACTCTTTCAAAGACTCCAGTTAAAGAAAAACAGCTAACAGATAGCACTGAGCAGAAAACAGACAACAGCTAATAGCTAGCTGCGAGCATCTAACAACCAACAGCTAAAAACAAACAGCTAGCAGATAACAGCTAACAGGTTAGCTATTTCTAATAACTAGTTTGAGTGGAGCCACAACCAAATTTCATCTCTAGAATATACACTTTTTAAAAAACATTTCCAATGCCGTCACAATTTTGCATCTGGAATTTGATGGTCGTTTACAAGAGCCAATGGCAGCGGCGGCCAGCTGTAGCTTTTCCGGTGCAATCTTGGGTCATTTCCTGCAGGAATTTTTAAACATTTTTGTCTAACTTAAAAGAAGGAACTACTTTGCACGAACTGCTGTAACTTCCTGCAGGAAATACCCACAGGCTGCACTGGAAGTGCTACAGCTAGTTGCTGCCGCTATCTGCACTTGAAACCTCAGAATTTTGTGTAAAATAACGGTGTAATGTGAAATCGGAGGCAATGGCCGATTAAGTGTTTAATTGTTTATAAGTTTTTCCACAAACCTGCAGTTAAAAAAAAAATCTGAACCAGCCCTTTAAGTTCTAACAACATAAAGGGAAATTTCAGACATTTTTACAATGAGATTTTGATTTTTCTTTTCTTTTCTTTTTTTACGTGATTTTCATTCTGAAGACCAGCTTTAATGAAAGACTTGATTAAAACGTTAATTTGTTTGCTTCTTTTTTTTAACCCACAGAGAAAATCATGTTTCGTCGTTGCTAAAACTGAAGTTGAATATTTCCAAACCGGACAGGAGGATCATTAAAATGACTCTGATGGACCTGCAGAGAGAAACCAGCCCCGCTAATGAGTTTTTCTCCAAACTTTGATTCATCGTCAGCTGATGAAGTTTACAGCTTCTGTGTTTTTAAACAAATGTGAAATTTTCAGTTAATTTGTGTTAAAATGTGAAGAAACAAACTTTATTTTGGACAAAGATGGACATGAAACATATGGATTTATGCTGTGCATACTGAGGGATGAGACGGAGCTTTTCTTTACTCTGTACAGTAAATGTAAAATAAATGCTTTTGTAGTTTCAGTGCAAATGCTGTAAATACAACTAAAGTTCAGATGTAGTGGTAAATATTCGTGTTTGAGATTTTTTAAATACAGTTTATGTATTTGCGTTGTTGAATTTTGTATTAAATAAAAACAAACAAATGTGTTAAAAACCTGAAACTACATTTGTTTATTATTTTTCACTTTTATTCGCATTTACATCAGAAGAAAAAATACAAAAAGCATAGTCTAATTAGCATTTTCAGAAAAAATGTTGAGTGAATGTTGAGAGCTGAAGAAGCTAAAACTGAAATACTGTTAAAACTATCAGAGCACAAGCAAAAATAAGCAGGACACAAGCTAAAACTTTAAGAACATAAGAAAAAATAATCAAGATACAAGCTAAAACAATAAGAACACAAGCTAAAACGAGCAGAACACAAGCTAAAATAAGCAAGATACAAGCTAAAACTATCAGAACACAAGCTAAAA